>NC_054376.1:50333495-50933495 GCF_017654675.1 Xenopus laevis
CGCTACTGCTTGAAGCGAAGTTGTGCTAGCATTGGCTAATTTGCATACGGCGGGACGTTAAAGTTGAATGGACGTATATGTTGCAGCAAATACATTGCACTACACAAGCCCAGGGAAACCTAAATAAAATAGAGTTGTTATATTGCCTTACACACGAGCCCACTGTATAGTTTATGTGCCATATGTTAGGAAATGTATGGGGGAGCCCGGGTACCCCAAAAAAAAATTTATGGACTTTTGCAGCCTATCACCCTGAAACAACTAAAAGACACCAGCGTTTTTTGGGACTAAAAATTGAAGAAGCCCTATACATTCCATTGCACTTCGTCTGGTCTGAGCTGGCGAAGGCCAGTCTGGCGCAACAGGTAACGTTCAGTAAAATGTGCATCTTAGTGAATTTGCGAAGTAACACTCTTTCGCCAGAGAGCTACTTCGAGTGCAAAGTATCGCTAGAGTCTTATCTCCTTCGCTAATAAAGTTTCACCCTTTAGTAAACTTGCCCCTATGTTTTAAAAAAACATTCTCTGGGGCCCAATGTTTCTTTTTAACTTGTAGGGGGGGCCCTGGTGCCAATGTTTTGTTTTGTTTTTTTAAAAACTTTTATGGGCAGCCCTGCTGCCAAGGTTTATTTATTTTTTTTATAAAAAACTTGGGCCCTGACCACTAATGATTTCTTAAAAATATTTATTGAGGTCTCTGGCACTGATTTTTTTTAACTTATGGGGGCCCTGACCACCAATGATTTTTTAAAAACTTTTATGGGTGGCCCTGATGCCGTTTTTTTTTTTAACTTATAGGGGGGCTCTGATCACTAATGTGTTTTTTTTTTTTTTTAAACTTTTATGGAGGCCCTGGTGCCACCATTTTTTACTTATTAGGGGACCCTCACCATCAATGGATTTTTATAACTTGTGTGGGAGGGGGGGTTACCTTTTTAAGCGCTGATGTCTGTGTTGGAGGTTGAGCGGGACCTGGGATGGGCGGGGGGGGCTCAGAAAATGTTGTTGTACGGGGCCTGGGATTTCTTATGGCGGTCCTGCATGTATGGGACCTTTTATCCAGAGTGTTCAGTACCTGGGGTTTTCTGGATAAGGGGGTAATTTGGCTCTCCATATTTTATGTCTGCTAAAAATTCATTTAAACATGAATTAAACCCAATAGGACTTTTTTTACTCCAGTAAGGATTAATTATATTTTAGTTTGTATTACATACAAGGCACTGTTTTATTATTTCAGATTAAAAGGAAATCAGATTTGAAATATTTGATTAAAATGGGAGTATATGGCAGATGGCCATACCATAATTTGGAGCTTTCTGGATAACTGGCTTCCAGGTAAGAGGTCCTATATCTGTAATGTAATTTCTTTGATATCTTTTCAATACTTCAAATAATGTTAAATTTTCTCCCTTTTTAATTGGTGCCAATAAAAAACATAAAAAAATTAATTTTGTTTATTGTATTCATTCTTTATGTTTAGCGGTTTCTGAGATATGTGCATTTTAAGACTGCTAATGCCAAGTTTGTGTTGCAGCAGCTCTCACTGAAGGCCATAGGGTCAACGACTTGAACTGTCTTCGCACTTTCTCGATTAGGTTGCTGGGACTATGACTTTAAGACCGAGTTGTTAAGTAAACTGGCAGTCGTCTAAAACTGCTATTATCTCAGAAACTGTTAAAAATAGAAAAATGCAAAAGCACCAAGAGGGTCACTTATAAATTATTTTTTTTGCTTTCAGGTCCCTATTAAACCTAGAGATAATGACAGTTATACTATAACCACACAAATGCAAACATAGTCCAAAGGATTCCATATACATTGATTTAGCAGTAGGGTATTCAGTTACCATATGTAAATGTTTCCCTTGAACTCTAGATTACTTGTATAACAGTTATTTGAAATATTTAAGAACAAGCAATGTAATGCTTCAAAGCAGCCCACATACAGTACATTAATTATTATTACAGTCCCCTGCTCTTCAATTATTGTAAGTTTCAAACAATTTAGACATTTTTGGTTTTTATGCTACTGGACTGAATATGGATATTTTACTAGATGATGCAGCTGGCAAAGTTTATATAACATTTTAAATTAAGACTAAGGAAGTTGAAATTGTAACATATTCTAAACTCTTAGTACAGGAATGGGACCTGTTTTCTAGAATGCTCGGAAACCTGGGGTTTTCTGGATAAGGGATCTTTCCCTTATTTGGATCTTCTTACCTAGTCTACTACAAAATCATATAAACATTAAATAAAAACAGTGGGCTGGTTATGCTTCCAATAAGGATTAATTATATCATAGTTTGGATTAAGTACAAGCTACTGTTTTATTATTATAGAAATAGAACATTTTAAAAAAAATCTGGATAAAATGGAGTCTATGGGAGACACCTGTTCTGTAATTCAGAGCTTTCTGGATAATGGGTTTCTGGATAACAGATTCCATACCTATATCAGCATATGGGTATTCTATGAACTGACAAACAGCATCAATACAGATATATTATCAAACTGGCAGTCTGGTTGTGTTTTACAATTTGCTTTTTGCATATGAAAACAATAATTAAATACTTTGTGATAATCAACTTTGCATAAATGAGTCATTCTGAATTTTTCATACTTCTACAATTATGCACTTGAACGGAACCCTACAATGGTGTGCTTACAACCTTATAACTAAGAGTAGCCTCCTAAAGCTAAGTACCACCCATATATTGTTTTCTATCTTTTCTATGAAAAAGGCATTCAAAATCTGTTGTGGAATGCATTGGTGGGTAATGATGTGATGGCTGATTCTGTTAATGCCTAAGAGTGGATGATTTCTTGGACAGACATAATATCAAAGGCTATTGTGATACTAAGCTCTATAGTTAGTATAGGTATGGGTATATAGAATTTAATTAAAAGTAGAGAGGGGTGTGTGTATGGATGCTGGGTTTTCATTTGGAGGGGTTGAACTTGATGGACTTTGTCTTTTTTCAATAGTTACATTTAACTATGTAACTATTTCAACTACTACAGGTATACTGCAGGGTCTATTATCCATAATGCTTGGGACCTGGGATAAGGGGTCTTTCTGTAATTTGGATCCCCAAACCAGAAATCTGCAAAAAAAAACTCATTTAACAATAGGATTGTTTTGCTACCCGAAGGATTTAAGCAGCTTACAGACAAAAGAGAAATAATTTTAAAAAAAGAATGATTTGCTTGAAATGTATTCTATGGGAGATGGTTGTCCTGTAATTCCGAATTTTTTGATAATGGGTTTCTAGATCACTGATCTCATAGGCAATTTTCATCTATGCATGTATAATCTGATAATTCTGATCAAGTGGCTCACCCTTGAAAGTCATTTATTTTCAGGGTGTACATAAAGTTTGTTTCCATCACACAATGGTATGAAGACCTCCATCCAGTCTCAAGAAGGTTTTGATAATGGTCTTAATGAGACCACGGTAAAAGTTCACACAACAGCGCTGCCTGCGAGTTCAGCTATAGACTTTGCCAATGATCCTTTGATAAAATATTTCATTAAAGCAATAGTGGGACTGAAGCCCATAGTAAGAACTGCTGCCTCTCCAGGGGATCATAATTGTGTGCACTCTTATGCAAAAGCCCTGTGAGGCACTACAAGAGATTAGCCTAAAACACCTGGCCTGCAATAACATCAGCAAGACATGCTGGAGAGTTGTAAGCATTAGCGGCAAATCCCCCTTACACACTTTTCCTTCCAGAAAAATGTTTTCTCAGGACTCTTTTTTTTTTTTTTTTTTTTTTTTTTCCAGGCCAAGAGTTCCTTCAGCCAAAAACAATAACTCACAAATAGCCCTTCCATACTTCTTCCCTTCTCCATTTAATAAAGAGGCAGAGTTGCATAGTTGGGGTATCTGAAGATCTGTGTCACATTAAATAGACAAAACAAAGAACTTCTCAAATTCTGATCATCTTGGATTTTTTTTGCAAAACCAAAAGGGAAAATCCTCCAAATCTACTATTGTGGCTTGGGTCAGAAATGCTAAAATCATTTGCATATCCATCTTCAGGGAGAGATCCCCCTACCCCCTGAATTGTTCAATCCACCAGAGCAGTGTCCATTTCATGGATGGAGTCAATACCGATATATTTAAGAAGTTAGGGATAACCTGTAACAATAGCATGACAAATATTTCTATTAGACAAATACAGAGGGAAACGATAAGGCTAATGGCACATGGGTCAGTTTCTCTCCTTGAGAATATACAAAAGAGAAGAAAAGCTGTTATACTGCTGTATGTTATAACACAATAACGGAGACATCCTACAGAACATCTTTTGAACATATGTTGTGTATGTATGAAATCCCATCTGGGGGGAAGAGAAATGCAGATTGCATCAGGGCCTATCCCTAGAAGTCCATCTCACCAGCAAGTGAGATGACTCAATAAATAGATAATTACCTAGCAAAGGAATCTGTTTATCAGCTAAACTACAGTATAAAGCTGTACATGCCTCTCTTCTATCAAAATAATAAGTAGAAGGAAACCCGATGACCTACTTCCAAACAGCTGCATTGAGAGGTCATAAAGTGACCTGTGAAGCTGTTTACGTGAGCCTACACAATGACTTTACTGCAAGTATCTGGCTTCATCTGGTGCTCTGTTATGCTTTGTGACCTCAGTAAATCCCAGTTGAGTTCACTCTAACTGAAACACCCAGGGCCCCATTTTTATAAACCATCAAAACAGGAAAGTCAGTGACATTTGGTAACATTCTATTTGTTTGCTGTGGGTACTTTGAGTTTTTGTATGGCACAATGAGTGAAATGATCATAAAAATGATTCTACTTAGAATAAAATGATGTAAAAATATTGAGATAATGGTAAAGGATCTCTTAACTGTAAACCCAGCATGCCGAAAACTGGATAAAGGAAGGCCATCTCCCATTTATTAGACTTAAGGTGAGGTGATTACTAAAAAAATCCCTTCTCAAGTATTCAGGATAATAGATCCCATTCGTGTTTTGGATCATTGCACTGATGCTTTAACTCTTAGCTCTGCCTAATCTCTCTCTAGAGATAAGTCTAGATGGTTGGGTAACTATCAGTGGTTGCTGCCAATATTTATGGTAACTTGACGGTTTCCAAACATGTGCAATTATTCTGTTTTATAGGGGTATTATTAACCACATAGTAGTAAGGGAGTTGTGTGTAGGACTGTAGCAAGTTTCAGTATCCATTCATTGTTTGGTGCCATGTGATACCATGCAGCTAGCTGGTGTAAGGATACTTGCAATTGTAGTATGTTTGGTCTCCTAAGCATCTATATCCCTGTTCTGCCTTTTTGTGGTACTCTTAGTGGGGTTCTTGTAATTTAAACCCCCTTTTATGAAGTTAATTAGCTTTTGAGGGTTTTTTTTTTGTGAAAAGTTAAATATATAGGGAATGCTCTTTGCAGATACAGTATTTTAAACAATATAGCTAAACCTATTGTTACTGCATTACCTTGTATGTGTTTCATCTGCCTGATAAACTGTGCTAGTGGTTTTGTGATCATGGAGAAGACTAGAGGGAGGGGACAACCTTGTCATGTTCCTTTGTTATTGAGAAAGGCTTTTACAAATCCTCTCATATTGACTTTAGATTATGAATTAGAGCAAGAGGCTTTGATGGCTGATCTAAGCAATGGAGGAATGCCAAAGTTCTTTTGGGTGGGCTGGAGATATTCCCTTATACCCTGTCAAATGCTTTCTCGTAATCCAGCTAATGTATAAAGAAGTTTGATATGTGTCCATAGCAATCTGGATCAAATCTCAGATATATCCACCTGTGTGTACCATCTGGGGCTTGTCATTTTCAGCGTTTTACATCAGAACTAAAGCTTAACTAAAGAAGTAGGCTAGTAATTTTGCACATTATGTTTTGGGATGTTTGGGAACCCCAGCCCTTTAGCAGGGAAGATCTGTCTCTCCAAAGTGCCCCGGTAGCTCACCATCTTCTTTTCTGCTGATTCACTGCACATGCTCTGTGTTGCTGTCACTTACTGAGCTTAGAGACCAACACACAATATACTGTATATGGAGAATAGAAATGTCAAATTATAGAAAGCTGATTAGTAATTAATACATGGCAGCACAGAAACCAGTGCAATTTAGCATCCGAATTGAATAATCGGCTTATGTTACAGACAAATCTCATTTTCTGCTTGATAATTAGTGACAACCCCTAAGCTTAGCTTCTCAACAGCTGCTCAGAGCCCACTGAGCATGTGAGTGTCGCACTTTCAAAGATGGTGACCCCATGTGACAAGTTTGAAGGCCTGGATCATTGCTGCTATTGACAAGCTGAAACTTTAGCCCGGTGCAATAATTTCAGTATATAAAATATGGTATTTTTAGCCTTGTTCATTTTTAGGGTTTAGTTCTTTAAAGCGGTTCAAAAGCAACCATGTCTGTTGAAACAGAATACTATTTGCATTGCCATATAAGTATGCACAACTGACTCCACAACTGACTTCTGACTCCACTCTACTCTCTTTCAAAAAAAAACCATAGTGTATGTTTTGATAATGATAATGATAATTTCAATAATAAATACATTTTAAAAATCTCATAAAGCCACTTTACCACCATCTTCTTTGACAGGGAGAAGCTTCCTTGACTGTATACTGTCAAGAGTGAGCATTTTCACTGCTGAAAGGAAGTTTATTGAGCCATCCATACATGGCCTTCTCCATTTGTTGTCACTGTTTGTCACTGCCCTCTTCATTGAACTCATGCTGATCAGGGCTGGGGCAAATGTTACTTACCTGATACCCTGGGCCAGTGTTCCTTTTGGTAGAAAACTGCACAGGTTTGGGGTATTATTCATGTGCAATAGAGTGAAAGGCCAAATTTTATGGACAGATGGATCGTTGGCTCCGTTGCTCTCAACCTGCATATTTTTTCAGCTTGAGAGAAGTGGATCAGCTCCATGCCCCGTTGATATGCGTAAGATCCATTTGTGTGCAGTCACACGCAGCAGAGCAGAGGTTGCACTGAAAATGCCTGCTTTCTTGTATTTGGACCAAGCTCCACTTTTTGTGACTGCACACAGCAAATCTTATTCATATCAATGGATATGGGGCACTAACATGGTGCCTAACGTTTGTCACCCCCCCTCAGTAATCAAAACTTTACTTCTCCTTTAATGGCAGCCTCGGCTTTAGATAGCATTTAATAATAAACATTTTTTTATTGTTTGGGGGGCACCCATAAAACTGAACCATTTCAAAATTCCACCCAGCTCTGGGCTGGTCTATACTGAGCTATGTTTGGGACTCCCAGAGCGCATCAGAGTAACAGTGTATTTTTCTTGGATCCCACCCTGCACTTAATTATCCACAGTTAAATCCTAATTGGAATGATAGCCTTTCATTTCAGGCATCTGCATTTGGCATATGCCAGATTTGTTATCCGGAACATTGAAAATGGAAGTAGTCTGCGATACCAGAGTGGTGCAGGTTGCCCAAGTCTCACCTGATAGCTCTGGGATAATTAATGTGTTTAAAAACATTACTAAAAGGAAAACTGGCTGCAACTATTTAAAACATCTTAGTAAACTGTGCATATTAGCTAAATAGGAGATCATATCTCTAAAATGTTACTCTGAGGACAAATAGCTGAAATGAATACTTTCTTTTTTTTACGGTTCTTTTTCCCCCCTTACAATCTTGATTATCCGAATCGTCTAAGACTAACCATATCCATATGTGCTTTCTTACACTTTAGATAGAATTGTTTATTTCACAGATCCACAATCGTCATTAAGTCAAGCTGTATTTTCTCATTGCAAAGAAATTTCCCACGCCTTAGCATCTGCCTCACTGGCTAACCTTGCACTTGGCAATTTCTGAGCTATATTCTAAAGGATAACACTCTGTTCAGATGTATGGGCTTAATTTTTACTTGGAGAGGTATTTGCAGATGAAACTGGGAGAGGTCTTCACTTGAATTTCATCATGGAATGAATTACATTCTTTTTTGTTATTGCACAACTTGCTTTAGTGGTTGGAAACACATTTGTGGTGGAGCTATACAACATTTTACAGATTCCTAAAGCAGTCAAAGAGTTAATTCCTTTATAAATATTTAGTTTTGCTTATGATTCTTTTCAAACATCTGCCCATTTTGCTTCTGCACAGCCACAGTGAATCTCAGCTCAGCTCATATACATACCTTTTCCATGCCTAAAGCTATAATCTATACTCCACTTATCTTCTTATTGTTTTATTTCTTGGTTTAGGGTGTATATATGTTGATCTTTGTAGATACACATATCCCCTCTCAAAACCAGGAAACTCTAGTCTAGATAATAACCCTGCATGGCTGGACAGTAAAATGTTCAACCATAGTATGTATTCTGCCTGCTATAAATTAAAAAATAAAAATTGATTTTAGTTGTTGCACTATAGAAATTAAAAGTACTTTCAGTTTTTATTTGATTGCATTTTCCTATTTCTTCAGAGCAACTGTGTTTGTGTTGGGAGGGGGTAACAAGTTAATGTAATTGTTCCTCCCTCTTAATCCATCTGTATAGTTAATGTATCCTTATCTGTAAACTTGAGACTTGAGGACGGGAGTGGCTAGTTTTCAAATGGAGGTAAAAAGGTAAAAATAAAACAATAATCTGCTCGTATCATGGAGAATTTAAAATATACATTTATTTGTATTAAATTAAAAGAATAGACAGAACACGTTTGTCAATTATCCTTTTCCCAGTTGTCATAGAAGCACATGTAAAAATTGCTGTTGTATCATACTGTCCATTTATCAAAATGTTTGATAAATCAGCCTGGGTGTGTCTTTTCTGCATCAGATACAGTCATTCTAAATGAACCGATGTTGGATCTGCTCCTGTTCAAGTTGTGGTATTCATTACCCACCTGTTCCATATTAGCAGCCTGTCATTTTAGTGTTATGTACTGTAGCTTCGCATGATCAGTAGTAGTGAAAATCCTATGCAGTACCTCCTGTAAAAACATTCTAGCTGGATGTTTTGAGTCTTGCCTCAAATGTTACTAGGGACGCATTGAATCCAGGATTCAGTTCGGGATATGGCCTTTTTCAGCAGGATTCTGATTCAGCAAATCCTTGTGCCTGGCCGAACCGAATCCTAATTTGCGTATGTAAATTAGAGGCGGGAAGCAAAATCACTTGACTTTTCGTCGCAAAACAAGGAAGTAGAAAAAATGTTTCCAGATTTTCCTTTTCGGTATCTCATTTGCATATGCAAATTAGGATTTGGATTTGGTTCGGTATTCAGCCAAATCTTTCACTAAGGATTCAGGGATTCGACCCAAATAGTGGATTTGGTGCATCCCTAACTGTTACTACGCTCATGAGGCTGCACTTTCAATAACCTCTAAATAATATTTAGACAAAACTCATCTAAGTTAGCAGTGCCACCAACCATTTCTCATAGGCCAGACATCAGCTTCTAAATTATTTGGGTACACAGCATAAAATAAGGCTGTGGCAGACAAATGGCCCTGTGTGCTATAACACTAGAGGTACATTTCTGGGGTTTTAACTGGAAATTGAGCTCCTTGCTCAGCATATCTGCCCACTCTTGCTCTGGTTCTTGCACTGGAGGCATTGGATCTACTGCAAGAGGTAGCAGAAAACCCAGATGTACCTGTGGCTGCAATTCAATGACCTGAAGCAAGCAGACTGGCCTGGACTACCAGAAAAAGTAGCCATATATTTTTCAAACTGAAGATGAATAAAATATTGTCACTCGCATTCACTAAACCATATTTATTGTTATAAGGCAAAAAGTTTTTGATGACAGTGTCCCTATTAACACAGAATAAATAAATGGTGTTAGTCACAAATGAATATTTACTAGACTATTTAATTTAGTATTTTAGTAAACCTTTTACTAGTGCTTTCCAAAAATTGGTAAAAAAAATTGGCATAGGTCTGCAAATTTGTTGACAATACCAACCATATTTTGAATGGTTTGTTTAGAAAGCCAGACCTTAAAGTTATATAGAATCCAAAATCCCATAATATTGTCTATGTGCTTTATAGCAAGCCAAGTGTATTTAGCACTAACGTGTGCTGTATAAGGCACAATTTGATCCCAAATGTTTGAATATTTTGATTTCCCTTGTAAAACATGGATATTTCTGTTTATTGCAAATGCGGTTGCTCATTCACATTGCTATCACAGCACCTGCGGGGGCACGGCAGGTTAATGCTTCATGATGCCACTCAACTATCTTCTGCTCCACTAACGTTGGGAACAAGAATTGGGGATGCAAATGTATTCGCGAATAAAGAAAAAATATACTCTTATACGGTAGAGAGCACAGGACTGGATGTATTGCTCAGCAGTGTGCTCTGAGCATACCTCCCAACATTTTGGAAATAAAAAGAGGGACAAAAAAGTTGCCGCTCGTAACGTGGCATCATTTTTTGACAATGCCCATTTTTGTGGCCACACCCCTAATTACCATGTTCGTTTTACAAAATTCGGCAGGTTATGAAAGTTTGAACACATTTCTGTGGTTTTTTTTCCGCCAGTTATTACAGTTTTGCTAATGAAGGTGAATTGCCCTTTAAGCTGTGAGTCACTGCTTTCCCAAGAGACCTGTTATCTCATATTGTTACAATTACTTATTTGCTTATCTGAAATTGTTACAAAAGTTTCCAAGTGCACCTGGTGACTGTTCTGGGCTCTCTGACAAAAGCCAATTAAGTTAGAAGCATTGTTTCTTTTTCTGGCTGTTCAGTACAAATGAGCTGTCAAAAAAGGGACAGTTGAGCACTACTTTTTGGGGAAAGCTAGAATGCATCATAAGGTAGGCTACTATTATGAAACCCCTGATTCCCCCATTTTAAGTCCTGTCTTATTCTACCAGTTGTTTTCTGAGCTTTTCATCTATACAGGTATTGGATCAGTTATGCATATAACCCGTTATCCAAAAAGATTTGAATTACAGCAAGGCTGTCTCCCATAAACTTCACTTTATCTAAATATTCCAAATGATTTCCTTTTATGTAATAATAAAACAGTAGCTTGTAGTTGATCCAAACTAAGATATAATTAATCCTTATGTGGAGGCAAAACCAGCCTATTGGGTTTATTTAATATTTACATGATTTTCTAGTAGACTTAAGGTATGATTATCCAAATTATGGAAAGATCCTTTATCCGCAAATACCCCAGATTCCATACCTGTACTATAGTCCAGCAGAAGCATGACAGAAGTGCTGCTTTGTGAGAGTAGATCCCATTTAATCTATGAAACATGAGTAGTATTAAATACATCACAGCGGCCCACATTGCTGTTATCCAGATAAGGTGAAGAGACAGTGAAGAATAGTCCCAATACTTAGAGATCCTATCAAATAAATTTTAGGGTGGGCGATGTGGAACTGAGAAACCCATGCCTTCCAGTGCAGCCTGTTGAAGAAAGTGTTAAAGGGTAAGCAAGCTATCTATGAAAAAATTCCACCAGCAACTACATGATGATACCTAGATAACTGTTCATAAGCAGTAAAATCTATTTGCAAGTGACTTATATGCACCATAGCTTGACAGTGTTTGGTTAATGACATTTTTCCAGTGATACGGTACATACCAAACATCACCATCTTTAGTGTACTTAAGAAAGTTGTAGCTTAGATTTAACTCCTAGATAGATATACAGTGGTGTGAAAAACTATTTGCCCCCTTCCTGATTTCTTATTCTTTTGCATGTTTCTCACACAAAATGTTTCTGATCATCAAGCACATTTAACTATTAGTCAAAGATAACACAAGTAAACACAAAATGCAGTTTTTAAATGAGGGTTTTTATTATTTAGGGAGAAAAGAAATCCAAACCTGTGTGAAAAAGTAATTGCCCCCTGAACCTAATAACTGGTTGGGCCACCCTTAGCAGCAATAACTGCAATCAAGCGTTTGCGATAACTTGCAACGAGTCTTTTACAGCGCTCTGGAGGAATTTTGGCCCACTCATCTTTGCAGAATTGTTGTAATTCAGCTTTATTTGAGGGTTTTCTAGCATGAACCGCCTTTTTAAGGTCATGCCACAACATCTCAATAGGATTCAGGTCAGGACTTTGACTAGGCCACTCCAAAGTCTTCATTTTGTTTTTCTTCAGCCATTCAGAGGTGGATTTGCTGGTGTGTTTTGGGTCATTGTCCTGCTGCAGCACCCAAGATCGCTTCAGCTTGAGTTGACGAACAGATGGCCGGACATTCTCCTTCAGGATTTTTTGGTAGACAGTAGAATTCATGGTTCCATCTATCACAGCAAGTCTTCCAGGTCCTGAAGCAGCAAAACAACCCCAGACCATCACACTACCACCACCATATTTTACTGTTGGTATGATGTTCTTTTTCTGAAATGCTGTGTTACTTTTACGCCAGATGTAACGGGACGCGCACCTTCCAAAAAGTTCAACTTTTGTCTCGTCGGTCCACAAGGTATTTTCCCAAAAGTCTTGGCAATCATTGAGATGTTTTTTAGCAAAATTGAGACGAGCCTTAATGTTCTTTTTGCTTAAAAGTGGTTTGCGCCTTGGAAATCTGCCATGCAGGCCGTTTTTGCCCAGTCTCTTTCTTATGGTGGAGTCGTGAACACTGACCTTAATTGAGGCAAGTGAGGCCTGCAGTTCTTTAGATGTTGTCCTGGGGTCTTTTGTGGCCTCTCGGATGAGTTGTCTCTGCGCTCTTGGGGTAATTTTGGTCGGCCGGCCACTCCTGGGAAGGTTCACCACTGTTCCATGTTTTTGCCATTTGTGGATAATGGCTCTCACTGTGGTTCGCTGGAGTCCCAAAGCTTTAGAAATGGCTTTATAACCTTTGAAATTGAACTCAGGTGTGATAAAGCACAGTTAAGTTATTTTTTAACAAGGGGGGCATTCACTTTTTCACACAGGCCCATGTAGATTTGGAGTTTTTTTTCTCCCTTAATAACGTAAACCTTCATTTAAAAACTGCATTTTGTGTTCAATTATGTTATCTTTGACTAATAGTTAACGGTTTTTGATGAGCAGAAACATTTAAGTGTGACAAACATGCATAAGGATAAGAAATCAGGAAGGGGGCAAATAGTTTTTCACACCACTGTAACACCCTTAGCCAAATGATGCTGTAATATTTCCCATAGTGTATATATGCTGGAGGAAATTACTGAAATTCCTCAGACATTGGAAGGGTGTTGGTGTCTTCTCAGAAAGCATGTGTTTATTGCTCATGGACATGGTCTTGTGCTGCCAGAATAAGGGCATTTAAGTTTCCCTGTAGCTGTTTGTTCTAAAGGCACACTGTGTGGGTAAAGAGTCAGCTTTACATATTTGTCTTCTGCTTTGAAATTTGAATTAGTTGTTATTGGCTTGCATAACAAGCCTTGGTACTGCTAGTCTAACAGGATAGATAAATAGATACATAGACAGATAGAAAAATATTTTTCAACAAGATATCAAAGGTGCCCAAACTTTTTTTATCCATGAGGCACATTCAAATGTAAAAAAGAGTTGGGGAGCAGCACAAGCAGGCAAAATGTTCCTGGGGTACCAAATAAGAGCTGTGATTGACTATTTGGTAGCCCCTATGTGGACTGGCAGCCTACAGGAGACTCTGAACGAATCCTATCCTCCACAGTCAAAATTGTTTTGCTTCACTTTTACCAGCAATGACTGTTGACCAGGGTCTAACACTGCTATGGAGAATTATCAACCTACAAGTCCAGGTAAAATTGCTTCAACTCAATATTTGCAGGTTGTAAAACATGAACAGATTTTTTAGGTCTTTCCGCTTCAATCAGATGCAGGTCAGGACTTTAAAGCTGGCCATAGACGCAAAGATCTGATCCTACGAATCGAGGATTCGCACAATTTTGCGTCTATGGCCAACTTAATTTAGCCACATCATTACTGTACCTTTTTCAGCTACTATAGACTTGCTTGTATACAAGTTTCTCGATTCTTTTGTGTTTATCCAAAAAAAAAAAAATAGGCTAGATTTAATTCAAGGAAAGGACCAGATTAAATTCAGTGAGTAAGGAGCAATTCTTGCCCCTAAGCCGCTGCAATTCTGCCCCCTCTCCCCACCGCACTTACCTGTGATGCGTTGGAGGAGGTCGGGGGGCATCATTACCAGGGCCAGGCAATGCCATCTGTTTATTGTTTATTTGATGGGGTATTTGAATTATTCCAAAACCCAGTATCATGCCCTCAGACATGTATGCTTTGGTTGAATTTGCTTTCATTAAATAGGGTACCCTGCTGTCTTGTTAAATGATCTAATGAATAGGTCCCTCAGAGCATTGCTCTTGATGTTGAGGATTAAGAGGAACAACAAAAAGTCTGTATTCTAACTGTAAGGCAATAGAATGAGTAATAACTATAAATCCTCACACCCAACTGAGTTTTATCCTCACGCCCAACTGAGTGGGCCTAGGGGCGCCCACTATGTAAATCTGGCCCTGACTATCCACCATTAAATGCTATCTTGCACATCCATATAATGGTTCTTTCTTGTGCTACATTATACAGCTGTATGAATGGTCTCATCCTGAGACTGTCTCTAACAGTAAGATCAAATATTCACAGATTTAATGAGTATCACTATAAAAACACTGCAAACAGAAAGATTATAGCAAAAATGTCCCATTTAGAATGAGAGGCTATGGCTCAGCATGTCAATCACCTCCATGCTATATAAATTATATTATATTACTGCACTTTAATTTTTTTTTTTTTTGCACATTACTATTTACTAACATAGGTTGTTAATTGCACTATTGTTGCTACCCATGGCAACCAGTCAGATATTTGCTTTCAAACTATTACTAAATCATACTAGTACTTCATGTAAATATTGCAGGTAAAAATGTATACAGTATATTATTGTACACGTGTAGGCCTAAATATATTATAGGTCAAATGTTAGTGGTTTTAGAGGTTTTTGAAAACAAAACTAAACTGCCATTCTGTAAAACCTCGAATGTCGTGGAATGTATTAAAAGATATGAATATAAAAAATAAAACAAGCGTTGAACAATGCACTAAAAAATACAAATACAGGTATGGGATCCGTTATCGGGAAACCCGTTATCCAGAAAGCTCCGAATTACAGAAAGGCCGTCTCCATAGACTCCATTATATTCAAATAATCCAAATTTTAAAAAAAAAATTTTCTCTGTAATAATAAAACAATACCTTGTATTTGATCCAAACTAAGATATAAGCTGTCCTTATTGGAAGGAAACCCAGCCTATTGTGTTTATTATGGGGCAGATTTATCAAAGGTTGAGGTAAATTTTGAATGAAAAAAATTAGAATTTCAAGCTTTTTTTGTGTACTTCGACTAGGGAATAGGGAAAAATTCAAAAATTTGAATATTGAAATTTGTCATGTACTGTCTTTTTTTTGGGGAAAAACTTTGATTCTAATTCAGCCAAATATGGACCTATTCGATTGAAAATAGACCTATTCGACCCAAAAAAAACTTTGACTTAATTTCGGTTGGTCTTTTTGAATTCGAATTTTGAAGTTTTTTCAATTCGCAATTCGACCCTTGATAAATATGTCCCTTAATGTTTACATGATTTTTTAGTATACTTAAGGCATGAATATCCAAATTATGGAAAAATCTACTATCTGGAAAACCTCAACTTTCTGGATAACAGGTCCCATACCTGTACCTCTAAAACCTTTTAAAAATTTGAGTTTTTTCATATACTAACTAGCGGAAAAAAATCCCAAATTCTCTAAAAGTCCGACAGCTCCCTCTGTCTTCTATAGGATCTTGACAACCTTCACGCGGCAAATTTTTGTATTAAAGGTTTTCGTGGTTTTTACATTGAATAAATCTCACATTTTAAGAGCTTTTAACAAATATACGAAAACCACACTTTTTTCGAGATTTGTGCATAAAATAGAAATTGGATTGTTAATTATCAGATCCTATAGATTGTTTTATTGCCTACAAAGGAGCTAATGGGGCACTTACATTAACTTGGTACTGTAACTCTTAGGGTAAGGCCACACAAGGAGATTCTTTTGAACGACTATCTCCCCGAACTGCCTCAGCGTTTTTCCCCATAGGCTAGAATGAAAAGTCGCCTGCGCTAATGCACACGCGGCAATGCATTTTCTATAGTCGCCTAAAGTTGCCTCACTGAGGCAACTTTGGGCGACTATTGAAAACGCATTGCCGAAAATCTCCCCGAATCTCCTCGTTCTTAAAGGAGAATTCAACAGTTTTAAAAAAAAAAAAAAAAAAAAACCCTACCCCAACCCACGTAGACCCGGCGCTTTGGCAATCTCCGTCCATTTCTGGGCATGCGCAGTTGCCGCAAACTGGTAAGTTGCTTCTTCCGTCTCCCAATCAGCTTACCGAAGACCCGGAAGATGGCTGTGTGGAACTCCGATGCATGAATCTGCGACGAGAGGTAAGTGTAAAGTTAGGGGCATTTCCCTATGCTGGGGGGGGAGGAGAGAGGTGAGTCTACGCCCCCTGGGGCAGGTATGCTGGGGTGGAGGAAGGAGGGGGTTAGGGTTCTTTTTTTAATATGATTGAATTCTCCTTTAAAAACAGTAAGATTTTAAAAAAACAAACTGCACTAGACTTATCACAGCAGTTAAATGATGATTGCTTGCCCTGGGTTATTGCAGTGGGTCCTATTTGCATCATGCTAATGAATTTTCCCCATTTCACCGAATGTAAAAAAAATATAACGAGACATCTTTTAACCAAAATTGTCACCAGAGAACTAAGTGGGATTACTGTAACTAATATAAAACTGTGGAATGTGCTGTTGCATTGCTTTCAAATGAGTAACAATTGCTGGCAAAACAAAATCCTCCATCTGCTTAGCAGCCCATTTTAACTTGTTCATAACTTAAGAAACATATTAGATATTTAGGGGCATATTTATCAAAATCCAAGTATTTTAATAAAAAAAGTTAGACAAAACTAAAATCCACGATTGGACCTTATCTATTATTTAAAAATCGTGATTTAATCGGATCGGGAACAAACACGAAAAAATAGAGTGAAAATCCAAGTTTGACTTTTTATGATGTTTTTTCCCAAATGACTTGATTTTTCAGATTTTTGCCTGAAAAGTAAAGTCAGAAATACAGTAGTCGAATTTTCAGGCTAATTTCAGCGCAGACCAAAGAAACTTCCATATAGGATAGGGACCTCTCCCACTGACTTATATACAACCTCGGCCGGATTTTCAGATTTGGACTTTTTTCATCCTTGAGGTATAATAAATCTCAAAAATTCAAGTTCTTTTTTTCACAAACAATTTGGATTTTATTGTTAATTTTTTTTTTTTTTTGGCATTTGGACTTAATAAATAACTCCTTAATATACATTACAGGACTGGTTCACAGAGCCCCCACCATATCTGGACCCACTTTACACGGCTTGGCATGCACTATAATATGACAAATCACTTTTCTAGCCATCTCTTCCATATTGTATTTCATTTGTAT
The DNA here is from genome assembly GCF_017654675.1 of Xenopus laevis. NCBI lineage: Eukaryota > Metazoa > Chordata > Amphibia > Anura > Pipidae > Xenopus > Xenopus laevis. Next base: position 50,350,979 of record NC_054376.1, read on the forward strand.
GTATGATAGGGAGATGCAATTGGCTTTCATGAAAAATGTTGCTGTTATAAGAATCCACTAAACTGTATGGGATGTTTAATAAAATCTGTTTCACAAATAGTTTTTATTATTACTTTTTGCAGTTGTCTATATATAATATTTGTGAGTTCCACAACCACAATATTTTATCTTCAACTGAACCTATTCTCCTAATGCTGTGAGTCACTGACAGATTGCCCCTGTTCTGTCTGGCTGATTTTGCATGAGTTAAAAAATTACAATGCACTACTGTAAAAAAGTTTGGTTGAAGAAATACATTCATAAACCATATATATCTCAAAAACTATTAAACCTCCTCATTTACTATTTTTTTTTCTCTTAACAAAAATGAACAATGTACTTTAGCTGATTCCCTTTTAGCTCTGGGCTCAGATTACAGCAGAGAAGGGGAGAGGAGCAAACTGAGCATGCTCACGCCCGGGGCAAGGAGGTTTAAGCTGAAGGCAGGAAGTCTGATACAGAAGCTCATGTGTACACAATAGAAGGATAGAAATGCAGTGTTTCTTTTGCTAGAGGACTCAAAGCAACATTACTTTGTGGGTTTACTGATATATTTAGGTGGAACTTTCTGATAAGGCTTACTTAGTTTTAAACTTTTCTACTCCTTTAAGATATGAACTGGTGCACATTCTGGGTTTGCAGTCTTAAGAAACGTATACAATTTTTAGAGCTTTGAAATAAATGAAATATTTCTAGGAAAGACTTTTTTTTTCTTTCTCTATACCATCCTGGTGCTCAGTACATGGATGTAGTGGAAGCCTCCCTCTACGGAACATCTGGTTGCTGCAGGCGAAGTTCACTTTGCAGGGGAATTGATTTTATCAGGGGAGGCAATTCTTCCCTCACTAATTGGAACTGCAGGATTAAAAAATTGTATATTCTGATCTATAGAAAATACACACCCTTTTATCTAATTCTGGTTCAGAGTATGTTTCAGTGATGCAATTCTATAAACAAGGGTGGAATAAAGGATACGAGTATAATGAAATGTTTCAATAACAGAGGTCACTTTAGGACAGCATCATTAATGTGATGGATTCAGTGACTGCTCTTGTTACATTAACCATCTGTGAGTATATGTTATTCATATAAAAAGCTGAAACAGGTAAACACTTCTCAATATACATTGATAATACAGATATCAGAAATTTAGAAGTTCCTTATACTTTATATCTCAGATGCTAGGGGGTCAATTTTATGGAAAACATGTAATTCAGGGATGTCTACCTTGCAACCCTCCAGCTGTTATTGCCCTATAACTTCCTCCATGTTACAGTTCATTAACAGCTGGCGAGATCTCTGTCCAGATACTGTAGGTTCATGACAAACAATGTCTTGGCAAAGAAGTGCATGCAGAAAAAAATAGGAACATTTCCAAATAAAGCATGAATGTACATTTGGCCCTATTGGCTATAATGTTGGCCCTTGACATCCTCTTTGGCCCATGGACTGTTAGAAGCCACTTGTCCCACGAGCAGATAAAACGACAAGCTCCCAGGTCGAGTGGTATTTTAACAGGTCATGGACTTCCGAGGTGATGATATCCTTTTTTGTTCACATTAGAGTGTACATTATTATTTAAAATTAATTAATTATCCACTTCACTTTCCTCTTCATAAACTCCCCCAAGCATTGCTCGGCCAATAGGTTAGGGCGGCCAAGGCAAGTTGACTGCTGCAAACCACCCCAACTCACATGAAGACAAACATGTATAAAAAATACTTTATGGGCCTTATTTATCAAAATCTGGATTTGATCAAATTGAGCGATAATCTGAATCACATGGATTTTTTCCCGAATTGCCGAAAAGCCCAAAATAGTTGGATTTTCAGGCTAATTCCAGTGCAGACCACAGAAACTTCCAAATAGGATAGGGGCCTCTCCCATTGACTGAGCTTATGGGAGTTTTTAAAAACTCACATGAATTCAAAATGTGACCTTTGATAAATGGGCCTCGCAGTGTATAATAGTGGGTGGAGGTACAGCTATGCTTAGCTCTTGCTGAGTTTCAAACTAGAACATAAATGGTATAGGCCTGAGTACAGAAAATTAGAATAAAAAACTCCCAAATGAAGCTGGTTTTTAGTTACTAGAGTCATTGAACTTACCAAGTAGACACCACTCATATTTCAGATTGAAGACAATATAATCAACTAAATAGTGAGTAAAGTTTTTAAAAAAATCTTGCAAATTTGATGACTTCAATGCAAGCTCAGCCTTTACATGTATACAGTACATTTAGGAAACAAAAGTTTAAAAGGGCTTAATGAACACTGTGTATCCAAATTAAAAAAAGGATTTTTTGTTTCCTGCTCTCCTCTCTAGGTGTAAAGGTGGCCATACACGGGCCGATAAAAGCTGCCGACAGACCGTGTCGGCAGCTTATTGGCCCGTGTATGGGGGCCCCCGACGGGCTTCCCCGATCGAGATCTGGCCGAAAGTCGGCCAGATCTCGATCGGATGGGGTTAAAAATCCCGTCGGATCGCGGCCGCATCTGTTCGTTGATGCGGTCCCGCGATCCGACCGCCCGTTTGGCGAACGCTAGGATCCGATCGTTGGGCCCTAGGGCCCACGATCGGATCAGCCCGATATTGCCCACCTCAAGGTGGGCATATCGGAGGGAGATCCGCTCGTTTGGCGACATCGCCAAACGAGCGGATCTATCCGTGTATGGCCACCTTAAATATATTGGGGGTCATTTATAAAGTTTGCGTAGTGGATATTTATTTGCAAATGGTTGTATTGCCCATGCATTTTCCTGAACGCTAATAAATTGCACTGCTCTGCCCGTCTTTCCGGTTTTTGCGAATTCGCATTGTGAATACATTTTCGCAAATGAGACCAGGGTTTGCTTGAGTGCGCTCACTGTGAGAGGTGGTTGTGCGTAAAAATAGCATTGACAGTAAATTAAATTAACAATTTACAAACCTGTTTTGCAAATATTTTCTCTGCCACCAAAGTTGTGGCATAATTCAAATGCAGAGTGTGCACAAAAAATATTTGCAATTTGCAATTTTTGACATATTTAAAAAGCTCTTATAGACATTCGCATTCTAAAAAAAAAATTGCAATTCTGCTTGCGCACTCTTATTCAGCTTTATAAATATATAGCCATGCACAGGGCAAATACAGTGGTGTGAAAAACTATTTGCCCCCTTCCTGATTTCTTATTCTTTTGCATGTTTGTGACACAAAATGTTTCTGATCATCAAACACATTTAACTATTAGTCAAAGATAACACAAGTAAACACATAATGCAGTTTTTAAATGAGGGTTTTTATTATTTAGGGAGAAAAGAAATCCAAACCTGTGTGAAAAAGTAATTGCCCCCTGAACATAATAACTGGTTGGGCCACCCTTAGCAGCAATAACTGCAATCAAGCGTTTGCGATAACTTGCAACGAGTCTTTTACAGCGCTCTGGAGGAATTTTGGCCCACTCATCTTTGCAGAATTGTTGTAATTCAGCTTTATTTGAGGGTTTTCTAGCATGAACCGCCTTTTTAAGGTCATGCCACAACATCTCAATAGGATTCAGGTCAGGACTTTGACTAGGCCACTCCAAAGTCTTCATTTTGTTTTTCTTCAGCCATTCAGAGGTGGATTTGCTGGTGTGTTTTGGGTCATTGTCCTGCTGCAGCACCCAAGATCGCTTCAGCTTGAGTTGACGAACAGATGGCCGGACATTCTCCTTCAGGATTTTTTGGTAGACAGTAGAATTCATGGTTCCATCTATCACAGCAGGTCTTCCAGGTCCTGAAGCAGCAAAACAACCCCAGACCATCACACTACCACCACCATATTTTACTGTTGGTATGATGTTCTTTTTCTGAAATGCTGTGTTACTTTTACGCCAGATGTAACGGGACGCGCACCTTCCAAAAAGTTCAACTTTTGTCTCTTCGGTCCACAAGGTATTTTCCCAAAAGTCTTGGCAATCATTGAGATGTTTTTTAGCAAAATTGAGACGAGCCTTAATGTTCTTTTTGCTTAAAAGTGGTTTGCGCCTTGGAAATCTGCCATGCAGGCCGTTTTTGCCCAGTCTCTTTCTTATGGTGGAGTCGTGAACACTGACCTTAATTGAGGCAAGTGAGGCCTGCAGTTCTTTAGATGTTGTCCTGGGGTCTTTTGTGGCCTCTCGGATGAGTTGTCTCTGCGCTCTTGGGGTAATTTTGGTCGGCCGGCCACTCCTGGGAAGGTTCACCACTGTTCCGTGTTTTTGCCATTTGTGGATAATGGCTCTCACTGTGGTTCGCTGGAGTCCCAAAGCTTTAGAAATGGCTTTATAACCTTTGAAATTGAACTCAGGTGTGATAAACCACAGTTAAGTTATTTTTTAACAAGGGGGGCAATCACTTTTTCACACAGGCCCATGTAGATTTGGAGTTTTTTTTCTCCCTTAATAACGTAAACCTTCATTTAAAAACTGCATTTTGTGTTCAATTATGTTATCTTTGACTAATAGTTAATGGTTTTTGATGAGCAGAAACATTTAAGTGTGACAAACATGCAAAAGAATAAGAAATCAGGAAGGGGGCAAATAGTTTTTCACACCACTGTATATACACTGTGCGAACCAATGTACCCTGCACAAAGTTTATCAATGAGCCCCATTGTGTGTTATACAAAAAGATTCTTTCAGTGTTGGAGTGAAGAGGTGATTATTAGGATGAGAACAAATCTGCACAAACAATAAAGCTGATGCATTTACAGTATTTTAACTGTTATTTTAATGTAAATTACGCCATCAGTATAGTGACCCATGCACACTGATGCCCACTTGCACAGCAATTTCTATACTACAACTAGGAAGTCACCCTACTACACTATAACATGTTACCACTGACCTGTAGGGTATTGTTGGATGGTTTATATTGCCCTTTTGAAACCAGGAAAGAAGGAAACACACACTCTCACTCTCTCACACACTCTCTCACACTCACACACTGGAAAAAGCTTCAGGTGGGATTTTCACCTTTCTTTGGATCAACTTGAAGTTAGGCAGGTTTCACTTGGACAAAAGTTTGAAGATGATGGACATGTGCCTTTTTTCAACCTCTTCTATTATGCAATTATGAACCTAGGAATAAAAACTAGGCCTGGATACAGGTAAGCAGCTTCAGTTACAAAGGTTGATGCCAGTTATCCATTGCTTTGTAGATTTAAAAAGGGATCTTAATAAAAACAGTTTGTACTAAGAAAGAAAATATACGGTAATTCTAAGCAACTTTCCAATACACGTTCATAAAAAAAAAATATTTGTAAATGTAATTGCAGTTGAAAGCAGTTTTTCATTTATCCCTTTCTATTTGCTGGGTCTGACTCTTGAAGTGTAGCTCACCTCCATGTCTGCTAAAAAGCTGCTTCTGCTACATTATTTCAGGAGTCGGTGCCAGGAGCACAAAGAATATACAGAAACTTTAAAACAATTCTTGGAAAGTTGCTTAGCATTTTCTTTCAGTATCCAAAGCACATTTATTTGGGTGGAGGCTCCCTTTAAGTAGAACGTACTATATGATAAAGGTCAAGATCAATTTGGATGGGAAATAAATACAAAGATTTTTCTTAACTTGATAATCTACATTATGACAAATTGTTCTTTTCTGGCCATTCCTCAAGTGAAATTCCATGTTAGTCAGATCTAGTTTCTCAGGCTATAATTCACTCATGCAAATGCAGCATTTAGAGATACTCCTTATGTATATGATTTCATATTCTGGGTGTTGAAATATTAAACGTCTCCGAAGGGTGGATAAATTGGAAGTTGAGGCTACACCCATACCAAATAGAAGTGTAACTGTGTGATTGTTTGATTTCTCTCTTTTATACATTTATGTATGATACCTAGAAGAATGTCTAACTGTGTCATTTATGTATAAATGATAACCTGTAATAAAAATGATAACTGTAAATAGGGGGTTCATTTATTGTTCTATGAATATTCAGTAGTAAATGTAATTTATTATTTAATATTTATTAATGAGGAAATTGTGATTGCTTGTTCAGAGATTGAATACAACTTACCATTAAAGAACAAGTTCCTATAAAATGCTGTACATTATTTCTTTAATCTCTTAATGGTTGTTTGACTGTCCATTATAATGTACCCTGTTGTGTCCATCACCCTGTACCCTGTTCACTGAAGACAAAAGTAACGACTGATTCCGGGAGAAAATTCCACATTTTCATCGCTCTCCCTTTAAAACCCCTTTCAGAATATTTAGATGGAACCTCCTTTCTTCTTTTTTTTTTAAACAGAGAAACAGAAATAAAAGTGTATTTTTAGGCTTCTGACCACCATCTAGTATGCTGAAGGGGGGATAGCAATTTATGTTGTTGTTGGTCCTCCAGTATGTCCAGGTACTTATTCCAAATGTCATAAAACAGGAAATCTTTGGATTCCTTTGTAATGGTTGGCACCCTGAATTCAGACCGATGCCAAGCACCCTGGTCTCGGCTCATGCTTCTGCCTGTAGCAGCCGCCTTTGGCTTCAGGAGGAGCCCTCAGCTACCCAGGTGCCGCCAGGTCTTAAAACGAGAGGTGCAAGGCGAGGGGGTTCTAAACAAGCAGAGGGGCACAACTGTAAGGCAAGAGTCTTTGGGCTGAAGGTCACAGTACAAAACATGAGACAAACCGTAGTCAGATCAGGCCGGGTCGGGGCAGGCAGAGAACAAGCATAGTCAGGCAGGCAAGGGTCAAACCAGGTAATCAATAAGAAGGGAATCAGTGGAAGAGTTAGTCGTATAACAGGCAATGGTCAGGAATCAGGAGTTCAGAATAGTAGTTAGCCAGGCAGGGGTCAAAACAGGAATCAGACAGATAAACAAATAGGTTTAAACTCAGGTCCACAGGAAAAGAGATCCTATCACAGACAAGGTCCTGTGGCTTTAATAAGCCTTTTATACTTTCAAATTTGGTGCCATTGTGACGACGCAAGCGCGCCTGCGCCTTTAAATAGCGAAGAGGCGCGCGTGCCCTTACGGATCCAAGATGGTGCCTGAAGCAGAGCGCCATGGCGGGCGTCCCCGCCGCATCACCACCAGGGTAAGTTGATTTTACTACATCCTTATCATGAAGTGCCAGGAACCATTGGGGTTGCATTGTGTATAACAGTTTACGTTCTCACAGTTGTTTTGTTAGGGGTTGTGTGGCAGTCCAAAATTCCAGGGTAGGACGAGAATTGTAACCTCCTTTCTCCTAATCTTAATGAATGCCCTTGTATCTGCTGGAAGGGCCTACTGGTAAAGCATGATTCCTTTATATTTATGCATATTTATTATATCTCTCCATAAGCACCTCTTCTCCAGTGTACACAACCACAACTTGGCAAGTCTTTCTCATAACTTTCCATACCCGTTACTAGCTTATATGCCCTTCTTTGGGCTATCTTTAATTCAGTAATATCTGGTTTGTTGTTTGACCTTTACTAGGGATGGGCGAAATTTTTCGTCTTGTTTCACCGTGGAAATGATGCCCATAGACTTGTATGGCGTCGTGCGACAAAAAAAAAAAGACCCGCATCAGAAAAAAATTTTTTTTTATAGACTTTAATGGGCATTGGCGACATTTTGCCTGCGGAAAAATTTTTGGCAAATTCGCCCATCCCTGACCTTTACATTTAATGACATTGAATTTCATCTGACACAATGTACCATTGTCACCAACTCTTTGTACACTTTCTTTAACCTATCCATGCAAAAACAACATTACTAATAGATAGTAAATGTTTTCTCTATTTTAAGGCACCATTAGTTATACCTTGAGCTTTCTAGGTAGACATTGCAAAACCAAGCCACATTGAAAATTGTAAAGATAGGAATTCTGGGTATCCATCTTCTCCTATGGCAGAAGCTGTAAAGATAGTTGCTTCAACAAAACGAGGTTATATACTAATTACTGCAATATTATTCTTTTTACAAATGCTTTGTGCATGCCTAAAATGCACTGCTAAGTAGTTCCCTAATACTGTGGAATGCAACAATGTCATACTGGTGGTCTGTTGTGGCTAACACTCAATTTGAGGGACTTCCACTGCAGAAATCTGGCAAAGTCAAATAAACAGGTACGTGATCTTGTTCTTGTGACATATCCACTCTTGCTTTACCTATCATGAAGTGAAATGTTTGTGTTTTCCCAAATTCCTTATAAATGTACAGGAGAACTATATATTTTATATAGTCTGTGTTCCTCTGCACTAAAAGGCTTGATTCCCATTGGAAGGTCACGTATCACCAAAATTGTAAAAGTTACATTGTAAATGTACATTGTATGTGACCACATTGCTGGCACTCCGGTCCTCAATGTAAAATGTATTGTACAAGTATTGACAATAATGTTTTCCAACAATATATAAATAAAAACGAAATATATGGAAAAATCGGTGCAACAAAGAGTTGAGACATATTTGAGCGTCAATTCAAAATTGTGCAGATTTTTCGACTTTTTAGAATTGTCAACCCAAAAACTTGAATTCACCAGTGCAAACAGTCTGATACAATCGAGAATCCTGAAAGTAAAAAACATGCTGTCTTTCTGCTGCGGCATCTCTCTTTGCTTGCCGTTGTGCTTCATCTCTCTCCACCTGTCTTTCAGCTGCTGCATCTCTCTCTCTCTCTGCCTGTTGGTATTGCAGGGTCAGCTGAAGGTGCAGGTGGGGGTCATCCGAACCCAACATTTGCAAAGCTGCTTGCAGGGATGAATTCCTGTCATCCTGCCCACTGCAGCTATAACTGTCGTCTTGCTGAGAGGATCCAGGAACAGAGGTCACCACTGGGACATCCTGAGTTGCATAGTCTCCTGACTCAGGTGTGTAGTTCTACTGCTCCTGTTCCACCAAGGCACAAATCAATATGTCCTTCAATTTGTCTGCTGTAACAATTTCTCTTTGCTCTCAGAGATTGATGAGGCCTTCTTGGTTTGCTTCTTGTAAAATGCTGCCATCTTGCAACACTTTACTCAAAATAAAAGATAGAAAATGAAAACATTAACTCAGTCTCTCACACACCTTGCGCACAGGTTACACTAACACACCACACCCCAAAAACCCAGAAAATGAATTTGTTGCCACCTGCTATCATTAACAAGTGATAAGTAACTGATGTGGCGATCCCCCTGTTCTCTCTAACAGGTAATAACTCACAATACACCAATACATTAAACAATCTTTCTCACTAGGGTCAGGGTTAGTTCCTACTGATTCAGCAGCCAAAGGGTAAATCCGTATACCCACAGACTAGCATTTCCATTAAGCATGCAGAGGGCTAAGGCTCACAGTTACACACTTTCAGGCTAGGGTTCTTTAAAGCATCAATAACAAACAAATTACATTTTATATTTAATATTATAAAAGGTATAACAGTGCAAATTAACAAAAAGATGTTAAAAAAAGGAACATACCTTAAAAATATACAGTCACAAACAGTTGTAAAATAAAATAAAAATGACCATAACTCTTTATAGGAACATAGCCGAGAAATATTAGATACTTTTACTGATTTCATAGAGACCAAATATCTCTGTGTGTGACCTGCACCTGCCCAGATATTCCCATCTAATAGACAGAGTGCCCAAAGTCCATGTTTGGACTCACCTGACAGGGAATTTTAAACTAAACCCATACCTAGTTTTTGATACCTCTAGTATAAAAAGTATGGACTCTGTTGACCAAGTATATATTTATGTAAATATGTATATTTATTCTCATATACACATGTACATACATATTCCTGGTTTTAAGGGTAGTTCCAGATCTTAGTGAAAATAAATATCTGTTTGCAAATTGATTTTCTGGAATACCTTGGCCTGTTTATTAACTTAATACAGGTCTGTATCATGACAACATGCTCCAACTGTTAAAGGGACCATCTGCCATTGATTTCTATATGATTTCGACAGGTTTTAGCTGGAGTATATTCGGATTCAAATTTTTAGCAGCTTCAGAGCATAATACATCTTGATAAATTTGAGTTTTTTTTGTCTACAAATTCAAGTTTTTCCCCCTTAAAAAAACTCAACTAGAAAAATTTGAGGTTTAATAAATAGGCCTCTACACAGTGTCGGACTGGACCACCAGGATACCAGGAAAATTCCGGGTGGGCCCAGGTGTCAGTGGACCCATTTGCTTGTAACCATTTGGCCTCTTTCATGGTCATTCCCTATTTCTTTAAGGGGCTTAATAATGGAAGAATAGAATATAGTATGTAGAAATGAAAGATTAGGAGAATAATGAGGTTGAGTGAAGAAGGGAGGAATGAAAGTTTGGAAAGTGGGCCCACGGTCTAAGGTTTACTGGTGGGCATCCCAGTCCGACATTGCCCCTACATGTTTGTTATCAGTGAGTCTGATAATAGTAGATAGAATGAGTAAGACATTCTGATATAGATTTCATTTCTAGGCCATGACTTGTTTATTTATCTCAAAAAGAAGTAATTTTGTTATGCTTTATGGCTGAAAGTGTAACTAACTGTATAACTGTGAAATCCACTATTTAAATCACTATTTAGAGCTCTTAAGACTGATTTCACACACAGTATTTTGACAACTTGGATTATGATGGAGTGAAAACACTTTTGCATGCCTGCAAGAGCTTCACTATAATGGATAAGCTGCTGCTTATGGCAGATACTAGTAGTGGTGCTGTGCGGTGAGGAGAAAGCAGCTCCCACGTCCCCTTGTAGATTTACAAAATGGGAGCATTTCTAGGTCTGTCCATGCTCACACACTGTGCTTCTACTTGTTATGCAGCCCCCGGAAGACATAATACAGTGGAGAAAATGGAGCCCCATCCAGCCGGGCATCAAAATCACCTCTTTATTAGAAACGTATCCAAATCTTCAGGCGCACATCTATACACAGACCTCACGCTTGATGCATGTCACATTTCAATCATTTAAAGTGGCTGAAGTGTCAAGGACAGTGTCAAGTTCAACATTGTGTTTGTCCATGTGAGGACCAAGCTGACAAAAATGCTGTGTGGGTAAATCAACCCTATTCCTGAGATAAGATAAGAAAGTTAAACAACACAACAGTATTCTTCAGTGCTGGCAGTTGCATTTTATCAATTTCTAATAGAAAATATATTGCACTAGTTACAGAACATGATATGTCTTTATAAACCTATGTACTTTTCCCCCAAGGAGCCAATCTGATGCCAGGGATCCTGGAAAAAATGTTCTTTCTGTCCTCCACTATACCATTCCTGATATCTATAGTAACGCATGAAATTATCTCTTTATTTTTCCAAATGCATAAAATGTTGATTCTCATACTGATTCCAGCAAAAGCAAGCCAGCTGTGCTCTATAAGGCTAAATAAACATTTCTAAGGACCAACAACTGTTGTATTTCATTTGTCTCTGTTCAATCCTTTTGTTTGTTATTTCAATAAATGGTAACCCACAAGTCTCAAGTAAAAATGCTCAATTGCTACCTGGCCAAGACTGAGACAAAGTATTCTACTTGACAATTGTACTACTTCATTACAGGTATGGGATTTGTTATCCAGAAAATTGTCATCCAAAAAACTCTGAATTATTTGAAGGTCATATCCAAAAGACTCCATTTTAATTAAATAATTCAAGCTTTTAAAACATATTTTCTTTTTGTCTGTAATTATAAAACAATACCTTGTACTTGATCCCAACCAATGTTTCCTCTAAGCTGTGTGCTCGTACACAAATTTTGAAGCTGGCGCACACAACAAGTTGTGGCGTGCACAATGATTTTTGCATTTTTTTGCGCACGCAGTTTTTAAAAACATGCACACAAGTTTGAAATATGCTCACAAAATAATTTTTGGAGCGCATAGCCAAGAAGGAATTAGAAGGAACATTGATCCCAACTAAGATATAATTGAACCTTCTCAGAAACAAAACAGATTACCGGAAATCATTTTTAGAGTATGGATATCCAAATTATGGAAACATTCTTTATCCAGAAAACCTCAGGTCCTGAACATTCTGGACAACATATCCCATATTTGTATATCTTCCTGGGAGGTAGAGGCTCTGTATGCAATAATGTGCGCAAAGACAGAAAATACAAAGAATAAAATGTTTTTTAAACAAGGCAGTGGAGACATCTGGCAGTACACATACTACAGGAATTTGTTTAAAAGTTTAAAATGTTTTTCAAATGATAGACTCAATAATATGAAGAAGAATACTTCTACAAAACTATTTTATGGTTAAAATATGCCAAATGTATACAGTTTGATCACTTTTGGCAACATCGTTTGTTTTATCTTATTAAGCACTAATCAAAGGTTAAGAACATAGGACAGTTTCAATATTCCAATTCAACAGCTGCATCTGTATGAAACTCCGGTAGGTAATTTACAGGGAAGTGCTGAATGTGATAAAGGTTGACTGCCAAAGTCACTTAGTTGTATTTTATTGCTAAGGCAATAATTCAATTCACATTATGCAAATATATTTACTACTTTGTAAAGTCTGATACACAGAGGCATAGTACTGTATAACAATTTAATCATCAATAAAGTGTTGACGGTGCACTTAGGGTTTCCACCCAGCTGGTATTTTACCGGCCTGCTCCCAATAACAAAAGCTATGCTTCGTTAGTAGCCTTAAACATTTAGAAACCATAAAGTTTTCATAATGCAGTACCAAGGATACCTGGTACAGGTATGGGATATATTATTTGGAATTTGTAGGTTTTCCTGATTATAGTCAGATTGAGTCTCATAGAGCCTACCAAAAAAACTGACATCCTGAGTCCACACACAAAATTAGCTATAGATCATGTTAAATGGTGTAGGTTTTTATTATAGGCCCACATTGGAAATAAAGATGGGCACAAGGGAATTCTCCTAGGCTGGAGGGAGATATTCTATTAGGTCAGTCTGACCCTGCAGTAATTTGAAGTATCATGCCTATCAAGGCTACTCTTAGGACCTTATTGAAATGGAATTACTATATGTTGCCATTTTCTGGATAATAGATACCATACCTGCAGTGTCAGACTGCTCTGATGGGACACTGGGAAAAACCTGTGAAAAGTCGCCTGCGCTAAAGCACACGTGGCGATGCGTTTTCAATAGTCGCCCCAAGTTTCCTCCGTGAGGCAACTTTGGGCGACTATTGAAAACGAATTGCCGCGTGTGCTTTAGCACAGGCGAGTTTTCATTGTAACCTATGGGAAAACACGCTGAGGCAGTTCGGGGAGATTGTCACTCAGAAGACGAGGCGATTAGTCGCCAGGCGACAAAATCTCCCCGAATCTCTTCATGTGGCCTTACCCTTATAGGTTTTCTGGGGGTTTTTTTCATTTGTAATTGCACAAGGGATTCGAGTTTTTTATATCGGTATCGGTTCCTAATTTTTATTTATTCGTGTTTTTTTTAATACTAAGATCTTTTAATAAATTACTTGCCATTTGTAGATTTAAGGAAATTATTTTTCATGGTTCTAAAACCACTAAAATCCGAATGTTGTTAGTGTGAAACACATAGGGGCTAGAAGTTACTGATTTGTGGGTATGGAAACCATACGTATTTGTTGGTCGAAAGAGTTTATTATTACTTTTATTGCCACATGAATGAAAAGCAAGCCTCTAGAAATGATCAAAAACGTATACCATCCTACAACAAAAATTTCACTTATATTATGGTCAATAGTTCCCTTGTAGTTCCCCCAATGCCACACCAATGTCCACACTCATCTCACTATTCTCAGTGATGCATTGTGCTGGTGTAGCTGCTCTTATTGACAGTGCTTAATGGGCTAGTGGAATATTGCTATGATCCCTGGCCATGTTTGTGCCATAAGTGAGTGAGCTAGTATACTTTTTGCCATTATAGGTAGAATCCGTTTAATGGAAAAAAAATAAAAGGTAAACATTGGTTATTTATAGTTTTCGGGTTGATGTGATAATACGTTCCTAGAGTTAATTTTAGAGCTAATGTCCAGAGTTAGTTTTAGAGCTAATTCCCATACATCTTATTGTTTTTGGTCATTTTATTAATAGTATCAGAGAAGTTAATAGCACTGGACTATGGCAAATAAAATGCCTACGACTTGTCTTTTATTTATACCCACATAATTGCTCCAAGATGCTAATATTCTGCAAATAACACAGCTCTAGAACTGGTAAACTCTTAAAAAGACAATCCAGCTCATATGCTAATTTGCCTGAGGAATATTGGTAGCTCTTCAGTAACATTTCTGCTCTCCTTGGCCTGAATATGCATTTAGTTTGCTGATGAAAAGGCTGTTTATTCTGATGATGAGCTATTCCAACTGCCATGACAGAATATACTGAGTGAATTCTATCTCGTCAGGACATGTCAGTGACCTTAATTTTGTCTAGGCATTACTGTTAAAATTAAATGCATGTTTTTTAACATTACAATCCTAGGGGAAAGAATTTAGGGGCAGATTTATCAAGGGTAAAATTTCGAAGTAGAAAAAACTTCAAAATTCGACCATCGAATAGAATCCTCCGACATTCGAATTCGGAGGATTTTATACATCGTACGAATCGTACAAATCTTCGAATCGAACGATTCTAACGATTTTAACGTACGATTTTCCCAAAAAATCCTTGGACTTAAAAAACTTAGCAAAACACACAGGAGGTCCCCCATAGGCTAAACAGCAATTTGGCAGGTTTAAGTTGGCGAAGTATTGAAGTCGAAGTTTTTTTTAAAGAGACGGTACTTCGATTATCGAATGGTCGAATAGTCGAACGATTTTTACTTTCGAATCGAAGTCTAAGTAAATTTGAAGTCGTAGTATCCTATTCGATGGTCAAAGTATCCAAAAAATTACTTCGAATTTTGAATTTTTTTTCCTTTGAAAATTCCCTCAAATTCACTTTGACCCTTGATGAATCTGCCCCTTAATGTTGGTCTCTTTTGTTTGTTTATGCCTTTGATCAAATATATTATAAATTACCTGAGCAGTTAAAGGGGTTGTCATCTTTGAATTAACTTTTAGTATGATTAAGAGAGTATACTTAGACAATATCCAGTTGGATTTTTTTTTTTATTATTTATGGTTTTTTGAGGTTATTTTGCTTTTTATTTAGCAGCTTTCCAGTTTGTAATTTCAGAAATGAGGTTGCTAGGGTTCAATGTAAAGGCCTTGGGAAGTTTTGATGCCAAGCTATCAGCAATGAGAAATGCATTTGGCAAAACATCCCAAAGTCTGCCATTGCCATAAAGTCTGACAGTGAATAGATAGCAATCTTGAACTACAAAAAAATATATCCAGAGAAACTATAACTATAGAGAGACTCAGATGGACATCTCTTTTGGACAGATAAAGACATATCAAGGTTCCTTAGCAGCCCCTATACTGACAGATCTCTACAGAGGACAGAAGAGTTTGTAGATAAAAAGGAGGTTGAGTGTTTATTTGCAGAAGCTGTGGTGTTATGCAGTGTGCCTGCTAGCTGAAGGTTGTACTGACAGGTACAGTTGATTTAACATAGTGTTGGAAGTCTCTTAAGCTATTCAGAAAATGCATGGTTGTTGATACTGATACTCTAGTAATTTAGGTCCAAGTCAGGAACCATCTTTTAACTCCAAAAATACATATAATAGAAATAATAAGGACACAGACTAGAGTTTATAGATGGATTCATGAAATTCTTAAAACTCAGTACCTGTTATGATAAAAAAAAGAACCATAATCAAGAGTTGGCAAGCAAAGTGAACTGCTGGCTGTTTATATGTGGAGGCTAATTTATTAAAGGTCGGATTTTAACCACATTTGTAATTTAATTGATTATAAGTTCTGATTAAAAAAAAAAGCACCCGAACAATCTGAAAAAAAAATACAAACACCTTGAAAACCTCTAAAAAAAAGTGTTTGGACAATTCGTAATAAAAACGTTATTAAACTAAGTGTGTTATTTACTGGTTTTGAATAACTTTCAGGGTAAGTAACCATAAGTATTTGTAAGACTATTTTCAAGATCAGTTTATTGGAAGCACAACACATGCAGTTAATAAGAACTGTTAGTTTAGATTTAATTACAGGAATTACTAGGCAGTTATTAGATGGCATCTGTATTCACTTTAATGTAAAGGGGACTGAAGAATGAAGAGCAGCACCGCTTATTAGATGCCATACATTTAAATAGCAACTCCTTTAGTGAGGTTGCCAAGTAAGTGAATCATGACGATGAGGGGGACGAGGCCATTGGGGAGAGGATCGCTTCAACAAGCCAATGTAATCCTTGCCCTGATGGGATTTTTAAACCCCCAATTTTTAGGAAAATAGGCAAGTTTCATAACTGCAGACTGGGTAGCTTTTATCAACCCATGTTTGGCCAACTTTTGATGGAGAGACTATGATCTATATTGTATGAAATCAATATATATAGTTATTATTAGAAATTCACTTGAGGCTTCCTTTGACTGACTACTCAGTACAAACTGCTTAAATAGAGGGGCACAGTTTGCTCCTGTTCTAGTAACCTGTATCAACTAATTAGCAGGCATCACTAGCTGGTCTTGTTAAAAAACAAAACATCTGATTGGTTGCTATGGCTTATAGACAAGAAGCAAACAGCTGTGATTAAATTGTCCCCTAATCATATCCCTAAATGCACCATCAACAGCTAGAGTCATCAACACTAGTGCAGAAGGTACTGATGCTAAAGACAATGAATGCACATGCTCTTTTTTTGGTGTTTCAAGTGCTCAGATTAGTGTGTCTGCATGGAGGCAGGACTTGAATGAAATTGAATTATTCCGCAGCACACCTGCAATTCACTTTAACTGCAATGGTGGCGCTGGTCCTCCGTTGGCCCGGCTGGCTCCCTTAGGACCAGCAATTGTTGGAAACAGATCCACACACCCACAAGATAATGCAGTAGGGGATTTAACCCCTTTTATTGTGCTACCAATATGATATGGATATTTTTGGTAGCAATATAAAAGGGGTATAAAAGGGGGACTGCATAATCTTGTGCGTGTGTGGATCCGTTTCCAAGCGATTGCTGTTGCATGGAGGCAGGTACACGAGGTTCAACTGTGAAACTGTGCACATCATTCCCTGTAATGCCGTGGCACTACCGGTACCGACCACTACCAGATAACGTGTGTGCCATCATAACATGATTATATATGCCACACAGACAACTAGAATTACTAATTGCAAGCAGCAGCAGGGAATGTTCCATGACTGAGGCTGGAGCGGGTGACTGCACTACCCAAAGTGAGCATATACTGTCATGTAATATCAATAACCAATTCCATACAGGCACTTACCTAAACAGGAGTCTATGTGAAACTAGAGCACAAATTGCACCCCTCTCATTTGATTTCTATGGACTTTTAGAGGCCCATTTATCTAGGGGTGAAGTCTACCATTTTATTGATATACATGCTCCTAAATATTCCACAGCAATGAAGAGAGAGCCTGGCTGCAAGCTGACTCTGACAAATGCTGGTGTGTTCTAACTGAAGTTTATGTCTGATCAATGGCCTGTGACTGTTAACCTCACTAGTGGCAGGACCCGCTAAGAACATAGTTATATTATAAATAAGAGAGAAACCGAAACCACATTTCTTGCAGAATAATAGGACAGGGCAGGGTTGCCAGGTTGGCGGGTTTCCAGCCAAATTTGGCTACTAATTTAAAGCCCAGACGGGTTTTGAAAGTACTAACTAGCTAAGGTACGGATTTGGCTTACGTTTTGGGCTGGTTTGTACTTTGGAAACCAGCCAAAGTTTTTTCTTGCCCTAATATGCCAAGCCTGCTTCTCCCAGTGCATATTGGGTAATGTAGTTTTTGTTTAACAAGTTGCCGACTGCCAAGTTGGATGTAAGACTACAATACCCAGCATGCTATGGGACTAAAGGTGGCCATACACGGGCCGATAAAAGCTGCCGACAGACCGAGTTGGCAGCTTATTGGCCTGTGTATGGATGCCCCTGACGGGCTTCCCCGATCGAGATCTGGCCGACTTCTCGATCGGATGGGACTAAAAATCCCGTCGGATCGCGGCCGCATCTGTTCGTTGATGCGGTCCCGCGATCCGACCGCCCGTTCACTAGGATCCAATCATTGGGCCCTAGGGCCCACGATCGGATCAGCCTGATATTGCCTACCTCAAGGTGGTAGAAGTTACCAGATTTTGGGCCCTGTACCCTAGTATTCCGTTACTTTGCTCAATTTCAGACAATATGGGGGCAAAAATCTGCTGGCCACCAAAATGTCTAGAGGTTAACCTATTTTACCAATATTTATTTATTATGGTTACACCCCTGGTGGTGCCAATCTGCGCTAGTTTGCTTCATAGAAAAATATGGGAAACTGTGAACATTTGAAAAATAGTTTCACAAATATTCATTTGTTTTTTACTCCACCTATTGTGCTATTTTTGGGCTACTTTTGAAGTGCCTCTTGGCTAGTTTTGGGCTGATTTTGTAGCTGACTTGGGCTGGTTTTTGGAAATTAGACCCGGCATCCCTGGGCCAGGGGCTTTACATTTGTCTCGGTCTGTCAAACACCACAGGTATTGCCTCCTGGCAACAACAGAGACGCACTTTTATAGACAGGTAGTAGTTGATGCTGAAACTTAGAGGCAGCAATAGTCATGGCAGGGGGAGTCAGGAGCCTGAGAGGGTCGGGCAGGGAGTGTGTGAGAGACCAAATGTGAGCAGCACGCACACTCCCAGTCCGGCCAAGAAAGGCCGAGCTTTTGCCTGGGAATGAGCAGCCGCAGCTCCTCGCCTCTCTCTCTCTCTCTCTCTCTGTAGGATGTGAATGGGCGGGTCCATTGGTCCACTCAGCTTTGGATCTTGTGTGTATTGTCTCTAACGGCCACTTTGTTGTATAAATTCTAAGTAGCATCTGTGTGGGCAGCACAAGGGCCACATGCCATGCTGGAGTGTTAGCTGAAGCACACGCAGAGCTCGCAACATTGTCACCTCAAGCTGCTGCTGCTGCACATTGTGGGCTAGGGCAGTGCGACCTTCTCACAGTCCAGGTCTGTCGCTCATGTACTTTGCAGCTACTTGGAAGCTTCTATTTGGGGGACGTGTAGGGGAAAGTGTTGCCCCTGTTGTTTCTCACTTGGTGCCCTTCTTTCTCTTTTTGGACAGGACTACAGATCTGAGTGAGATTGGATCAGAGGGAGAGTTGCTGCTGCTGCTGCAAGAGGAGGAGGATGAGGCTACTGGGGAGCCTGTGGGGCTGCTGGGCACTTACACTGCTGCTGCTCCTGTGTGTTAACTCCAGTCACACCGCCGACAAAGATGCAACGGCCGCAGATAGCGCCAAGGAGCCCAGAGCCAGCAGAGCCAAGAGGAGAGGCGGAGGCACAGGCGCAGCGCACGATGTACTTAAAGGGTAAATCACTGGCATTTTTATCTCTACTTCAGCTCAGGCACTGGCCACGGCATGTACTGACATGGACTTAGTTGTCAGTTCAGCGGCCCCGGGAATAATGTAGCCTTACTCATTAATAGCGAAAATCGGAATTAGGAAGCGGTGTGGTTGCTATGGGTAACTGCTCTTTTGCGCTTAATGGTGTTAGTGAATCATGGCCGTTTCCCCTCATTATTTTTAAGTATAATCAGGGGGTGTCCACCAGCATTTATATATTTATATGTTTCCTCCTTATTCATAACATTGTTAGCAAGTATCATTTTTTTTTTTGCCTGTTAGCCCTGTGCAGTATTTATTATAACATTAGAGAAAGGCCCAGAGTTGTTGAGAGGGGGCACAGCAGAGGTACTACCAAAACTGATGATGGATTGATTGGTTACAAAGTGAAGGCAGTTGCAGGCTGGGAGAAGTGAAGAACTTCAGTCATGTCCATACATTTCTATCCAGCTGTTCTTAAACGACAACCCTTGGGATCCTCTGATATCCTGACAAGATGTCAATCAATGAGTTGCATTCAGGTATATCCTCCTTTACCTATTTTTTTCTTTTTCAGCACGCACCATTTTAATGCCAGACTGGGTTTATTTTCCAGTGGATGCAATTATTAGTGGCAGCAGGGCCTTGGGCAACAATAATCAGCTGTGGCAGTGCCATCGTGTATAATACAAACTGCAGTTCTCCAGCTGTTTCTGTAGTACAGCTCCCAGCATTCTCTGACCGCTGCTCAATTACAACTGGCAACCACAGGTTAGACAGCTGTGATACTTACTGACAGCATCTTGCCTTACTATAAACACAGCAACCCCTTCTCAGAAAATAAATAATTGTGTTGGGCAGAACTTTTTTTTTGTTCCCACTGCATACAACTGGTGCTCGGTGGGACCCAGAGAAATGACCCCTGACTGTACCCCTAAAGAAAGCTTCATAAATAACAGCGGCTAACAGCAGACACCCCGCCTTCCATATATGACAAGAGCAGAGACTAACATCCAGATTGTTTAAACAACTGCCAGGGTTTCTGCTGTCTGGGGTTTCCACAGTTATAAAGCTGGGGTGGTTCCCCTTGTGGTAGGCAAACAGTGGAATTTTCATGCTGAATTATATACATGATAGACTGTAGAGATCCTGAAGGCAGGGTAAGACCCTTACATCAGTTTTATTGCCAGTTCTCACAGATTTCCAAACAGATAGTGCATAGTCTAGACTCTAGAAAGATAGTTTTCTTCTCCATAAATGGAAAGAAAACTGGAATTGCTCCATTGCATAATACAACTGTCACACAACTTTAGCATTTATTATATCCTTTTCCGTTTAGTGTAAATAACATTTCAAATCATTTTTTGTAGAATTGTGTGGCCTATGTAATCCTCCCAAGCCAAAAGATTTCTTTCCTGCTAGGAGCATTAGTCTCTCCCAACTACTAGATACGTTGTTTTTTTACTAGATATGTTTTTCTGTTTTTCTTTTAGGAATTTCGTCCAAAACAACATAAATATTATTACTGTGACACCTTAAAATGCAGTAGCCAATCTGCCCATGTTTAAGCAGTTAACAAGAATGCTGGAAGTTCATCATTGTTTTAACTAAGTGCAAACATTTAATTGTCATAACATTTGTTCCATACCACCCAAAAGTATCAAATCCCTATTTTCATATTCTAGCTAATGCATGGATTAACAAAATAAGGGATAATGACTTGCATTATCCCAACATTAATTCAAAACCCCCAGCAAAAGGCTCAGTTATGCAGTGGCGTCAGAACCATCTCCCCCTTGCACCCATGATTACTGTGAAATTATGGTAGAGAATGCTGCATTGTGGGTAAAAAAAGTCAAATTTTGTCTGAAATTGTGCTAGCTGGACTTGCAGTCGTAAATGACCCTTTACCTCTGCATTTGCAAGTAATTTGGCAGCTTCCATTTATATTTTTGTAATATATACAAAGAAGAATGTTCTGTGCTGCCTGAACAAAAATGGAAGGTGATTGCATGTACAGTGTTTTTATTTTCTCTTTATATTTTTTTAAATGTTTTGCCAGTTTCTGTGTATATGTGGTGGAGCATTCTAATACTGTATGTGGTGGAATATTTACTGTATTTTCTTGTCACTCATGCCCTGTCAAGTAGTGAAATAGCTAGTAGTGAGAAGTGCTGTCACTTATAACTTGTCATATTTAGTGGTGGGCTAGTTACTTTATTGTGCTGTCATGGGTAGTAGAATAAGTCACAGGAATGGAGAGCTCAAACTCCCAGAAAATGACATCCAAGCAGTGATGTCTGGTGCTGAACTGGAAGATCAACGCTTTCCACGGGGTCATAATAATAATAATAATAATAATAAATATATCAAGTCAAGTTACCAGAAGCACACCAAGTCAGTTGTAATGATGCAAAAAATATGATTTATTTAGCCCAAAAACACATACCAAACGGGCAACGTTTCATGCCCGCAAGAACCTTTATCCAGGGTGGTAGACTAGTCATTGTATTCTCCTGTCGCTCAATCCCTGTTATATGTTGTTTACAATCTTATCACTTATACCCTGTCATATGTATGTCACTTTGCTATGTAGTGGAGTATCACTGTATCTTTTTGTAACTATGGACTATGGTGTTGAATAGTCCTCTCACTTGAGAAGTAAGATAATCATCATAAAATACTGTCACTCCTAGATTCTCATATGTGGTGTCACCTTGACGTGGCTTGTGAGCATAAATATTTTAGCCAAAGTGTGGTACTTACACCTCATTTTTTTGTAATAATTATTTTTAAAGGAAAACCGTACACTGACAATCTTTCTTCTTCTTTTTGTGGTGTCACTCGTATCCTGTGTAATCTGATAGGACAGTCACTTCTGTCACTCATACATTGTCATATATGGTGAGATTGCACCTCAACATCTTGTAATTTGTTCATAAGTAGTGGAATAGTCACTATTTCCTGCTGTCCCTTATGCTCTGCCATAAGTGGTGACACTTTATATTCCTGTGTGTTATTCCCTACCATTTGTGGTGGTTAGTCACTGTACCCTCCTGTTATCTGTACCCTTATATGCTGGGATAATTACTGTATCATTATATCATTTCATTTTCAATTCGCCACGCATTCATGCAACCGAGCCAATATAAATTCTGTGACTGAGCATCTAAAATAAAGACATGGATACTGGGGAAAGACTCTTAAAGTGGACTTGTCACCCAGACATAAAAAGCTGTATAATAAAAGTCCTTTTCAACTGAAACATGAAATCCAAATTCTTTTTTTATTAAAGAATTCATAGCTGTTAATTAATTTAAACATTTCAGCTGTCAATCAAATTGAGGCATAGAGGCAGGGCAGACAATTACTTTCACTTTCCATTCAGTACTTACTATATGTCACTACTCTCCCCACATTCCCCCTCCCTCTTCACCGTTACATTGTGTAACCAGTGCATGGGGACGGACATCAGGTTCACCATTCTGGAGCACAAACAAGATTTTAAGATGATGCAAGGCTTGTGTCCAGTGTCCACAAAATGGCTCCTGCCTCCTAGCTATCATTATGAGTTCCCAGATCTAAAAAAAACAAGATTTAAATAATTTATATAGTGTAATTAAAGTTAATTTTGCTTGAATAACGAGATATAATAGGATTTGGAATTCTTTTTTCGGGTGACGTGTACCCTTTAATCAAATGTAAAAAAGTCATCTTCTCTACCAATATGCTGTGAACTGGGACAGAATAGTCTCCATACATCCTATATAGACTGTACTTAAATAAATAACTCCCTTACCACTTAATAAATGCCATCAACATCTTACCACCTAATAAATGCTGCCCGACCAGTTCTAATGAATGATTGTGGTTACGTATGGCTGCCAGAATATGGCGATTCCCTGTACACTCTGATTTATGGAAATTGCATTCACATTGTAGCAGGCAGCACAATTCTTGTCCTAATGATAGAATATGGTTAATAAATAGCAGGACTCGCGTACATGCCAAAATATGTTAGCTATGTGCAAATCTTTGGTAACAGATAATAAACGTCTTGTGAATTATTTTAAGAGGAGAACATATTTCCCTTTGCTTTTCAGAAGCCTAAGCCTGACACATTATAAAGTGTTTAAGTGTTAAGAGGTATCATATACTGCATCCTCTGGGTAATGAGTTTTGGATGTTTTTTCTATTTCGGTCTGTTATCAAAGCGGCTCTCAAACATTGACTTTAACGTCTGTGGTCCTCTGGCCTTAATTATGCTATGTGTTGCACCAGTGGTTCTGAATGCATAGTTGGTCAAAGGGACGTAAAGGAGGGATCTGCATGTCTCCGTCCATAATGCTTTATGGGAGAGTTAAAATCTCTTTTTTGGCATTAAGGCAGTGTTATGTATATGGCATAAGGTAAGCAAATATCTTCTGTTTTCAGGAGTCTTTACACTGCACATGAAGGACTTTTTGGCTCCTTTTAGCCGATTTCACCCTAACTAGGTTAGGTTCTTTCCTACTTTGTGTGGAAGCACGATTTTGGTATCAGAATCTCATTGCTTTCATCCCCCGCGAGCATGCCATTAACTCAGCAAAGACTTGGAACAGGTACAGGAATCTAAGTGGCCTTTTAACCAAGGATTTATATTATATAATGCTGGACATTTTTAGTTTATTTGAAACTGCTGACTGACATTGAGGAGGAAAGAGTGGCCCATAATTCAGTGCAATTAAAATGATGCTGGAACACTGTCTGCCCATATCAAATCATTCTAATTAACATAGGCATTATTATAAAAATGCTTTACAATCCAGGTTTATACATATGCATCAGTACACAGAGAAATGTCACAAATATAACTACCTTTATACCAACACTGAAGATTTGCATCCTGGCAGGCTTCAGTAATATCAGTGGTAGAATCAACTATGTCTCTCGCACACCCTGTAGATAAATAAAGTAGCAATCCTGGTGCACTAAGGTAGAGGATTATCCCCTTCAAAAATCCAAATAATCCAAATGCACACAGGATCAATGCAAGCAAGCTGCCTTGCTTGTTTATTGCGAATTGCAATGCTTGTCAAGCATCAGTACACAGTATATACAGTAATATCAGGACATATATACAGTAATATCATGACATATTAACTGGATACTAGGCAATACTAGTTGCTGGCTTACTGTGAAGGGATTAAAATACTATGAGATGTCTGTAGGAAAAGAGATGTGTGACAAAACAGCTATTAATTTGAAGTGAACTCAATTCTATACATTTAAATATAAATATATATACTGAATTACATATTCTGTACATCATGCCTTTACTTTTTCTATTTTATTGGACATAGAAGCTGCCTAAATGTTTGTCACTTTTTAGTTGCAGTACATTGTGATAACCAGTAGGTGGAACCATGTTCCACCACGGGGCTCTCATTATTTATTTTACTCAGAGGTTTCAAAATTAAGTACTTCTCTGAGCAGTTTTGCAATTACTATGATTTTTTCTTTTTTTGTGGTTTCTATGATATTTGCAATTTTATATTGCTAGGCAGGCGTCAGCTCAACAGCTCTCTTTGAAGCCCAATGACCCTAACTTTCTAAGCACTTTTGGATTCACGTAACGCTAGGGTTGCTGAACCTCAATTGAGCCAAAAGATGAGTATTAGGAGTCTAAAAATCGAACATGACTGTAAATTGCAAATGTGCTTAGAGAAACACTATGGGGTTGTTTCTTAACGTGCTATTTTTTTGCGGCGTCCGTTTTGATACAGAAAACCCGAAAAAGTTGTGGTAAAGAAAGACAGATTTTTTGTGATTTATTATACCCCGAAGCTGTTCCAAGTCCGAATCCGAAAATTCTCCATCTAAAACCTGCAGAATTCATGTGAAAGGCAATGGCAGAAGTCTTAACCATTTGAAGATGTTTTAACCCTCACAACATGTTTGGAGTTCTCTGGTTTTTCACGATCTGATTTTTTCAATGTTTTTTTATTGATAAATAAGGGCAAATAGTGGATTCTAGTTGACTCTAGTCAACTAGTTTAGATTACTTTTTTATTTAAAAAATCTGAAAAATTCAGATTTTGAAAAATTACCCCCTTTATAAATTTATACCAATTCATTTTTTTTTTAAGTTCCCTTTTAATTACCTACAGTAACTTAAAAAGTTCGATCAGAAATCGGAGAATTGCACCTTATTATCATTATATTACCAAGTGCAATACAATAAAAAGGGTGTATACATCAAACATAAACATTTCACTAAAATACTGACCAATACAGCACATAACATGGTCCTAGATTTCACAACTTCTAATCTAAAAGCAGAAGGCGTTTGAGACACAAGATGTGGGGTTGGGCAAAGTCAAGAGTCTCCAAAGTGAGAGTTGTGTCTCTGAGTATTGCTATTATGAGACAATGCATATAGGGTATAGTGAATGTTAAAGTGGTTGTTCACCTTCCACACATTTATTTTCCAGTCCAGTGGTTTTTAGATCGTTCACCATACACAAATACTTTTTTCAATTGCGTTCCGTCTTTTAATTTTTACCATTTTCCCAAAATTCAAGTTTAAAATGTAATTGCCCTTTCTTTAGTGTCTCAGTCTGGCAGCTCAGTGACCTAGGAACAGATTCTGAACTATTACAATTTGCTAAATTTAGTTGATACAATTAGTTGATACATTTTAGCAGTATCTTTGGAATATTAGCAACTATTGTATTAGGGATTCTGCTCAGCAGGGACAAAGCTAACAAATGTATCAAGTAACTGTATGAATTTAGAACAGTTAAACAGTCGACGACCCCCCCTCCCAGACCTGCTTCAATATTAGAAAAATGATCAAAAATAGAAAATAGGAAGTCATTGGAAAAAGTCTTAATTTCAGGTGAACTATCTGAAACCAACTGAGTGAGGTGTTGATAAAAAGATCATTAGGAGACCATAAAATGTGGTTGGTGAGTACTTGGAGATAAGCTCAGAGATGTAGTGTGGGGCACAGATCACAGTTGTGAACTGCTTTGAACTCCAAGGTCAGTAGCTTGAGTTTAATCCATTAAGGTAGTGAAAAATTGTTTTTTTTCTATAATTCTAAAAAAACTCGAAAAATTTGAGATTTATTAAGTGAAAAAAAACCCCAAAAACCTCTAAGGCTAAACATTGCCAAGTAAATGTAGTCAAGGTCTTATAGATTAGTATGTATATAAAATGAATTATTTTTGTTACTTGGTTAAATTTGTTTTGTATTGGCATATTTTACATTATTTAGAATTGCAGTTTTTGCTTTGTATTGTTTGTAAGGTAAAAAGTTTACTTTTTAAGTTTATTAAGTATGTTTTGTTTGCTCACACAGGGATCCCTAAATCATTTTCTCATTGGAGGAGGAAACATTTCAGTTGCTTACAGTTGTTGTTGGATGAAGTTGCTGGTTCACTGACTGATTCATGTATTCATTCATGTTTGCTTATATTCCATATGGCTTCCATGCTTTATTGGCCTGATGTTGTGTATTGAATGGGAGGCAAAGAGCTCTCAATTTACTACTGACTCCGTGTGAGTTTTTAATAAACTGTGGCTTGATATATTAATTGTACAGATTTGAAATGTGGTTTCCTTTTCTGTCAGAGACGCCAGTCGGACATTGTTCCCACATTGTGCTTACTGTTCTTACGGATAGTTGCTAGAATGACTCATTTGGTACGAAGCTCCTTTTAAAGCGAGGAAGCAGTCGTTGTCAGGGCTTAACAAACTTTGTGTATGATATGTTTTTGGCTTTGCAAGCAGGGATGTTGGCACTCACTAATAATTAGCATTTTGTGATAAATGCATTTTTGTTTGATGAAATTAGGTTTTAGTACAAAGGAATTATTAACATATGTGGAGGCAGTAGAATGGCAGTGCCAAAACTACTATCACATCTAATCCTTTTTGACCATAGGCTAAACAATGTTCTTTCTAGCTGAAGGCCCATGGGCCAGCTGTGACCCTCCATGATATATTTGTAGCCCACAGCTTACCCAAGGTAATTTCATGATAACCTAGCCCACGATTGTGTTCTGTTTTGAATATTGGGCACTAAACCAGGTGCACAGCCCTGGCACGAATACTAGTAGCTTTATTATCAATTGCCAAAATTATCAATTAACCCCATATAATCTTTGAATCCCCATACTAACATCTTTAGATTAACGATAGAAGTGGCTGATTCCTAGCCTGTGGAAAAATGGACAATGAGACTCAGTCGCTACACTGGCATCAGCTTTCTTCTTTACCTGCACCCGAAACCACTGTGTCACCCTGTGGCACACATGATGGATTTTGGAGTATAAATGCATACTTGAGAATTTTAGTGCCAAAATTCAACATGCTTCCTGAACTAGAGCCAATGCAGTGGTTCCAGGTGCAGCCAAGGAAGATGGCTGATGTCAGTGTAGTGGCTGATTCTCAGCATTATCCGTCATCACATATAAACTGCGCTTTGTCATATGTCACTTTGCATGAGACTCATTAAATCTTTTGTTGTTTATCACAATAAATAACGTGTATCTTGTAAAAAAAAAGACAGTATTAATAATGTTATTATATATTAAAAGAAGATTCTTGTAGCTATATTGTGCACATGGTAATACTTTAGTTTAGCTTTTCCTCCTTCTGGAATCTGCAGGATTACTAACATAGGAACATAATCATTTAGATTCATCTTTTTTGTCTAGCAGCAGCCTAGTTGATCGAGAGGAAGGTGAAAAACCCCTTCTGAACTTGCTTTGGGGGGGGGGGGGGAGAGGCGGCACATTCCTTACTTGCAGAGGGCAATTGAGTCAGTCCCAGGATCAACTTCTACTAAAACTTCAGTCAGGAATGTACTATAAAAAAATCTATAGCACCTTTAGATTAATCCTCCTTTCATCTAATCTCAGTGGATGTCTTTGTCTCTGCTTGAAAAATCTACTGGTATTGTATGGCACCCTCATAGGTTTATACATAGTTATCATATCCCTACTTAAACACCTATTCTACAGTGTAAGCAGTCTCGGCATGGCCAAACTTTCTTCATAACTAAGACATTTCATACCCTATATCAGCTTAGTTGTTGCTCCTTGAATTTATGCTATTTCATTAAAGCAGTGGAGACCAACACTGCACTGCACTGCCAATAGTAGATAATGAGCTGTGTGCTGTATAATTGTCCCCCCCCCACTTATGGTTGCATAGCACATGAATTATCTTAAAGTGATACTGAAACTAAAAAAACTACTTTTTAAAACATGAATGTACATTTAAAGTTACCTATAGGACATGTTGATCATTTCCTACACCTGACTGTTTTGCCAAACTGACTGTCCCATCTCAGCCTGTCAGTAAAAGTTTCTAATACTAACAGACTCCTGCTGCACAAATATGGCAGCCCCCTCATAGACAAACACGGAGAATCATGGCCCGCTGCCGTTCATCATCCTTGTCCCCATCGGGACCAGAGCAATGCTGATTTGCGCACGGGAAATTAAAAAAAAACAATATCTACTGTGCATCCCCAGTGTTTATGAACCAATGTGGGTGTAGTTGGGCAGCCTTTCCCCAAATCCAGGCCTGTTTGCTATTTCCAGTAAATCTTGCAAATAATAGTCCATTATTGTTCACAGAGAATATCATATAGAACTAGACTGACTTCCCTTCCCCATTGTTTTGTTCTCAGACATACTCCCTTGGTGCAGAGAAATTATGTGAAACTGTATTATTCTATTACTGTTGAGAGATCAAAACAATAGCTGACCAGGGAGAAGTTGAAGATGTTTTGTATGTGAGTAACAATAGTAAAATAAATACGGATTAATATACATTTAGAATCAGGGGCAGATTCACTAAAGGGTGACGTGGCTAATGATAGCGATATTTCACCCGAAATCCCATCCGCAGGGACATTACCACTCTATCATTCACACTCTATCACAAGGCGACTTTTCACTCTAGCGAACGGGCGTAACGCTGCAAATTCACTAAGATGCAAATTTTACTGAACATTACCTCTTTCGTCACAGTTTCCTTCACCACCTCAGACCAGGCCAACTGCTTAAATGAAGCTACATCTTCCTCAATCTTATGTCAGTTACATCATACCCTATCATATCATATTTTACTTTAAAACACTCGCACTGCCAAAGTCCCAGGACGCAACTTTGCATTTTAGTGAATTAGCGTAGTGTTAACTAATTTTCACCTGGCGAAGAGGCACGAAATGTGGCGAAGTGTTCTTCGGCGACGATTCGTCCTTTAGTGAATCTGCCCCTTAGTTTGTATGTGTCTGTTTCCATTTTGACATTCTTTCACATAGAGGCAATGAACTTTTGGGGTGTGACTTTTTACCATTTCTGCAACCTTTAAAATGGAAATTTCTGCAATGATGTTTTTTAAGGGTATGAAAACAGATAATGTTTATAAAGTGCCAATATGGTCTTCAGTGCTGTGCAAGAGAAGGTTGTATAAATATAACATGTAGGACTCATACACAATACCCCTGTGTTTAGTGGCACTTAATGAACTGGTTTGATTAATTGATCAGTAGTCTAATACCATACCAAGTTGTTGCAACTATTTTTGTTTGCAAACATTTAAGATTGATCTGAAGATGAGGGAGAGTTTTAAAACCCTTTTTCTAAGGATACATAATTTTCTAGCTATTTTAAATGTTATTCTTATTAGTACACATCATTATTATCCCTTCCAAACCATGTTTATCAATCTTCTCAGCAACAGCTGGCCATACAGTCAACTCTTCTGCTATGTGTTGACGTACTTAAACTGTTTATTTGATACAGTAGATTTAGGAATCTCAAGAGATTCCATGGAGTGATTAGACAATCTGTATTAACTGTTTATAGCGTAAAATAATATTGCAAACTATTCCAGTCTGTTCTGCAGTAGGGCTTTCCAAACTGTGTATTGCTTTGTTGACAGTGTGTTATTTGTATATAAAGAACATAAACAGAGTTGTCATTTTTAAAACAGCCTCATTTTCCAAATAACATTGTAAAAATGACAAGCAGCGCTAAAATGTAAAGCATGAATGCTCAGTAATCCTATGTTAACTGTGAGTGTTGAAAATGCTGGATTAATGAATGTTTTATCACTGGCAAGAAGCAGACATTCTTCTAATACTGTCTAACAACATGTTGGAAAGGGGTCAATCTACAACTTTCATCTAACGACGTCTACTAGATGAAAATGGTCGACAAAGCACGTCATCAAAGTTTGACCTAATACATTGGTCTTCTTTATACTTATTGTTCTTGGTGGTGTATTTGATTGGGCAAACCATTGGTTTTCTTCTTTAATCTGTATTTTTATTTACATAGTGCTACTTATATATAAGCTCTACACATAAAAATAATACATTCATAGAACAGATAAAGAACAATAAAATAAGATTATATAAATTAATATAAAAATACAATTACATTCCAAATTAAGTGCCAAGCAAAACAGACACAAGAGTGAGGAGGTCTCTGTCTTTTGGAGCTTACAATTTAAATAAGCTCTATTTGCATTTGAGTGCTCCTCAAAGGCTGAGTTATTCTTTATAAGCCCTGGCCTTTGACCTGTATTGCTACAGACCCTAGAGCTTAAAATGAGAGCACTGCACCGATTCCTTTAGAATATCACCAGCACATTGAGTAGGTGCTGTTACTATAATGTGGTTGTCACGATTGTTGATAAAATTGTAATCCTTAAGGTAAAATTTTAAAAGCTCTCAAGCTTTTGTTTGCTTTCTTTTGGTTCATAGAGACAAAATCTGGTACAAGTAAAAAAGTATTTTAAACCACCATGGTTTGAGGCCTGTTCTTTGTAAGATGCTTTGGAGGCCCTAATTCATGGAGCATGAAGCATAATCATTTCAGATTTAGCAGCCATTAAACTATTTCATTCTGAAAGGTAATGTCTACATTAAATTCTCCACTCAAACACTAATAGGATATTAGACCAGCTTCCTTACTCTTGTGTCATATTACAGTTCTGTAGCTATTTACAATATACATATACTGTAAACCTGCTGTCCAGAAAGCTTGAAAATACAGAAATGTCTATTCCATAGTATCTTTCTTTAATAAATACTTAACTAATTTGTTTTTGCTCAGGAGTTATAACACAGTACCTTATACTTACAAGCTAACCTAAATCCCTGATGATGGTAAAACAATCCAGTTGGGGTTTTATAGGTTTAAACAATGTTTAGCAGCCTTAAGGAACGTGCTCCACATTACCCCACCCAAAGGAAGGAACAAATAACAAAGCCAGAATAGCAATAGCCAGGAAGAGAAGAAGCCAATGGAAAGGGATGCCATATGAGAATTGGTTCAGAGTTGGCTATCTGTTGCTTAAGTCCAGAATAAACACAGAGTTGTTATATGAGGGAGAACTAGTTGCCTTAAATCAGTGGCTGTCAGACTATTTTGGTTCATGTTCCCCTTGAAGGACCAATCTATTCTCAGCGTTCCCCTAAGATCATCAGATTATAGATACAGGAAACCATTGGTGCATCATCAAATGAAGAATATGGCACATATGTGCTCACCCCAAAACTTTTTGTAGCTGGATTTTCAGAGGTATGCAGTAGAGCAAATAGGCTTTTTCACAAAATCTCAATCTCACTCTAACTGGTCCTCCTCCCTCAGAAGGACAGCCCTACAGTCTGGGAACATCTGCCTTCATTTCATGTATGAAAGGTTGTATGGGAGGCTTGCCAACTGCCCCAGAGTGTGTTAAATTTTCATGGCTATCTAGCTCTTGCTAGATAAGTAAGACTCTATTTGGACAATGTGCTTAATGGAGAAGACACATAAAATGTCCTTGTCACATCTGTATAGCTTTTATTAGACACCATGTCATGGAATAAGGGAGACCCAGTCTTTCATTCATGAAAGACAGAATATAAATAGCCATTCTGCATATTTCAGGCAGTTCTGGATGTTTCTGGGCCAGCCTGTGTGGGTTTAAGACACCCTGTTTAGCAATTTCAAATGTGGAAGTAAAGAAAAATACTCAATGTTTTTTTCCTATATCTTTTGGTTACAATTCTAACTGCTATATATGCAGATGGGATTAATGTGCAGGTTTTCTCTTTTAGGCCCAATGTTTGCGGATCGCGGTACAATGCTTACTGTTGTCCTGGATGGAAAACCCTACCTGGAGGGAACCAATGTATTGTCCGTAAGTAATCTATATTTACTGTACCATTTGTTAGTCTGGCAATTAAACCCTAAGATATACCTAAGATAAAAATAAAGAGAACTACTTTTGGTTATATTAATAATTTGACTGCTCATTAATGTCTTTGAATATGATTGCATAATACATCGATTTCACAATTTTTAAAATATTTTTGTAGAGTTGTTGATACATTATACAGTATATATTAACAGCATATCTGTGTTATAGCTAAAGCGTTATAATAAATACTAATATAACCAAATAGGCAGTGCCTACTTCAAAAAACATTAAAATGCTTGAAAGCAGGAATATTAATAAATGCCCTATGTAGAAGATTGTTAATTTTGTTTTACATTTCTACACAGCTATTTGCCGGCATTCTTGTGGAGATGGTTTTTGTTCTCGGCCTAATATGTGCACTTGTCCCACTGGACAGATAGGTCCATCATGTGGATCCAAGTCTAGTGAGTATAAGCATGTTGAAGTGCTTTTTCATATCAATTTGTTTGATGCTTCAAAACATAAAGTTAAGAGCACATGAAACCTGGTTAAAGAGTTTAATCATTTCATTAAATATTAATGACTTTTTACAGTTTGGAAATCATCTTGAGAAACAAATGGGCACTTCCTCCCACATTAGGAATGGTTTATAATTCTTTCACTAAGGTATAACCATGGGTCTTATGCACTGTTTCTATAAACCTCTTGTTACTCAGAGATTTTGTGGTGGAACAGACTAATTTAAGGCATTTTGTACATGAAGAGAAATTTCATAAATAACTGGTGAAAACAAAATTGCCATTAACTTCTCAAGTTCCACTAATTACATTTTATTATATACTTGGCCCAGGCAGCACTCTGGAAATATTAATATAACATTTAGTACAACAAATGTTGGAAATATTGTATTTTGGATGCTAGAGAGAGCTTCTGAAATATCAATTAGATTTTTTTTTTGCAGATTGGAAAAATAATTGCCAGCAGTTAAGATTCCACTTCCCCCAGATAAAACTGTGAATTAACCATTAAAGGAGTATTGCTGCGAGAACAGAATTCAACATGTTTTTTCCCCTACAAAATTAGTTAGATGCCATTCATCAAGTTTTTTTGCTCAGAATGCAACTATATTTCTCAGAATTGCAGCATTTCTGTGCCTGCAGCAATCAAGTGTTTGATAGTAAATCAGGCATAAATAGACTCAATTTGCACCTCTGGGTTACTAGGCAGCATTTAGGTGGGATGTTTCCTTCTATTCTGCATGGTTCAGCCTGTACAAACTGGAAACCCTATAAGCACAACATATAGAAGGACACCTGCATTCACCATATGATGGGGTTAAAATAATGTATGCCTTGTTTCTTGTTTTATAGAAAAGGTTGTTTAGCCAACTTGATACCACACACAAACCTACACTACTGTATTAAGAATTGCATTGAGTTCTGCTCCAATGAAAATCTATAAGGCATGCACAGTAGGCACCTCTACCTGTTTTGGTGAATGACCCCTTTATTCTTTTGGGCCCCATATGAGCTATGAAGGGCTTTTATGGGATCCTTAGCAAAGTTAGTGGTGATTTGTGATGTCATGTTTTTTATAAATTGAATCTGAAATCAATGTGTTTTGGTCACACACATTATGACTAGCTCACCTTGATCTCCACCAATTTTTGGTAAGCTGGGAGCTAATTGTGAGGTATTCTAAAAGTATATCCACCACATGATTGGACAGACTAAACTTTTCCTCCCTTTCAGGGCTACATTTTATTGTAGGAGCTCTTGTTTTTGTCAAAAAAGTATCCTTGCAGCTGCCAAGGGGAGCGCAAACTGTCAGTGCAACAGTATAGTTCATAAGAGCTTTTTGTGACTCAGCTAAGCTCTGCAGTTCATTGGAGGTGCTGTCAGGGTAGACTGGGCTCAAAGGCTTCTTATTGGGATCAGTCAAAAGACTGAGTTATTTTCCTTTTACAGAGACATTACATGGAGGCAGAACTGTGATGATTAATAAAAAGCTGGGCTATATCAAACCTGCAGTTTTGGTAGCACAATATGCACACATCATCATGACAAAGGGACTTCTCAATTGACCTTTCACTTTCAGCCATCCCACTGAACCTCCTTGTTACATACCTTAATGAAACACCAGGAGCCAGAAATGATGTAAAATGGCCACAGCATTTACTCACATTTTATCAAATAAATAGGACCTTGCCAGCCCCTCCCCAAGGCAATATTCAAAGCCAGAATCGCTGAGATCGCTACTACTGTATGCTCTTCAGTTCCTCACTTGAGATCAGTACTATGTCTTTATATCCACCACTGAGTATTAGGCTGCCTGTACCTACAGAGAGGATGGCCCAAATTCTTTTGATCCAGAGGAAGGCAAAACACCCAGCCTGAAGCCAGGGCCAATTATGCCTCAAGGGAAAAAATTCCTTCCTGATCCATCTGATTTATTAAGAATTCTTCTGCTTCATTATACATTTTACAAATGGACTTGAATCTGAAAAAAAAAGGAAAAATATTTATTGTCAGATAACATATAATGCCGTCATTGGATGAGGGAAATCTTTTACCACATAATTGCAGTGCAAACTCTTCCTCAACTACACGCAATCACACAAATTATAGCACTTGCACTACACACATAATTATAAGCCAACTGTGTTTTGGCAGCAACCAGGAATTCTGTGTAATGAGCTTGCTTGCCATATAATCACAGTGTAAACTGCTTCCACTGCTGCCATAGAGTCTGTAAGGGTCCATTTGCACAGCATTTTTCTTATTTGGGGTGCATGGAAGTTCGACAGAAACAATAAAACAAATAAAAACAATGCACATAGGCAGTCTGCGTATGTGCTGTTCCACGCTACGTTGCACTTTCCTTTAAAGGAGCAGTTACATCAAAATGGAGGAATATGAAATTGTATTTTGTCCAAAATATATGTTTTTGCAAACCTGATATGTATTTGTGTGTGCTTATATACTGGCTACTTTCAGACCTAGTTGTTTAGATGAATACAAAACTATAAAATGTGTAGCCCTACAAAATGAAAATAAGGAATCTTTCATTATGGCTTTATAGGTTCAATAGGTAAGGCAGTAACTAAAAGATTGCAATGCCAGGCACAAAATCTTGTTAAAAACTGGTGTTCCCCTGTTCATGTGATGATTCATCATGTGCTGAGTCAGCTGCTCACATAAGCACACATCATTCAGTGATTCTGCTGGAGCCAATGTTTTATGAAAGTACTTGCATTATCACTTAATCACATGGTAAAATGTGATTGACTGTAGCCAGGAATTCTCCATAATGACCTGTTTGTCGCTTATACACACTATAGATTTTCTGTACAAGCATGGGACCTGTTATGCAGAATGCTCGGGACCTGGGGTTTTCCGGATAATTGATCTTTCTGTAATTTGGATCTTCATACCTTAAGCCGATGAGAAAATCATTGTAAACATTAAATAAACCCAATAGGCCCTATTGCAGTAGGGATTAATTCTATCTTGGTTTGAATCAAGTGCAAGGTACTGTTTTATTATAACTGAGAAAAAGGAAATCATTTTTAAAAATTTGGATTATAATTATTTTAATGGAGCCTTTGGGAGTAGGCCTTTCCATAATTCGGAGGTTTACGAATAACAGATCCCAAACCTGTATTGCATTCTGGCTTATAGTAACACAGCACATGTTCTTCTAGTACAGCAGGGAAATCTGTGTAAACGCTTGCCTTACCAAATAAACACACTTCTACTGCAGCCAAATATTATAGTTAACAAGTTAATCATATAATTTGTTTCCATTTCTATCAAAATGACAAAATCAGGATTTTTTTTGAGGTCAGGGGAAGTCATATTGAGCTTTGAATACAAGTAGTTTTGTCATATTTTACTATTAAGCTATTACAGTATCTTCTCATGAAATCATTCAGTTTTAACAGTGACCTTTATTTGCATTTTCAGTCCAGCAGTGTAACATCAGATGTATGAATGGAGGATCTTGCAGTGATGAACAGTGCCAATGTCAGAACGGATATACAGGGACACACTGTGGCCAGCGTAAGTACTTAGGGATTTCTAACAGAAAATAAAGAATTGCTTACTTTTTCAGGCCCCAAACCCTGCCTCAGAGAGTTATTGGTGATGTCGAAACTTCATAGTGAACACATGGTGACTATTGGAACTTGGTGTATAATTTACTATATTCACTTTAATTCCTTTATTTGCATCAATATAATAAACAATCAATTAAAAAGAATCAATAATAATCTTGTGAGAATAAGGCATTAAAATGTTTATTTTTGCAATATTAAGCTGCTGCATCTGGTGCTACATGGCATAAAACCAACACCTAAACATTGTTCTTGTAGATGTGAAAGGGTTATCATTGCTCTCCAACATCCTGAACTGGATTAAATCTAACTTCTAGCTGTTTCAATCTTTGCTCTAAGACCTGTTTACAAAGTTCAAGAAGTTTACACCTCTTGTTTGCTTACAAATACCTGACTTCTGGTGTATTCCAAGCAGCCATGTCTATGAATTTTTGGTTGACCAGCAAGATAACATGATGTCCATTAACATCACAGTTTACCCTGTTACTTCAAAAGAGTGATCAAAGTGTGTGTAAAAGGCCAAAAGGATTCTTTTTGGCAACAATTTGAAATAATTGGAAATTGATAAAATTCCATAAAAATGATTTCTGTCTACAGAGAATCCCTGACCTTCCATTGCCCCCCCCCCCCGTCGTGCTGCAAAAAGTAAAATCCCACCCCAGCTAAATTAAGTTTTCCTTTATTAAGATCAGTCTGATGTTTAATTCTGTGATGTTTTGTCTTTTCATTTTTATCCTTTCTGTCAACCGGCAGAGCTGTGTTACTTACACTGGGTTACAATTTTGATGGACTTATTGTAATATTTAATGCATATAGGTACTAGGTACCCATAAACCTCTTACAAACACATGACTTTCATTTTTATCTAATAATTTACAGCTGTCTGTGAACATGGATGCCTAAATGGTGGCAGGTGTGTTGCACCAAATCGATGTGCCTGCCCTTATGGTTTCACAGGACCACAGTGTGAAAGAGGTGAGTGATTTGATAGCCGTCCAGCATGCATACTCTCAAGGCTTAGTGTGCAGGATGAACTATTTTATATTTTATAAAAGTTGTCATTTCTCATTGCTTTATGGATTTAGGTAAGTAGTTATGAACCCTATATGTCAAGTCATAAAGTATATTAACCAAAAAAGTGTGACTTTTTTTTTGTAGATATTTAATTCGGCTATCACACACAGATTTACTAAGGTTCGAGTGAATTTTCGAAGTTAAAATAGTTTGAATTTCGAAGTAATTTTTTGGATACTTCGACCATCGAATAGGCTACTACGACTTTGACTTTCGAATTCGATTCGAAATAAAATAGTTTCGACCATTCGATATTCGAAGTACTGTCTCTTTAAAAAAACTTCGACTTCAATACTTTGCCAAATTAAACCTGCCGAAGTGCTATGTTAGCCTATGGGGACCTTCTACAGCATTTTTCTAAGTTTTTTGAGGTCGAAGTAAAATCGTTCAATTGTACGTTAAAATCGTTCGAATCGTTCGAACGATTTTACTTCGACCGCAGAATACACAAATTCAGATGAAAAAAGTTCGAATTCGATTTCGAAGTATTTAAATTCGATGGTCGAATTTCAAAGTATTTTTTACTCCGATATTCAACCCTTGATAAATCTGCCCCTTAGATTTTACAGCAGAACTATTGTGTTTAATACACAGTTTTGTCTATACAGTCTATAAATAAACAAATGGGGGAGGGTCCTCCTTATTCTGATTGACCAGATGCCTAATTGGTTATGTCCCTGATGCATTTTTGATTATAACACAATTAGGGGCTATGAGTTCCAGTCAATTTGGATTGGGATCTTAAAACTGCACAAAAAAATTAAGTCAGTAATACTTCAAAGAAACTAGTGAATTTTGACAGGCTTGCTTATACATGCAGCCCTTAATATTTTAATTAGATTAATACAAAGATATATGGTAATGAAACAATTAAGATATATTCCCCCTTTTAAGTTGTGCAAAACACAGAGGTAAAATTGCACTATAACATTAACCCACAGGAAACAGACATTTGCTTTTGGGAAGATTAAAATACATTTAAATAAGTCATTTTGGGGTTATGACATCTGTGTTAGATTTAAAACCAATTTCTGTTTTTTTTATATACCTTATTAAAAACACCTCTGTATAAATTCACTTTACTTCCAGATTTAAAACCAATTTCTGTTTTTTTATATACCTTATTAAAAACACCTCTGTATAAATTCACTTTACTTCCATTTTACTCTGTTCTTCTCTTTTTTCCCATTTTCATGGCCTTGCATGCTGTATCTCTCTCGTCCTCCTTACACCTTGTCTATGCTTGCTGGTGTCTTCTGCAACTCATGCTTTCCAGTCACAGCAAAGAATGGCACTGGAGATTAATTCTTCCTTCCTTGCACAATAAAAAGGTATTAGCTTTTTTCGTTACCTGTGGTTTTTGTCTTTATTTCTTCTCTTGTATTTGGGTACAGCACAGCTTTTTTGATGCAAAAGCATAATAAGCAACTCCAATATACAGGAATTAAAATTGTAAATAGTTTTGAGGTTACTTTGTAATTTTTTTTTTGTCTTTTGTGTTCCTATTTTTGACTCCTAAAACTATCCATCTGTAGCCCACTGATTAGCAGACATGGAGGGAGATTGAATTTTTGCTTCTGTAGGTGGAGGCCTTTTTTCATTTACATTTGGGAATCAGAGTTTTTCCAGATTAGCTTTGGTGAATACGAAATGGAATCTAAACCCTAATTGAATATTTAATTCCTCTTAAATTACCTTTATCTGAAAAAAAATTGTGATATTGAATTTTGTTGATCCCTAAATATTTGTTTCAACTAGCACTACTATGCCGACTTGGATGTGTTTCTGTTGACAAAACGCCTGCGTCAAGTTGGACACTACAGACGCAGGGTGCAGCATTTGCATTTGCTAGTCATGTCGGACGAACGCTGCGACTCCATCCGACTTTTGTATTACTTAGCTTCCGACTTGACATAATCAAAGTAGCTGTAAAGATAGTTTGAAAAATCTATTCTGTGAGTTAATTTGTCACAACATTTCTCAGGAAGATGTTATTATGATGCAAAAATGTTATGAAAAGACTTAATGGACTCTGGAGAATTTCAAGGTCTGCTGGCACCTGAGGCTCTAAATGGCACTAAATAGACTCAGCACTGTAGAACGGGTTCAGTTTTTGTAACATTAACGTTGATGTTTTGAGAGCAAGGTGGCAAATAAAAAACATTTTTGCTGTTGTAAACTACTACTCCCAGAAAACATAGTCAGCCACTACCAGTCTGAGGATGTTGGCTGTTTAAAAGCTCTCTGCACAAATCAAATAAGTGTAACCTGCTAACCCTTAATTCTGGTGCCTCCCAAAGGAAAAACAACACAAAATGTCTTCAGCTAGAAGCACATTGTATGGGTTTTCTAGCAATATTTTATAGTTTGGGAGGGATGTTCTACCAGTGAATGGTTGAAGCCCTCACATTACACAGGATTTATGAGCTGCATACATGAGATTCATGTGTCTCCCAAATACCAGGGAATATTCAGCTGTGGAAGATGTGGCTTCCTTTCCGAGGAAAGAAAGCCTCACGGGAACATAGCCAGAAATATTAAGATTAATGATAGGTGAAAAAAGGGAACCAAATGCTTGTTACAGTCCATATGCAGTTGTAGAAATATATATATATATATATATATATATATATTATATATACACACACACATATTTAACTGCCCTTGAGCAAAATAAGAATGTGCTCTGAAATTTAAAAAAAATGACATTGCATCTGAATACAGCATAGTACATTACTTGAAAAATACACCTTAACAAATTACCGGAAATGATCTAGAAGAACCTGGCTTCTTAAGTTCATCGTAGTAGAAGAGAAAGCCAAAATGAGGGAAGGGAATTTATATGGTTGTGTTTAAATGTATCAATGAATGCAATGAATGGAATCTGGGATGGAAATTCTAGAGTATAGACACAGGGGCTGTCAACACAAATGATTTAGGTATATGTATAATAATTTAATTGTCAGGATAGCCAGTATTAAAGCATCTAGCTATATCTTCAGTCATCACTTAACAAGAAGCTAGCATTAGGTGCATCTTATAGTACAACAGCTCTAGGAGGTGTCACTTTATGCCACAAGGATACTTGGAGGTATTACTTCATATGGACGCATTTTGCAATCTCCAGAACAGAAAATACAACAGATTGTTATTATTAGATGTGTGCAGTAGAATGTAGAGCTTTGCAGTAAAATGATGACTTAAAATCCTTTAAATAATGGTGTCACTAGGAGTTAATGTGTTCCAAAGCAGAATACAATTAAAGGAGAAGGAAAGGTTAAAACTAAGTACGCCTTATCAGAAAGGTCCATCTAAATATACCAGTAAACCCCCAAAGTAATGTTGCTCTGAGTCCCCTGTCAAAAGAAAAACTGCATTTGTTTTCTTCTATTGTGTACACATGGGCTACTGTATCAGACTTCCTGCCTTCAGCTTAAACCTCATTGCCCTGGGCAAGAGCATGCCCAGTTTGCTCCTCTTCCCCCGCCCCTCCCTTCTCTACTGTAATCTGAGCCCAGAGCACGGAGAGACTCAGGCAGGAAGTGATGTCACACCACATTAAAACTGCAGCTCCTATTCTAAACAAACAGAGAGTTTCTAGAGCTTTTTACTCAGGTATGGTAAAATATTCTACAGAATAAATATGGCATTCTAGCTTGCACTATTGCAGCTAATCTATTGGCAATAAAATGCCTCCGTAGCTTTCCTTCTCCTTTAAGACTAGCAAATCTGTGCAGTACCACTCCCCCTGGCAGTGGAAGAGTCTGCTGCCCCTGTTGCTATACCCATGTGTAAATGGTGCACAAAATAGAGTTTCTGTGGCCACACACTGCATGCAAGGAGTTCAGTATGTCAGGCAGGAATATGCAAGTCTTATGGTAAACTCTTTGCTACACACATTAATGTCAGGGCCAATATGATAAAACAAACAAACAAAAAAATCCTCAAGAGAGATATCTTGAATAATCTTAGTTTGTGTTTCTTTCAGGAGAAAATATTTGCAAACATTTGGGAATTGTTGCTATAGTTTTGCAATGACATGTCTGATGCAAACATAAAGCCTATTAAATTGGACATTAACAACAGCTGAATAACATTTACAGTGTCTGTGGAATGATTGATATTATTGTAGCTGTATGTGTATTGCAACTGCCTGCATAAAACTATAAGCATAGCTGGTTTTATTTGCCACCCATTTCAGCACAGCATCTGATTCTTCCCAATTACTTAATCTGCAGTAAATCATGACTTGGATCCTCAGCTCTTTGGAAAGAGATAATTATTCTTGGACTAGAACCTGAGCACAGATGTGGCTCTTTGGCTGCAGATCACGCAGGACACTTAGTAATTATAGTTTTGTGAAATATAAAGCATAATAGCATGGGACATTTCCCCTTGTTAGAATAAAGTTTTGATAATTTGAAGCAACTTTACATGCTTTGTCAGGGCTTCGGTAATTGGCTATCAATAAGACAAGGAATTATCTAGGTCCTAGCTATATATTTTTAGTATTCTCTGTACCCCAAACTTTGGCCAGTATTTGGTTGCATGTATTGTTTAATAACCACAACCAATTTAAAACCCTAGCCCATGTTACTTTTACATTAGCTGTGCGTAAATAACTTTGTTTCTACAAACAGATTTTAATTTCTTGTATATTTCTTGTATAACTTTTCAAAATGTTGAGACAAAGGAATCTAAATGTCTGTCGGAAAGTAACTGTGTGGTTAAGGCAATGCGAGCCCCTTGTACAAGGCCTGGCTACACATTCCTGCAGTCAGTGCTCTTTGAGAGGGTGGAGGTGTTTGGTTGGTATTCTAAAACATTTATGTTTTACAGGGTGTGCTAGAGTTCACATCCCTTTTTTTGACATATTCCAAAAGACTGTAAAATGCTCAGCTGCACAATTAAATGTCTAGTTCAACAAAGCCTCAGATGCAAAAAATGGCATAAGATAAATTTGGTTGATCTCCTGCCAGAACACCGCATCCCAAAGATTCCTGATTCCACTTTGTAATATAGGTGGCACGTTTACTCAGAGGTCAAGTCAAGAATACAATATTTCATTTGATGGATTTAGGAACAATATACATCTCTTCTAACTACTCCCTACCCTCTAAACATCTCCCTGTACGCACAGACATTAGTAGTATATCAACATTATAATGCAATTGAGCACGTAGAATGTGCACAAAACATTTGTTTCGCTTCATTGCATTTACACATATGACAGGGCACTACTCTGTTGCTTGCCTTTAGCAGATGAAATTAAGAAAGTCCAAAACACACATAAGACATCAACCCTTTTGGGGGGGGGGTAATGTTTGGTGGGTTTCCTGTTGCATTTGAATGAGAATGAGGCAACATGAGTCCTGGAAGGAAATAAGTGACTCCACAGGTTAATAATCCACGTGAGATCCTTGTAGTCACTATTTACAATATGATTTAATCTAATCTAATTGGCTAATGTATCCATTCCCTAATGAGAATGATCTCCAGTCCACTAATTTTTTTGTTTCTTGTCCACTAAAAATAAGAGAACTGGAACTGCTAGGTGAGTTATGATATCCCTTACACTGATCTATTCACTGTTCCATTTACTATCTTAATTTCTCTTTAGTTCAACAGATTTCACTTAGCATTGTACATAGAAAGAGTGTCTATGATTTCAGTCAGACCTTGATTTGCATTCATAGGTTTCACATTTTCCCAGAAATTACACAATTCCATATGAACCCAAAATGAATTTGATTTCATTTACAGTTTCCTGCAGTTTACATCAGATTTAATGTCCTCTAAGAACTGTAAAACTGAGATTCTACTGTATATAAAAAGTCTGTATGGCTAACAAAGTTCAAGTTGACAAGCTTGCTAAATGCAGGGCCTGATTGCAATACTGTTCTGAGCAGTGGGAGCGTGGATGGAAAACACTATATGAGCATTAAAGAAACACGATGATTTTTCTATGAATGGTGCTGTTCATTAGCTGCGAAAAGAAGCCGGCTTGTTTTTAAAATAGTGTGTTAAATATTGGTGCTGAGAAAGTGCCAAGCATGAGCTCCAAGTTCATGCGCAGTCCACGTATGTAATCACTATTATTAAAGAAATGCAGATCAGGAATCTAAAAGCTATTAAGCTAAATCTTGTAGCACAAGACATAGTGCAAAACCTTAAAATGTAATTGTAATGTCAATGGTTCTAACAGTGGCTTTAGTGATATGGAGAATAGTTTGTTGAAAGTTTAATTTCTTTGAGAATATCACATATTTGATAGGACAGTAAACCTGCAGGGGTTATATATATATATATATATATATATATATATATATATATATATATATATATATATATATATATATATATATATATATATATATATATAGTAGCAGCGCCCATTTGTCATGGATGCAAAGTGAGGTTTTAATGTTCCAGTAATTTAAGAAAAAATGGCCAGCACAACAAGATATCTGCAAGTGCAGACTAAACCCTGCATTCTTTATTAAATGTGATTAGTAAATGGGGCACACCCCTTTTTTCAGGCAATTAAATTAATAACAAATTTAGGGGTAAATTTATCAAAGAGTGAAGTTCCGCCACTAGAGTGAAATTCCGCAGCTCTCAATTCATTTCTATGGGATTTTGAAAGGCGTATTTATCAATGGGTGAAAGTGAAAGTT
Organism: Xenopus laevis; assembly: GCF_017654675.1. Classification (NCBI taxonomy): domain Eukaryota; kingdom Metazoa; phylum Chordata; class Amphibia; order Anura; family Pipidae; genus Xenopus; species Xenopus laevis. Next base: position 50,395,415 of record NC_054376.1, read on the forward strand.
CACCCTTTGATAAATACGCCTATAAAAATCCCATAGAAATGAATGGAGAGTGGCGGGATTTCACTCTAGTGGCGGAACTTCACTATTAACTTCACTCTTTGATAAATATACCCCTTAGTGTGCAAGGTAGAACTTAAAATATTTGTTTATATAAAATAATTTGCTTATTGATTTCCCCATTACATAGTAACACAGAAAGTTAGGTGGAAAAAAAGACCAAGTTCAACCTTTTATATCTTTATAAAATCTGTCTAAATGCTAGTTGATCTAAAGGAAGGCAAAACCCCCTTCTGAGAAAAAAATTCTTTCTGACTCCAAGATGGCAATTGGACCAATCCCTGGATCAACTTTTACTAAGAGCTATCATTAATAACCCTTTTCCTCCTCACTAGCTAAAAAGCCATCCCTTGAAAGCTATTGACTGTATCTGCTATTACAACTGATTCAGGGATAGAATTCCAAAACTTTGCAGCTCTCACTGTAAAAACCCTTTTCCAAATATTTAGATGCCTGATTTCAATGTATGCCCTTGTGTGTGCTTGAAGAATCTACTGGTAAATAAAGCATTACAAAGATTATTATATGATCCCTGGATATTTTTATACATAGTTATCCTGTCACCCCTTAAAAGCCTCTTCTCCAGCATAAACAACCCCAGCGAGCCCAGTCTTTCTTCACTGTATTCAACTGCATCTTTCCATTTACCAGTTTAGTTGCCCTTCTTTGCATACATTTAAGGCATGGTCCAACAAAGATGTTAAATGCATGGGCCAAATATGTACAGTAAATAAAAATAACTAAGGATTCAACTAATTATGGTTCTCAGCAATCGACAGCCATGTTCGTTCGATATTTTGGGTTGAATAAAGAGATTCTAAATAGTGCTACGCAATATGTTGGCGCTATATAAATACATGTTAATAATAATAAATAGATAGAAATGGCAGTATGCAAACAAATGAACATTTGATTCTTGGTCCTACTGGTTATCTTAGAATAAAGTTCCAGTATACTGCATGAACAGTAATGCACAGAACCAAGTATATTCCATAAATGTAAGGGTGCTATGATCCAAGTACTTGAGCCTCCACTAAATTCTGAATAACATTTGGGGCCAATATTTCGAGAACCTATGACTTGCAGTTCAGAGAATATCAACTAACTTTGTTAGGGAATATACTCTGAGATCACTATTTGTGTTCTATAGAGAGCATGGTGGTAGTTTGAGAGCATGGTGGTAAGTTAATCAGTAGCCAGTTCAGCTTATTCAAGGATATTCACTACAGCATTTCAACTATTCCTGATGACTACTCCCATCAACCTCAAGCAGCTATCCTCAGTTCTGATTCATATGTGGTCTTGCTTTTCTGAGTAAAACGGGATTATGACTTTTGGTTAGGATCACATTTTTTTCTTACAGACAAGGAAAAACACAAATATATTTAATAAATTGAGCATTGTCAGAATGTTAGGTGCAGTTAAAAATGACTTATTTTTCCTTTGTGGATTTCTGTGTTGTATTAGAAATTCCTATATTCACCCAGAATAACCTTTTGGTTAGGCTTCACCATTCATAACTACCATCTGTGTTTCTGGGAATGGAGCTCTAAGGTCCAGATGGAATATTACTAAGGCTGAAATGCTTCTTCATACCGCCGGTAGGGTGGTCACTTTTTTTAGTGTTTATGTTCTCTAGCAGTTATGTTCCTTGTGAAAAGTATCCAAAATCACCACTTTTTCAAAACAAATTTGTTCTGTGTTGGACATAGTGTTGGCAGAACTGGTTGATAAGATGATAAATACTGAAGGCAGGGGAAATTGTTGTTCTATAAATGTGAGTGATAAGTTAGTATTGGACTGATTTGTGCATAACAAGATTATAAAACTAGGCCTTCATATTCCGCACCATGTTCCCTCCAAAATATAAGTGGAATTATTACATAAGCAATGGGAGGAGATAAAGAAGAATTTAGTCATTATACAGTATAGTCTTATATGAAGATGTCTTTTTCCTTTTTTCTGTATAAGTACATGGAAACATATACAGGTATGGGACCTGTTATTCAGAATCCTTGGGACCTGAGTTTTTTCGGATAAGGGATCTTTCTGTAATTTGGATCTTCATACCTACTAGAAAACCATGTAAATATTAAATAAACCCAATAGGTTGGTTCTGCTTCCAATAAGGATTAATTATATCTTAGTTTGGATCAAGTACAAGGCACTGTTTTATTATTACTGAAAAAAGGAAATCATTTTAAAAAAAATTGCATTATTTAAATAAAATGGACTCTATGGGAGACAGCTTTTCCATAATTCTGAGCTTTCTGGATAATGGGTTTCCGGATAACGGATCCCATTCCTGTACAGAGCTAGGCTTATTTATTTGGATATTTGTGTTTATCCAAATAAATGTAAGCCATCATAATGTTTTCTTTAATAAAAATCAAACATCTTACCTTTAGAGATAATGGGGGCATAAAATAAACCAAGTGATAAACCAACTGTAAGACAACATTTACAAATCCCTTAGTCAGAATAAAAGCCAAACACAACTTATTTTGCTTTCTTAATTTCTTTCTTAACGCCATAAGATATATTTTTACAATATCTATTTGCCTTAGGGCTACCTCATAACCAGTGTATTCTCCCCTGGTGTATTTTAGCTAGTAATGAAATGTCCAAATCCACCACTTTCTGCTCACATTCACTTGAAAGGGAGACACGTGACAATATTGGTAGTGGTGCCGAACAGGCTGGTGGAGGATATGCGCTGTGTATATAGTGCTCAAATCTATGCAAAATACCTAGTGATTAAATCTAACTATATATTCACCTTTTCAGACCATTTCTTATGACTTCCGTGAATTGACATTTGTATTCCCAGTTGTGTCAGTGAAGGATTCTGACTGCTGTGATGCCCATAACAGTCAAAAACACAAAACAACTCCGCTCATTAATCAGATTTCAGCACATTTTAGTGCTGAGATGTCCACAAATAAAAGTCATATCTTTGCCCAGCATGTTCCCTATCCAGCCATGTGGAGCTCATTTTCTCAATATTTGAAACAAACACAAAAGTTTGTACTTTTGCTTAGAGTATTACTTAATACTTATCCATCCAAAAAGATCTCTAGTGTTGAACATCATGTTTCTCTCTTCCTGATCTTCATTTAGGAAGAAACCTATGGTGTTCATAAATGGGGAGGTGTATCCTATATATGAAGTGATTAATATATGTTTCCTTATATGTTAGATAATATTTCTTTATTTTCAAAATAAGTGTAGCTTTCTTCAGCTACAAATGTCTCCTTGAGCGATAGTAGCAGCACCCCTAGTGGTCACTGTGTTCCTCTGTAGAAGGACTTTGCATAAGGACAAAAGATAACATAATTATAATTCCTTTGAAAGCACAAATTGATCAGATTTTCAGCAAGTTTGGACAGATTGGTAGAGTATTTGCCAGGCTGGCATGTTTGAGCCAAGCTGGCATTACTGCTGTGACTTGCAATATACAGTGATCATGTGCCAAAACATATTTGCCAATGTTAGTTACTGTTTGTTTCCTTTATTTCCAAGTTTCTACCTTTGAAGAATGACATGTTCAGTAAGCCAGATGTTTGCAGTACCATGGAAACATTGGTGTTTTCTCATTTTATGTTGCATATTTGCCAATAATACATAACATTTGTTTGCTACAAAAGAATATTTTGTTATTTTAATGCAGACTGTACTTTGTTTAATTAATACAGGAAGTGTTGCAGAACAAAGTAAACATGCTACAGTTGGGTAACACAGCCGTTCTGTTGTGTAATACAGTTCTTATCAATCTTTTTTTGTAAACAAACTGCATGTCCTAAATGTTATTTACAATTTTAACATAATCTTCTTATTTCATATCTACTACATTCTCCATCTCTATTTCCACTGACAAGTGAAATATCAACTGACCTTCTTATGAATTCTTATACCAGGAATGTTCTCTTTTGTAAAAAAAAAAACTCAACAAAATTTCTGCAATGTCCATAGAATTAATATGGGCTTGAGCTGTAATATGTTGCAACTGCAGAAACCTATAGGATCAATTAAATGATTCTACATACATCAGGCTTGTAAGCGTTGATTGCTATTAGCTGGTATGAATAACTCAGCAAGGGAAAGTTAGGACCATATTGCATTCTCTTAAGCACATTCTTTTTGTTTTTGCAGATTACAGGACAGGACCATGCTTCACAGTCGTAAGCAACCAAATGTGCCAAGGGCAGCTGAGTGGTATAGTGTGTACAAAGACACTATGCTGTGCAACAGTTGGCAGAGCTTGGGGTCACCCTTGTGAAATGTGCCCTGCTCAGCCACATCCGTGCCGGCGTGGCTTCATACCAAACATCCGAACAGGAGCATGTCAAGGTACGCAATCCTCCTGAGCTGCTGGTGTCAACATTTTTGAGCTACATTACTTTGGAAGCATGTTTGAGTTTGTCCTCCAACGTATATGGAAAGAATGGGGAAAAAAGAATCAGCTGCATTACTTCATGTTTGACTGTGTGTATGATGTAAAGTAAGTGAGTCAGGTGGAGAAGCCAGACTCTTAATGAATTTCTTTCTGCCAAGAACTCCCTAGTTCCATCAAACCAAGAGCTCTTTTTACATACGGGACCCTCCCTTACCTCCCTCATATATTAAACACTGTTAAATATTGTAATAACCCATCATATACAATGTGCAATAGTTGCTCTTTATTAGCATTACAGACAATCATTTTGTGTTAAATGAAGGTGTGATAAAATGCAGTTGGCATATGTTAATAATTTAGGGTACTTGAGTCTGCAGTTGGTTCAGATCACTGTATCCACCCAGATGTTGCTCGCTCATTTCTAAGCTTGCCTCCTGATAGAAAGCTCTGACACAGTGTTTGGCTTCTCCTCCTATAATTCCAGCTGTATAAATTCTTTATTGTCTGGATGTCTGGCAGGAAGGAGAAGAAAGTTAACAGAGGCAGCCATATACTAAACTGTTGAGTAATCTAACTTTCCAGCACCGTGGGGGAATTTTGCTAAATTCGATGGTTTTTTTCTTTCTTTTTTTTTTAATTCTCACCAGGGCACAAAAAGACCAGATGAAGTAGTATGAAATCAGACTATTTTTTAGTACACTTTTTACTTATATATCAAAAAACAGGAACAGTTTTTTTGCATATTTTGGTAATACATATTTTACTACCAATATTTAATATGTCATAATTGTGTTTGGTAAAATTAGGATTTTGTCTATAATAAAACCAAACTTTTGTCCTGTAGTTGATCATTTTATTCAGCTTTGATTTCTATGTGGCAGATGTGGACGAATGTCAGGCAATCCCAGGAATGTGTCAAGGTGGAACTTGTATTAATACAGTTGGATCTTTTGAATGCAAGTGCGCAGCTGGGCACAGGTTCAATGATATAACACAGAAGTGTGAAGGTAAGACTTGCTCAAATCTGTTTGAATAATATGTGGCATTGTCATTGTAAGGAGGGGATAACATTTACATATTTGCTTCTTAAAAAGGACTGCCATATCCTATTAGTTCTTAGCATATGTGAATAATGATACAGCTTTTGTCATGGTCATCTCACAATGCAGACTATCCACTAAATATTTAATTGCTGATTCACACGTTGGGCATTTGTGTTTGTGATTATTAGGATTATTTGCAAGGGTTCTAATAGAGCCATGAAGGAAACCCTTGGTGTCATGTGACCATACTCTGGACCACCAAAGACATGAAATTCTAGCCCATGGAATCTAAAAGGTTGCCTTTTATGACCACAGTGTTCATAGTTTGTGTGATTCAGCTAGTTATATTGTCTAGTCTGTAAGATGGTATTTGGCCACATCTAGAAATGTCAACATGAGTGCATATCCGTAAAAACGAAGTGTCTTTATTTGTTTGTTTTCATGTTTTTATTAAAATGTAAAAGCATAGCCTGACAATAAAACTTGGGAAAATGCTTTTGGGACTTATGATTCTGTTTTCTGTTTTGTTTACTCTGAAAAGAATGTCTGAAACAGCATGATTTGTTGGTTTGTGCTGCACACACAAGAGCTCATTGCCTTTTGTTAGTTGAAAACTGGCAGGCAACAGGGTTAGAATCCTTGTATCCCTAGCATAAAAAGAATAACAGCCTATTATCAAACAGTTTGCGTGTCACTCTCTGGCATTTTCATGCAGTCTATAAAAACTAATTGAAATCATGTGTTCCTGTTTCTGCAATGGTTGTAGTTTGCCTGGAAAGAGAGCTACATTACATTATCCACTTGGTGCTCGCAAAAGCAGACAAATAGCAACATTGCTCTATGTATCAACATATTTGTAACATCTTCTCCATTCTGTTGCACTATATAGCTAATATGTAAATTGTTCTGAGCTGCATGCAATATTTTCTTATTATTGGACAGTGAAGGGGGATTAAAGGAATTGTTCAGTGTAAAAATAAAAACTGTGTAAATAGACAGGCTGTGCAAAATAAAAAATGTCTCTAATATAGTTAGTTAGCCAAAAATGTAATGTATAAAGGCTGGAGTGATTTGATATATAACATGTCAGTCTGAACACTACTTCCTGCTTTTAAGCTCTCTTGGTTTACACTGACTGGTTACCCTGGCTACCAGGCAGTAACCAATCACAGACTTGAGGGGGGGCCACATGGGTCATATCTGTTGCTTTTGAATCTGCTGAGGGTCAATTACAAACTCACTGAACAGAAATGTACCATGTGGCCCCCCTTCAAGTCGCTGACTAACTCAGAGTTATAGAGCTGAAAAGCAGGAAGTTGGATTCTGGCTGTTTTATTAGACATCTGTTCACTTCAGCCTTTATATATTACATATTTGGCTAACTAACTATATTAGAAACATTTTTTATTTTGCACAGCCTTTCTATTTACACAGTTTTTATTTTCACACTGAACTGTTCCTTTAAGGGTAGGACTCCACGAGCGATTTTGTGGCGATCCAACAAAAATAAGGTAGGACGCATCGTCTGCATCCGACAGTCGCGTCGTGTTGGATCAATGCTGCGACACCATGCGACAATTCTATCTCCTACCTTATTTTTGTCGCATGCGTTTGTCGCAGCACGTCAGATCGTGACAAAATCGCTCGTGGAGTCCTACCCTAATGAGGAGATATAGGAGAACTGATTTTCTAATACATGTGCTAAATTACAGCAGTGCAGTTTCCTTTAGTAACTAGGCAGATCTTTCATCTCGCATAACTCTAAAGTAGCCTATTGCCACCCCAAGGACCGATCACATAAACTCTTATGGATAAAACAGTACATTTACTATTCAATGTTAAAAACAACTATTCCATAAAATCTCAAGGTGAGGGGTTCCTCCATTTGTATAACTACACAGTGTTTGCAGAATACTAAAGGACAATCAGTGTGTTTGAAATGACATATATTGTACATATTTATTTCTACTGTTGGCAAATATACCAGATAGCTAATTAACCAAGTGCAGGGACAGGTGCAAAGTGCCATGTTTTTCATACACTTCTGCTTTGCTCTGTCCATTGCTCAACTGCCACTCCAAAATGGACTGAAGAGACCTGCACCTGCCCCATCTGAGTGACCTACTTTTGGAAGTGCTGTATTCATGAAGGTTATTGGGGAAGGCACATAGGCATCCCCCTTCCATCATTTGACTTGTCATTCATGCTGTGGGGAGGAAGTAAGGACAGGCCTGCACCCACTTCATTCTGCACCTCATGTTGGATTTGTAATCCAGTGTGAGGTGCAGGACACATATATGCCACTGTCAAGTACTTATTAGCACTAAGATATTGTTTCCCTTAGGACCTAGGTTGGCAAGTTTAAAAGATGTAAAAAGAAGTAAATATTTTCTCAGATGTATATACCCGTGTGGTAAGGTTCTTTAATATGATTTAAATTATCTGTTGCTTAAATATTGGTTTTGGGGTAAATCATATCTTTTTCATAGATATTGTGTGATATCAATTTTTAAATGAAGCTCCTTCACTATCACCTTTGTATTAAGCTAATTATTTTTTACATTTCATGTGCACTACCCACTTAATTAGAAATCTGTACTACTCTGATCAAAAATAAACGCCCGCTTATATTTTATGTTGTTCAGGCATTCCTTGTTCTATATTAGGTTGTCCCTTAAAGAAGTAACTCAGACTTGCAGCTGCAACACTGTTCCTTTCATTTGGGATGTTATAATCCACAAAATGTATATATAGCTGAGTAATATTTAACTCACCTTTAACCATGGCATGAACATTGAATTCTGCACAAAACCATAACAGCAGCCACATTGCTGAGTGTTATATAAACAGTAGTGCGCATGAGTCAGAAACATTCAAAATGAATACATATGCTGCTTTATTTTATGTCCGTACACAAGCCAAACACAAACCATAGATGTGTTTTCTTAAACCACAGACGTTCCCCAAGGTCTATTTTAGAGCTTGTTGCTAAAATGGGGGGGAAAAGTCATACAGACATACACTTCTGTAAAAAGCTTGGAAGTAAGACCGTGCCTTTGCCAGATTACATAAAACTTAACACCTTTTACAGGGTATTCTAGGAACCACTCTGGGCATCATGGGGGATTTACCTTAATTTGGCGACTACAGCTATAATATTGATTTATGGTGCAGCCGGTAGCGCTTGGAAACTTTTGTTGGCTTTGAGTATGAGTCTGAAAATTATTTATTAAAATACAATGCTTATTGTCATGTGACATGCATATTTCTCTCAAACATATTTGATCTTGCAATACAGAGAGATATGTTTTACTTACAACCTAAATATTTATTTTGAAGAATAATCTGTTTATGCAGGAGCATAAAATAACCTCCCCGGGCCTCTAGCAAAAATTTATTTTGGGTCCAAACATGTGACTTTTGAACTCTCAGTCCATATACAGAAGAGAGAAGGGGCATGGACCCTGGGAGAAAAATGATATTCTTATGCCACTGCCAGGCAGATTTTGGTTAGTATAGTGAGACCCATTATATATTTCATTATATAATACCAATGTCCCATAATTTTGTTTTTAATATTATCAGATAACCCATTATATATTTTATTAAAATAATACCAATGCCCATAATTTTGTTTTTAATATTATCAGATAATTACTGTTAATAGGGCAACAATACAAGTGCAGATGATCATTAGCAATACAGTACAATGTACAGCATGAATAACAGTACAGTTAGGATCAATAATAAATTTCTCCTATATGTAGTGGTTGGCACTTTAAAGCTCTTGGAATATTTCAGGGTAATACTTCTACCATTAAACTAGTCCCAAAACTTTTCCCTGAAATAATAACCCTATTAACAATGGAGGCAATTATTGCATTCATTTTTGTGGTTTTCTCATTTTTAAAAAAAAGCTCAAAAAATTCAAGATTAATTAAGTGTAAAACCACGAAAACCTCTAATACAAAACTGTGCCTCCTATTGCCTGGAACTGCTGCACCTGATATGCCTCATGTTTTTGTGGGAGATGAGGCATTTGGTATTATGTAAAAAGTTATTAGGGCATAGCAGAGTTCATAAAGAAGCTTTCCAAAAATACTATTTTATTACAGGCTGTCAAGAGCGCAGCACATGGTTGAGTGTGCTTTTGGTTTTCTCGAGTATTCACTACTATACATTTGGAAAATAACTTTTTTGACACTATAATAATAGCTTGTTGTGTTCTACACAACTTTATTTGTCTTAGGAATGGTACAATTACCAAGACACTTTCTTAAAATGTATATACCATATATATACTGAAAAAGGAAAAAGGGAAAGTTGTGCTCACCACAGAATTTTAAAACATTAGTCTACCTCGAGATGTTAGAAGAGGATGAGCTGTGGAGCTTTGCAAGAGTAGTGTCTAAAGTAAAGGCACTAAAAAATATGGTTGGCCATAGTTTTATTTTCTGTTACTGTGCATATTTAAAAAAATATCTTTCTATGTAAAAAATTCTGTAAAAAAATGCTCTCATTTCTCTATATTGGTGTAGACAAGGACGCTACATTGGAAGTAATACAGAACAAATAATTTGTACAAGTACTTTTGTTAAAGGAGAACTAAACCTTAAAGGGGACCTGTCACCCTAAGAAATAATTTCAAATTATGTTCTATTATGTTAGTTGAGCAAAATAAACTTTACTTACACTGTATTTATGATTTAAATTTTGTTTCCTTCTGTTTTGGAATTATACAATCACAGCAAGCAGGCGGCTGCCATTTTGTTGACACGGTTATTAAGGGAAATTGTGTATCACCCGAAAATCTTGTGTATGAACCAGAATGAGGGACCTAATGTCAATGTGTAGTGCCCTACACAATTATAGAGCCTGAGGAGGGAAGGGGGAATGTGAGGAGAGCAGTGACATGTAAGAAGTGCTGAATGGAAAGTGAAAGTAATTGACTGCCCCTCCTCTATGCCACGGGCATAGAGGCGGGGCAGGTAATATTTGATTGACAGTTTAGATATTTAAACACCTTTATAACAGGTATGGATGTTTTAATGAAAACATTTTTTGGGGTTCCATATTTAATTTGGAAAGGACTTTCATTATGCAGTTTTTTTATGTGTAGGTGACAGGTCCACTTTAACAAATTAATAAAAAGAACTAAAAAGGACATCATTTATATACTGCACATATTGCACCAGCCTAAGGTTTCAGCATCTCAATGATCCAAGACTTCAATCTTGTCACTGGGGGTCACCATCTTAGAAAGTGTCTGTGACACTCCCATGTTTAGTGGGCTCTGAGCAGCTGTTGAGAAGCTAAGCTTAGGGGTTGTTGCAAATAATCAAGCAGAAAATGAGATTGACCTGTAATATAAACTGATGCTACAAGGCTGGTTATTAAAGTCTGAAGCTAGTTGCACTGCTTTCTGTGCTGCCATGTTGTAATTATTAGTATTAAATACTAATCACAATATATTGTGACATTTATATTCTATGTGTAATGTATATTGTGAGTCGGCCCCTAAGCTCAGTAAGTGACAGCAGCACAAAGCATGTGCAGTGAATCAGCAGAAAAGAAGATGGGGAGCTACTGGGGCATCTTTGGAGGCACATATCTTTATTGCTAAAGGGCATGTGGTTCCCTTGGGCTGGTACAAAAATCCAAAACATAATGCAACATTTGTAGCTTACTTCTTCAGTTAGTCTTTAGTTGTCCTTTAAAAAACTGATAGGAATTAAGAGTTTTGCATGCTACACTTGGCAGGAGCAGTCGGGAGGCTGAGGCAAATTGCCTGATTTACAATTGGCAGGGCACAGTGCAAAGTGCAAAAATATGCTATCATTTTTTATGCACTTTGAACCCTGCTTCAGTCCTTAGTGCCTGGTGGTGCAAGTACTTTTTTATCCTTCAGACCCTATGGCAGACAGAGTTCAATGGTGCACATGGAGTGTAGAAATGCATTGTGTTTGTCTAAAGACAAGACATTTTGACATTTGAGATATGACCGAAGAGGGAAGATCAGAGGAGGGGTAGATTTGAGTCTCATGTAAATAAAGGTGGCACTGGAAAGCAAAAACGGAGCCTTTGGGGATCCCTCCAGAGAGTTTAATGATAGTGTTTCTTTCATTTAAATTATCCAAATAATGATCGCTGTGACTGTGAAATCTGTAGCCCTTCAGCAACAGGGAAGCTAAAAGCGACAAGCCTGCATATATGCTTTCCCTTGTCTAACTCCTGAGCAGATTACTACTGATAAAGGGTAGAACTACACAAGCGCTTTTACCTGCTAAAGCATCCGTTCCGACGCGTTGAGATGAATCTCAGGCATCACGTTGAATGTGCCGAATCTAAGATAAGGAGTAGGAATGTTGGACATTTTCGATGCGTGCATAGAACACGACTGTTTGATGAAGGCACAACATGCAGCGTTCGCATCTGACAGTCGTGTCATATGCACGCAGCATATTCCTTATGCATATTCCTTACCTTAGATTCGGCAAATGCCTTTGATTCATCTCAGCGCGTTGGAGTGGATGCTTTCGCGGGTAAAATCGATTGTGTAGTTCTACCCTAAGTGCTATACATTCTTATGGCTATGCCACAATTCCTTCTGTATTTGATGCTGATAAATCCATTTTCAGTATGTATAATAGCCAAATTGTGTTTGCTTTCTCTACAGATATTGATGAATGCAGCACTTTAATAGGAATCTGTGAATCTGGTGAATGTGCAAATACAGTTGGCAGTTACTTCTGCAAGTGTCCTCCAGGATTTTTTACTTCAGCTGATGGTTCAAGATGTGTAGGTAAGATATCTAATCAACCCAATCAAAATTAGGGCAAAATCAAGTTTGTGAGGGAGAGAGGCCTACAGCTTTAAATTAAATTAAATAGTAATCTAAACTTCATTGCCTTTAGGCTTGATATTTCTTTTAACATAGCAATGCCCCTTGTATGGCCAGTTTTAGTAATAAATCATAATCACATTCTTTTGTTGCTGTAAAAATTACCTACACCTACAGCCATTCACAGACATACTTGAAGAAGATTGTTTAAGTGACAACTATCTGAATACTTTTGTCTATTAGATATCCGTCCTGGGTATTGTTTCACTTCATTAGCAAATGGAAGGTGCAACAACCAGCAACCACAAACAGTAACAAAACAGCAGTGTTGCTGTGATTCTGGAAGATGCTGGTCTCCAGGGCCAACAACATCATCAGATATATGTCCCAATCGTGGAACTGGTAAGAATTTTAGTTTAATATTGGTTTTATATTTATGGTTATAACGATAATAAACTATAACAAGACTTACCACACAGAGCTTAGATCAAACATTTTTTCAAAAGCAGTTCCATTTTCTTTGTTCATTTTACGTGTCGAGATAAGTGCATATTATATAATTTTTTTATTATAATTGAGAAATAAGCGACACTGTAGCTCTTGTGATAATGTACGAGAATGTAAGGACGTTCTAAGGTATGCTTGTTCATAGGGTAATACTTGAAACGTTGTGTATATCTAAACGGGTGTCAATAGGGCACAAATGTACATATAGTTTACTTCAGAGGATTGCCTTAAGAGAGAACTAAAGAAGTATTGTGTTTTTTAATGACATAATAAATAGAGATTTTTTTTTTGAGACAGTTTGTCTTCAAACTCCTTTTCTCTTGTTTTTTAACTAAAGAAGTAGGCTAAAATAATGTTGTATAAAGAAACCCGTTATCCAGAATTTATGGAAAGGCTGTTTCCCTAAGACATCATGTTAGCAAAATCTTGGCAATCTGAACTAATATTTAGTAGTTTAGTCCATAGTCCTTAGCGTCTGCTTCAATCACATGAACATGGAGCCCTGAAAGTAGTATTGAGAATGTAATGATATGAAATTGATTTATCTGGTTTATCTACCTCGCTGGTGATTCATTGTAGTTAGATTTTGTATCTATGCCCACTATGTTTTAATTCTTTTAATTCGCTTGTCTCTATCATATCTGCAGGAAGGTAACCTGAAAAGATGTGTTTCCTTTAACCTGAAAAGATGTGTTTCCTTCATGTTTCTCTGCCAGCAAATGCTTCTTATTAATATATATTATTCCCTTGATGTATTTGAATGTTTCTTTCATACCATCTCTTTTCCTTCTCTTGTCTAAGCTACTTGAAGATGAATATATGAAGGGCTCTTTTTTTTTTTAATTTCAGATGAGTATCGCAAACTGTGTATAATACCAGGCGTCCCCCCGGGTCCAGGTCCTGTTATAATTCCTGAACGTGTTCCACCATTTCCACCTGTCTTTCCACCTGCAGTTCTCCCAGTTTATCCAACCCGTGGCCCTCCTGGTAAATGTTGTGTTTATGTTTTTGGAGACCATACTAAATACAGGAATTTAATAAGCAAAATAATACAGCCTAAATAATGCAGTTAGGAAGGTTTCCATGGATAGATTTTGAGATTCCTCCTTAACGGAGAATTTAACCCAAACATTAAAAAACCCCTCATCATGTTCTACTAAGTTAAAAATAAGAGGATTACCCACTGACAATAAGGGGCAGATTCACTAACTTCGAGTGAAGGATTCGAATGAAAAAAACTTCGAATTTCGAAGTATTTTTTGGGTACTTCGACCATCGAATTGGTTAAATTCATTCGAATTCGATCGAAATCGAACGATTCGAACGATTCGAAGTAAAAATAGTTCGACTATTCGACCATTCGATAGTCGAAGTACTTTCCCTTTAAAAAAAACTTCGACCCCCTACTTCGGCAGATAAAACCTACCGAAGTCAATGTTAGCCTATGGGGAAGGTCCCCATAGGCTTGCTAAACTTTTTTTGATCGAAGGATATTCATTCGATCGTTTGATTAAAATCCTTCTAATCGTTCGATTCGAAGGATTTAATCGTTCGATCGAACGAAAAATCCTTCGATCGTTCGATCGAACGTTTAACGCTAAATCCTTCGACTTCGATATTCGAAGTCGAAGGATTTCAATTCGAGGGTCAAATTTCGAAGTATTTTTAACTTCGAAATTCGACCCTTAGTGAATCTGCCCCTAAGGGTTGTCTGTATGCTATCATTTTAGAGACATCTTGAATTGTGCATTGTATTTGAAGTTTGAGCTGTTTACATCTGCTTCTTTTCAGTGGTTGTTGGCTTTAATGTGAGCCAGCAGTTCCCGCCACACCAACCGCAGCAGTTAGATTACTGTTCTCTATTCCGTAACCTCTGTTTAAACGGCCGTTGTATCCCAACCCCTGGAAGTTACCGTTGTGATTGTAACAAAGGCTTCATTTTGGATGGAAGAGGAGAATGCATTGGTAAGAGCCTTTTTTATGTGACTTCTTTTAGCTGTTATAATTCATTCTATATGTTTCTCTGCATATTCTTAAAGGGGAACTATTGTAAAAAATGTAATTGATGATCAAAAATGATGAGCTTTCATCATACTGAAATAAGAAACTTTCTAAATATAATCAAATAATTAAGAATTCTGTATGGTTTCTAAAATAATCAAGTTTATCTTCACATCTTCATTCTCAGCATCTGTTTCTCTTCATTCTGTAGTCTTGCAGGAGTTGGGTGTCAGATTTTTAGTGACAGATTGCTGAGAGGAGGAGAGTGAAGATGAACTTGATTATTTCAGAAACGTGTCCTAATTTGTAATTGATTATATTTATTATATTTGATTGCATTTATTACTTTCTCAGTTGTCCTATTGTGATCCATCAGCCATGGTGGCACTGTGTGCAAATTTTAATTTATGCAACACATCTGCATTCTGGAAAATAGACTAATTTGAATAATTATAGGACATTTTTGTGAATGCCTTGTACTTTATTGGGTAACATCATTGTGCAGGCTTGTCATATTACAGGAGCCACTGTTTCTGAAAATATCCAAGTGAAAGCTCTGGTTTCAGTTGTTGTACAGTGCTAAAACAAATGTTGGTCATTTATAAATACATGATAATAATATTATAGTTGTAGATTGTAGAGTTGCAAAGTTTGACCCTACAAGAGCAACCTTGGCACATATAATGAGGCTTCCAAATTTATAAACTGCAAGCTGCACCAGGCAGTAACCAATCAGTGAATTAAGGGGGTGGTACATGGTTCATAACTGATGCTTTTGAATCTGAGCTGCAGTCTAAGGATCAATTGCAAACTCATTGAACAGTTTTGTCCCATGTGCTCCCCTTAAAATTGCTGACTAATTCAGAGTTAGAGAGCTGCAAAGCAGGAAGCAGTGTTCTGTTCTGTTCTATATTAGACATCCAGTCACTCCAGCCTTTATAGATCACATTTTTGGTTAACTAACTATAATAGAAACATTTTTATTTTGCACAGCCAGTCTATTTACCCAGTTTTTTTTTGAGTCAGAAGAAGAAGGCAAAGAAGTTAAAACTATATACAATAAAAAAATGCAACGAATTAAAACAATTGCAAAGAATTGGCAAATCTATAACATAGTAAAAGATGAACTACCCCTTTAAGACTGACAGTTGTAAAGTGGAAGCAGATAGCATGGTAAGGAAACAATACATCATTAGATGAGGATGAGATTCATATTGATTTGTACTATAAGTTGCACTCAGTGGTTAAGTGGTAGTGAAGCAGTATTGACCCTTATTCCAATGCTTCTTCTGTTTTTGCTAGTGACATGCTGATTTTTAGAATGCCCTGCTTTTTAGTACTGCACCTTTCTTCTATTGAAAGCTGCAATGCTTATATGCAGAATTTGGATTGTTTGTAATTTTCTATTCCGGTGAACCCTTGAAGTCATATGCCTTTAAATCTCTGAACAACTGA
Organism: Xenopus laevis; assembly: GCF_017654675.1. Taxonomy (NCBI): domain Eukaryota; kingdom Metazoa; phylum Chordata; class Amphibia; order Anura; family Pipidae; genus Xenopus; species Xenopus laevis. The sequence goes on from NC_054376.1 coordinate 50,411,715, forward strand.
ATACAATAATTTTTTGTTTACAGTTGATGCAATTTTTTATTTTTCTAAATTGTAAATATTCAAATTATATAGGAATTAGGTCCAGGATTTGGCCAAACCTTTTTCTGTAAGATTTGATTTGCATCTGAATCCAAAAATTATATATTTGATGCATTCCTTTTTTTTTTATTACCTTTATAACTGTTTTAATAGGTAGGCTATACATCAATATATATATATATATATATATATATATATATATATATATATATATATATATATATATATATATATATATATACATATATATATATATATATATACATATATATAAATATATATATATATATAATGTATTTTTTTTATTAAAGGAGTCAAATACATTAGTCTCCCAGTTATATAGTACACGACATTTTAATCAAGAAATAAAAACATCTAATTATTATTTAAAAATGAAGTTAAGAAATAAATGGCAATCTAAACAAAAAGTCAGAGTCAGATAAAAAATGTTAGCAATTCTTCCAACAGCATACGTCAAGGTTGCCAAAAATAGAATACTGTTATGGATTCTAAACAAATGGAAAAGGTGGCTCTGCCAAGAAATCTGCAAGTTTCCCAAACAGTATTGTATAGTTAAATTGTAATGAAGCTGTAATGCAATGAGATGTTTGCGGAATACATCTTGAAGTCCATGGATAAGTTAAGAAACAGAGTTTGCAAACCTTATTGGTATGTGGTGAGTCATGCTCTGAAATTTAGGAAGCAAACTCATAAAATGTTTCCTACAAAACCTCAGCTTGGAAAGAGGAATTCTGCATTTTTTTTTGCAATACCTGTACTTGGTAAAATTAGTATATTCAAAGGATACTCCTATGTTTACAATTAAAAAGACATTTCTGCACAATCAATGTAACTCCACATGCTCTTACCTTTCAACATTATCAGCTACCCTAGTCACACAAGACAGTTTCATCCATTATATAATTCTTAATTTGTCTACACAAATGGATGGCACTCATTTGATTGGCCCAATATGGCAATAGTTTGGAAGTTTAAAAGCAGCGAGAGATATTTGAGCTACATATAACATAATGTGTGAGGTGCACATGAAGACAGTTCTGAGAATTGTGCGCTTTTTATTTTATTGAAATATTACATTATAGTTGGCATGCAGAGGTAACACAAAGTAGTAGACAAACCTCTGGTATTAGCACAGGTTAAAGGGGAGTATTGGTAGGGAAGTTGGAATTAGGCCAAAGTGCAGGAAGGTTTACAGCAAAAATTACAACAATGCCACATGGGCAGCATCAAATTAGCCAGTTGAATAAGGAGTAAACTCACCACAAAAAATAGGTAGGTCCAAGTGCACATGCCCAGGACCTTGAACTTAGGAAACAGTCATTGGGACTTCTGTTAAACTGACTGGCTGGAACTAAATGGACCAAAATAGAAAAACAATGCTGTTTAAAAAGTGTTTTTTTAATATTTATTGTTTTTATTGGTTTCATTATAACATGTAATAAATGCAATAAAATATAACAAAAAAAATCAGCATTTTGTATATCATAGATAGGTAACTCTATATATCATTACATAAAGATCATCTAAGTGTATGTAGTCACTTCCAATGGGGGGTGGGAAAATAATGTAAAGTGGGGGGGGGGAGAAGAGGAAGATAGAAGGAAGAGGTTACAAGAATTATTCTGGTTTCCTTGAGCTTCTACCCGGAGACACCTCTACCATATTACCTAGAAAGTATTCTGAGTGTTATTGTTGTTCCAGATTGGATTCTTTCCTGGTATTGGGTCCACGGATACCAATCCCCCCTCATAGCTCCTATCCAGAAGTTTGTCTCTGATAGATTCCATTGCTCTGATCCAATTCACCTTGGTTACCAGTGTTTGCTGGCCTGAGATTTGTGGTCTCTTCCAGTTTGCTGCTAAAAGAGATCTTGCTGCTATCAGGAAATGTGCAGCTAATTTACTGGATTGTTTTCAATTTATGGCCCTAATTTTCATGCCTAAGAGGAATGTATGTATGTATATTTTTATTTGTATAGCGCGCCTTGAGGGCAAAGCACTGTACAGCAAAACAATAAATTAGTAGTAACAAACAAGGGGTCATTGAAATAAAAAGTAACAATAAATGCATTATTAGAAATACAATTCACATAAATATAAAATATAATTACAATACAGATTAAGTGCTCAGTGTCAAGGAAACAAAAGGCTAGGGGACCCTACCCCATAGGGTTTACAGTCTAAATGGGAGGGTAACATACAGACAATTCAGAGGGGTATTAAAGTGCTGCAGGTTACAGTTTGTTACACTGTTATATAAGTGCCAGTACCCAGTTCAGGTGTTATCGAGGTGCTCCCGGAGGTAGTCTTTGAGTTTCATTTTAAAAACACTGAAGGAGGATTCTCTTCGGAGAGTTTTTGGGAATGGCGTCGCAAGAGAGAAGGGTTTGATACGGGAAACAGCAGTAGTAGTGGGGGGTACAACCAAGCGATTGCTCTGGGAGGAGCGGAGGTTTCAGCCAGGAACATATAGAGAAACAAGAGATGAGATGTAGTTAGGTGCAGAGGAATGAAGGGCTTTGAAGGTTATGAGGAGGAGTTTACAAGTTATTCTTTGTTTTATAGGAAGCCATGATAAGGACTTAAGCAGTGGAGGAACCTGTACCCTTTTGGATGAGAGGAGGATAATTCTGGCAGCAGTGTTTAATACAGACTGTAGAGGGGAGAGACGGGAGTTAGGGAGGCCAGTTAGTAGAAGGTTACAATAATCTAGTCTGGATAGGATGAGAGCATGCATAAGCGTCTTGGATGTATCAGGTGAAAGGAAGGGACGGATTTTGGCAATATTGTGTAAGTGACAAGTTTTGACAGTGGTGTTAATATGATCAGAGAAGGAGAGAGAGGAGTCAAAGATTATCCCCAGACAGCGTGCTGAGTTGACAGGATTAATGAGCATGCCATCAATAGACATAGTAAATAGAAGGGATGCGCCGAATCCAGGATTCGGTTCGGGATTCGGCCAGGATTCTGCCTTTTTCAGCAGGATTCTGCCTGGCCGAACCGAATCAGAATCCTAATTTGCATATGCAAATTAGGGGTGGGGAGGTAAATCGTGTGACTTTTTGTCACAAAACAAGGAAGTAAAAAATTGTCCCATTCCCACCCTAATTTGCATATGCAAAGTAGGGTTCAGTATTCAGCCGAATCTTTCACAAAGGATTCAGGGGTTCGGCCGAATCCAAAATAGTGGATTCGGTGCATCCCTAGTAAATAGGGGAGTAGGACCAGGCTTAGGTGGAAAGATGGTTAGTTCAGTTTTTGTTAGGTTGTTAGGTTGAGTTTGAGAAATGTATGGGGAGTCGCCTGGAAAGTACAGTGTAGGACCTCGGAAAACAGAGTCACTACCATCTTCCAAAAATCCTGAGCAATTGTGCATGACCACCAAGTGTGTAACCCTTGTTCCCCACATCCTCTAAAGCAAGTGGAATGATCTGGCTTACCGCTAAGTCTGCTGATTGATCTGAATATGATTTTATATGCTCTTTCGCTAGAAGCTGTGCACACAGATGTTTTCTTTGCTGATTCCCACACGTATGACAAGGTCTTTTCGGAAATTGTGAGGTCTAGGTCTGTTTCCCATTTAGTCATATAGGGCTGATGTATGTCTGTGTTGTCTGTTGAGAGTAGGCTGTATAACAGTGAGATACAATGTGATGGGTAAGAGCGTTTGAAGCAAATAGTTTCAAAATATGTCATAGTCTTGAGTTTTCTGAGTTTTGATCTCAGTTTCCACATAATGTCTGATTTGCAGATAATGGAGGAGTTGCGAGTGGGAGATGTTGTGTTTCTCCTTGTATTGTTGAAATGGTATAGTGATTTGTTCTGGGTGTAAGGCTGTAATAGTGAGTACTGTATGTTTGCATCTACCCAAGGTTTAAAGTATTTTGGGCTACAACCTGGTGGAAAGCTTTTATTGCAAATAATAGTTCTTTATCTAGTGTTTGGCGTGGTTAATTATATCTTAACTGCTATTGAATCCCATAAATCATGGGCTTGCTGTTATGGGGGTAAAAGGTCTTTGGTTGTATTCCTAAATTGCTTGGGTATCCAGAATAATAATAAGTGTGCTAATTGCAGGGGTGCTGTAAAGTGATTCTCTATGTCTTTCCATGGTTCCTCTGTGGGGGCATGTATATGGACAATTACCTCTAATCTGCTGGCCAGAATCTATTAATGTGTGAGACTCCCAGTCCTCCCAGTGATTTAGGCTTGGTCATGATTGTCGCTTTGATTCTAGGCCTCTTCCCTTCCCAAATGAAGTCTGATATGGCCCTTTGTAGTGAGGTAGCTATTTTTTTTCCAAGATATTCTTAGGTTTCTTTTTCCCATTTATAATAGAAGTTAAGCTAAAGTAGTTTCAATTCTGGTTCGGGCATTTTCAATGGTAATGTGTGACTTAGTGGGATTGATTTTATACCCAGAGATTTGCTGAAGTCACTCTAAAGTATGAAGTAAGTTTGGTAAGGTGGTCTGAGGATTTGTGAGTGTAAAGAGAATATTGTCCACAAAGAGGTTCTTATATCCGGGTTGTGCCTAATGGTGTGGGCCAGAGGTTCTAATGATAGGGTGAAAATTAGTGGTGACAGGGGGCAGCCCTGGCGTGTCCCCCCTCTTATCTTGATTTATTTGGAATGGAGTCCAATACTGAACACCTGAAGGTGCGTCATATAGTTGTCTGAGTCCTGTGAGGAATTGTTGTGGTATTCTCAGTTTTTCCATGACCGCAAACATATATTTCCGGTCCAGTCCAGGACAAAAGAAGGGAGGAGGCCTGTGTCTTTGATGTTAAACATATCAGGTCAATTGCCTTGCGAATGCTGCCTGGCGTCCTGGTGCATATCCTGCCTGATCTTTGTGAATTATCTTGGGGAGTAATGCGATGAGTCTATTGGCCAGTACTTTTCGCTTGATATCTGTATTTATTAATGAGATTGGTCTGTAGCTATCACAGTTATGGGGGTCTTTTCCTGGTTTGAGTATCATTATTATGGACACCGTTTGCATGCGTTGCATTAGGGGTGACCCTTTCATGAGTGATTGAAATAGATCTTTCAAGTGTGGGATTAGGAGTTTGTCAAATTTTTTGTAATATTTTGCATTACACAGCACATTTAGAACAGAACATATTTAGGAAGGATGTTTAACTAGAAATGGGCGTTTACACATGGGCTAGAATTATGAATGCACAACATTCTTCACTGGCTCTTGACGTTTAGTACAACATTGTGAAAGCTGTTTTAAGTGGTGTAAATATTTGTAGTATAGATCTGTATAGGTTTGTAAGTCAAATGTATCTTTAAAGAACAGTATACAGTATTCCAAAACTCATCAAAGGCATATCTCCTGAGAAAAAAAAGTGAGACAGAGAACCAATTCAGCAATGAAGCATCTAATGGAAGAGAGTAGCACATTTGTACAAAGTTTATTATTTCTGGCACATATTGTGTTTTCTTTGCTTGTGTAAGGGTAAGTCCACACTGGGCGTTTTGAGGAGATTTGGTCGCCTTTCCTGACTCTGCACTGGCTAAAATGAAAAAACGCTGGCGCTAATAACACACGGTGATTCGTTTTCTGAAGTCTCCCGAAGTTTCCTCGTGAGGCGCAGAGTGAGGGAAGGCGTTTGGGGAGATTGGTCGCTGCAAAGACAAGACGATTAGTCGCCAGGTGACCAAATCTCCCCAAAACGCCCAGTGTGGCCTTACCCTAAAACCACCTTAAATGATAGGTAGCAAGAACAAAAACAAAAGAGTTACCTACTTGTGGTTGCATATAGGTATTATAGAGGACAAAATAAACCAAATTTTTTAACCTGTAGTTGAAGTGAAGCATTCAAATGAGTCATTTTTTCATGACAGTTTTTATACTCGGGACAATTTCATATCTCATATGGAATCCTCCTTTGTTTATACATAGATTCTTCTTTTGTAGCTCTTTATTGTCTGCAATGATATGTTATATACTGTGTTTTTTTCCCTCCTCTCTTTCATGAAGATATTGATGAGTGTGAAAAAAATCCATGTCTCCACGCTGATTGTGTTAACACGCCAGGATCCTATATTTGCAAATGCTACTCTGGATTTCAGAGTACATCAACCAAGACAGAATGCAAAGGTAAGCGGGATAACACACCTGGGGCCCCATTTACTTAGCTTGAGTGAAGGAATAGAAGAAAAAAAACTTCGAATTTCAAATTTTTTTACTTCGACCATCGAATTTGCTACTTCGACCTTCGACTACGACTTTGAATCGAACGATTCAAACTAAAAATCGTTTGACTATTCGACCATTCGATTGTCAAAGTACTGTATCTTTAAAAAAAACTTCGATCCCCTACTTCGCCACCTAAAACCTACCGAGGTGCCATGTTAGCCTATGGGGAAGGTCAATTTTTAGGTCGAAGAAAAATCGTTCGATCGATGGATTAAAATCCTTCGAATCGAATGTTTCGAAGGATTTAATCGTCCGATCGCACGATTTCTCGTTTTTATTTGCGGTAAATCCTTTGACTCCGATATTGGAAGTCGAAGGATTTACATTCGGCAGTCGAATATCGAGGGTTAATTGACCCTCGATATTCGACCCTATGTAAATCTGCCCCCCTGAAGATGAAACAGAGGAAAGTGAGCACTGTCTGTAGCTTACATTTTTAAGAGGATTGTATTATGTGTTGATAGTTTAAATATTTTACCACATCAATATAAATATATAGTTTAATTTGTGAATTCTATAATCTTTACATTTTATGGCATCCATGGTCTGCACTAAATGCTGGACACCTTTTTACCCCCTACTCTGCTCCTCATTACTACAACCCTGACAAATGCAGTTGGTGCTGTATGAATCAAGCTGATATGGGATCATTTTTAGACTATTTACAGTATAATGAACAATCAGGATGAAACATTTACCAGTGTATCTTTTTAATCATTGGATGAAATACATAATATCTACGGATCATCTTGATTCGGTAACAAATTTATAGTTACATGCAATTAATTATTGCTGTTACTATGAACAGCTACCCTTTCGTGAATGAGTATGCGTTATATGTGTATATTGTGGACATTTATTAAGGCCATTTGGGTTTCTAGGATTTTTTTTCTTAAACTGTTATGTGGAAAATTGTTAATACTGGAGACATGGTTTGATTTTGAAGGCTAACAGTTGGTCACACTAAGCAATACATTCTGTATATGGTTTATATATTTACCTGTTTAGAGTATCTTCATTAAGAAACTATTTAATGTATTTTTATGTTATTAATACCCTATATGTCCACATGTTATGGCAATGTCTCTGTATCAGCACTTCAGGAGAGTAAAATGACAAGTTATTATTTTTTGGATTTAAATATAAAGTTTAAATATAAAATCTATGGGCCAGATTCAGTGTGGTATTCATCTTGTTTAAAAAACTGATGGGTGTGTTGCATCCCTATTTGGGTTTGTGTTGTTTTACTGAACTAAACTAACTGTAATGCTCTGTTATTATGCTTATATAAATAAGCATCTCTAAAAGATAATGTGATCAGATTAATTAGATATATTCTTTGATGTATTAAGTATAATATGCACATAAACAGCCCATGAAAAATACCCTTTATTAAACAAGATAGGCTTGATAGTATTATGGGTGGGGCTTTATAGTGTTATGGGTGGTTTCTGTATTAAATAAACATATCATTTGCCTCTATTACCACTAACAGATCTATAAGGTACTGTATTTGAGCTTTTACATTTTCATTAAAAACGGTTAATTACGGTTACAGCCAAGCAGTTGATGAAATGTCTCTGTCCGTAAAAACTGAAAGTTCCTCTATTCAGCCACAACTTAGTTTTCCAGAATTTCTTTGCTAACTCATGATTGGCAGGCATGCTTTCCAAATTGTGATCATAAGGTGGGGCTCCCAGTGTACATGATGTGATGACCATGTTTATGTGGACAGCAACAGGTTCTCATCTGTTTTCTTACAGACATTGACGAGTGCTTACAAAATGGAAGAATTTGTAACAACGGGCGATGTGTGAACACGGATGGAAGTTTTCACTGTGTGTGTAATGCAGGCTTTCAAGTTGCAGCTGATGGAAAAAATTGCGAAGGTAATTGTTTCCAGTGGATTCAGCTGTCTGGATTAAAGAAGTCACCCTTCTTAAATTCTCACTTATTTCATTGTCCAAATCCATGTGAAGCCTGATGAATCTCTCACTCTCTCGCTCTTCCTCTCTCACACGCCCTTCTCATTCCCAACCATTTCCTCATCACTTGGGCTAAATATTAACATATCTTCATCTCTACGTGTGTTTCCAGACTCGCTACATTGCTGTGCTGTGTTCAGCTAACCTCTGCAAAAACAGCAGATGCAAGAATACTTTGCAAAGTAATGAATAGATAACTGCTACTTTGTTCATCAGCTTGAGTCAAGTTTACAAATCTTTATTGCCATCTATCTGCAAATATCCACCTGCTTTGAACAAGTTGAAACATTTTCTCCATCTGTTTCATATCATATATCATCATATCTTGGAATACATCATTTTTCACACTACCTGGAAAAAATCTAGGGATTGTAGTCTATTAAAACTGAAAGCATATTTACCAAAGCTTCTGTAATTTATCAAAGACTGTAAACCTGGAAAGTTGAAAACAAGATTGTACTGTATTTTTCAAATCTGTGGGTGCTGGGGGTGATTCAAAGCAATGCAGCGTTGTGCTCTGTTTCTGAAACCATGAATACTTTGTATTTATTTTTCTGTTCTTTTTAGTGCTAGCACTATAAATATATGTACTTGGCCAGAGGCAACAGTTCTACACTGTGGAATTGAGATAATTATACAAATTCAGTTCTCCACGGCAGGAATTTTATTGCATAGGGGGAATATAAGCTTATCAACCAATCCTTTATTTAGGACCTGAAAAATTACCTAAAATCCAAATTTCTGGAAGGCATTATTAATTTTGGTCTATTGTTAATGAAGGAGTTGTTCACCCTTAAATTAACTTATAGTATGATGTAGAGAGTGATGTTCTGAGACAATTTGCAAGTGATTTTCATTTTATATTATTTGCAGTTTTTGGGTTATTTAGCTTTTTATTCAGCAGCTCTCCAGCAATTTCAGCGATATGATTGCAAGGATCCAAATTACCCTAGCAACCATGCACTGATTTAAATCAAAGACTGAAATATGAATGGGGGGGGTGAATAGAAAGATGGGTAGTAAAAAGTAGCAATACATTTGTAGCCTCACAGAGCATTTATTTTTTAGATCAGTGAGTCCCATTTGAATGCTGGAAGAAGCAGGCAAATCATTCAAAAACTATTAAAAAAATGAAACCCAATTGAAAAGATGCTTAGAATTAGCTATTCTATATCATACTAAATATTAATGTAAAGGTATACTTTATATAAATAAATGATATAAGTATGTCCCAATTTTGACAGCTCAGCCCACAATCCCGGGTTTCTTACTGAAATGTCCCAGGTTTCTCTTTGATCTCCTGCATTGACGCCAGAAAAATATACAAACTTTCTGGAATTTAATTAAAATAAAAGGTTATTTGTCAGAGAGCCCAGAACACTGTGTAACTGTACTTCGATACAATTGTATCAATATAAGATAAACAGGTCTCTTGGGGAAACTGTGAACTTTTTGTGGGCAAATTTAGCTTCATCAGCAAAGCTGTTATAACAAATAAAACATGGCCCTTATACTCCCAGAAATGTGTACAAACTTTCATAACCTGACAAATTTTGTAAAATGAACATGGCAATTAGGGGGTTTGGTCATAAAATTCACTGTGTTTAGTGTAGCTAATGTTTTTGTCCCGCTTTTCAAATGTTGGGAGGTATGTGCAGGAGTTTGATTAAGATGGAAGTCAGACTGAGAGGGAAGGCATAATTAGAAGGGGTCTTTAAATATACATATATCTTACTGAAATATGGTATGTATTTTGCAGACATGGATGAATGCAGTGTGCGTAACATGTGCCTAAATGGCATGTGCATTAATGAAGATGGAAGTTTCAAATGTATTTGCAAACCTGGCTTCCAGCTTTCTCCAAATGGACGCTTCTGCACAGGTATGTATTACATTTAAAAGATCATCATCTCTGGTCTTCGCAGGAAAACAGTGTTCTTGGAAACTGTTTGGAAACCTTCAAAAAAACAAAACAGATGTGGATTAAGAAGTGGTTGATCTGGTTTATCTTGTCCTTTCTTATAGCGTTTTGATACAGTGACTGCAAAGTTAGTAAAAGAAAACAGCTGTTCAAAATCAAGGCTATGTCTGCATTAATGACTGATATATTGTCAAGGCCTAAAGTCAAGCATAAAACATCAAACCATGCAATAGCTGTTCTTTTAACAGGATTACACTAGAGTGTTCCCATAGCACTTGGCCGTGGATATCTGTTTTTTAAAGATCAATGAAAAGTTGGTCTTTTTCGGCTATCCAAGAAGAACTCTCAATATCCTATTCCAAGAATTCTCTTGAAATAGGTAGCTCTGCTACATCATCCACACCCAGCTATTATATTGGGTTCTTCCTTATATAGCAGAGCACCCCAGGTTGTACACCAGACTTATATCACATGGGAAGCATTTCAGACATTTTGAACAATCATAATTTTCAGCGAGAAGCCCAGAGTTAATAAATGTGAAGTGTTTGAAAAAGTCAGAGGTGTCACATTTTATCCTGTAAATAGAACAGTAAAGCATTTTATTACTTATTTGTAGTAATGTGGAACTTATTTTACTGATTTGATAAGTCCTCCATAGATGAACAATGCATTAAAATGAACACAATACGCATTCTGTTTCAGGGACTTCCTGAATAGATAGTTCATTGTTGTCTCCGAACCCTAACACCCCAGTGGATAGAATTTAAACAGGCAAATAAAGTCTTACAAACTGCCATATATAAAAAAACAAAGTCTAAAACACTTTACTAAATGTACTAGTTTGTTTAAACATTTATCCATCTGTCAGGAAATGTTTTACTGAAATTGTTAAAAACTGTAAAACGTTAAACTATTGAGAATCTGTTGCCATAAACCAGTGCACATTTTAATAAAGCCACCCTTTTCACTTACTATGTGAGACTACTTTGAATAGTACATTTTGGGACAGGGAAGCAACTACAGCCTGCTGTATTCTCATTTAATGGCTAAATGGATATGAAAATTGCCCTAGGAAGTTATAAGCACTTGTGATTGTTCTTTCAATAGACTGTTATGTTAAAGAAATAAAATGATTTGTAAATCATAAATGGACAATCACATGTGTCGGTATATAATACACCAACTTTTTCGGACAAGTGTTTTTTTTTAGCATTAAAACTCTTCTTTTACTGTTGTAATATGCGAGGCTGATTAAGCCAGTTGGTGTCTGCAGCATATGCTATGTCCAAACACCTCTGACAGAAGAAAACACTGAGGTGTTTCTTTTTTAGTTTGTCCTTTTAAGGCCAAGAGAGTTAGTAGTATGCCCTACCAGAAAGGAACGCAAATGTGATATATCATGCAGGCAGAGCGCACACCATTAGCCAAATATAGAACCTGGGTGCCAGTCGAATATAAATAGATACCAAGGTGAGTTGATATATACTGCAGAATGCCGGCACAGCGCGTGTAAAAAATGACCTTTGCCTGAGTGCAGAAGGCCAAAGAATAAGTATAACACTTTGACAAAGGCTAGAGTGGTAACCGAAACGTTAGCAGTTTTTTTGCTGAATAAAATACACTTTTTTTCCCATCATAAGTCCTGTGAGTGCATGCCTCTCTCTCTAGACGTTATATATATAAATAAAATACATCCACCATTCATGCACTCTTGCATTAATCAAAGATAAAGCAAATTGGGAGTGTGAACTTTTATGTGGTGAGTTATTCCACAATATAATTTTCAGTCTATCAAAGCCCCACACCATAATTATAAAACCCCTGAAAATGTAGCATTTATTGTACCAGCATAAACACATTTATACAAGAAAACCGGCTTACAGTCAAATACTCATCTTACACAGAGACAATATCACAACGTTTTGGGGGCTGACTGTAACCTTTTTCAAGCTCATCTCTGTTTGAATAGCAAAAATGAAAAGTCTTTTAAAACAATTTAAAATCTTGGAAAATCTGCAGGAGGCGTAGCTGCCTTCACTAGTTACCAAGGCGGCGTGGTGCACGCAGCCCCCAGGGGCCGATGTCACATTGTTGGTTGGCATAGGTTCTCAATGTTTACAGCACAGCTTCACATCGTACCACTGATAAACATCATACTGATACAGTAAATCTCAAGCATGATTTGTTGTCTTTATGTTGGTGTCTTTGATTGGAGTATTAGCTGAACATATTCAAATTCTCTTGCATTTCAGATATTGATGAGTGTGAGACAGCCGGCATCTGTATGAATGGACACTGTGTTAATACGGAGGGTTCTTTTAGGTGTGAGTGCTTCCCTGGTCTTGCAGTTGGACTTGATGGACGAGTTTGTGTTGGTAAGTAAAAATGGATCCATGGAGAAATATCTTCTTTATTGTCCAAGGGTTTCTAAAAATGTTTAGAAAATGAAGCGTTTACAATACTAAAATTCAAACCCATGCTACTGTACCTATGGCTTTTAATGAATATTTTGAAGCTACTGGAAAAAAAGGGCAAAATATTCTGAAAACTTTCATCAATTCATTAATAGAAAATCTTAAATTGAGGGAGAAATGTCTTTTGCTTTGAGATTGAGCTCAGGAGAAATCTTAATCAGATTCTAAATCTGAATCTTAATGCTGAGTGTTAAAAGACATGAGAGGTCCATAGGGGAAAATTCACTAAATTCGTAGTTGCGCCAGGCGCAACTTCACCGCACTTCGCCATACTTCGACAGGCGTAGTTTCCCCAGCGCTCTGCAAATTCACTAAAATCCGAAGTTGCGTTCAGGGGTAGCATAAGGTTGCGAAGTTGAGCTAGTGTTGATTTGTTAAGCGAAGCGAAGTTACGCTAGCCATGGTTAATTTGCATACAGCGCCAAATTCAAATTTCAATGGAGGAATACGTACAATCACTACAAATGCCTGGGAAACCTTCAAAACATAAAATAACATTTTTTTTGCCCTGCACATGTGCCCACTGTATAGTTAAGTTGCCATGAGTTAGGAAATGTAGGGGGGAAGGAGGGGAGCCCCAAAAAATTTTTCGATCTTTTTCAGCCTATCACCCATAATATAGAAAAAACGCCAGTGTTTTTTGGGATTAGAAAAAATGTGAACTTTTTTTGAAGCAATCCCTATCTACTCTATTGCGCTTCACCTGGTCTGAGGTGGCGAAGGAAGTCTAGCGTAAAAGGTAGCGTTCAGTACAATGCGTGCGTTAGTGAATTTGCGCAGTTACGTCCATTGTGCAAATTCGCCAGGCGTAAGGGTGCGAAGTAACACTAGCAAATTTACGCCAGCGTTCGTTAGTGAATTTGCGAAGTAACAAAATTGACCAACGCTAGCGAATTGACGCTAGCGTTAGGCGCTTCGGCGCATAGTGAATTTGCCCCATAGTGTTTACAGCGGCTAACTTTCACAAAAAGAAGGGTAATTAAGGCTGCAATGCACAGTGGTTGAGGCATTGTCTTATAAGTGACAAAACTATATCAGATGTTGTGTTACTGCCCCAAGAGGGAGTTTTTAGTATAGTTTTGAAGAGGTTGAGAGAGGATTCTCTATAGAGAAATTCTCTGTAGAGACCTCAGTCTGTCTGCTTCTGTGGATTGCCCTTTTTTGCCATTTCTATCACCTTTTCTTTTATCAGAAGTGCCTCTTCTTAGTAAAGGAGGAACATTTAAATATCTGTAACACCTTGATCCCATGGGATGTTCAGATGGTTTGACAGATCTTTCATCCCTTCTCCAAGAAAGCTGGAGTTTAAACTGCCCAAAAAATTCATCAACAGCTGTTATGACATAACAATCAGCTGTGCAGGGAATAGTAACTAACTCCTAAACTAATACCCTAAGGAGGGCATGTCATACATAATGCTCTCCAGGTGCTATGAGCTACTGCTTCTAGAATTTTCATTTATACTACATCTTGCTAATGATACTGGAAGTTCAAGTTCACAAAAACTGTATCGCATTGTATGCTTCTCATAGTCAACACCCAGGCCACACACAATTGAAACATCTGTTCTGAAATTAAATCAGGCTTACATATTACTGCGTACATTTCTGATCTACACGTTGCCTTCGCAGAACATTTAACCTAGAACAACTAGACTGAAAGCGTTTATATTAAAAATGCGAAATAAAGCATATGAACAATATTATCATATATGTAAGAGAGAGAGAGAGAGAATACATAAAACTGATATTTCAGATTAAAGAATTCATTAGGAGCAACTATTTGTTTATCGGAGACCCTGGACTGGGGCTCCTGTTTGCTGGAAACTACAAACTTATGACCTGAAACCCAGTTTTTCTTTTCTTTCATGTGAAGATACACACATGAGAAGCACATGCTATGGAGGCTACAAGCGAGGTCAATGTGTCCGACCATTATTGGGAGCAGTTACAAAATCCGAGTGTTGCTGTGCCAGCACTGATTTTGCCTTTGGAGAGCCATGCCAGCCTTGCCCTGCAAAGACTTCAGGTGAAAAGATCAAATTGGAGCCTGACCATATTTTCTCTGAAGCAGAATTGAGAAAAAAATCAAGATGTTCAAAATTCAATTTTGAAGACAGCTTTGGGAGGCTTTTGTGTCAATAGGGCTCTTGTAATAAAATATGTAAACTCGCACAAATGCAGTTGCCAATAGTAACCAGTCAGGGCTTTGCTTTGATTGTAATTTGAAGCTTACCGCAATTAAGCACATATGTTCTAAATCTATACTAATCTGTAGTATCTTTTCAGAATACACAAACTGCCTACTGACAATGACATTATCATTTTATTATAATAAAATAGCTGGAAACATGTAGTAACCGCTATTAATCTACAGCTTCAAGCAACCACATATTGTGGCTTGGGGTGGAGGGGAATGTTGTTCTTCTAAAGTGGTGAATTCTGCCTCTCCTGAAATGAGCCTAAAGCACCTTTATAGCAGGAGAGGCACGATAAATTAATCGTCAATATAGTGAATAAAGTACCCCTTTTTGTAAAATATAAGGATATTATAAGTTACCGAGGAGTTTCATGACCATATAAAAACACGAGGCCGAAGGCCGAGTGTTTTTATACAGGTCATGGAACTCCGAGGTAACTTCTAATATCCTCATATTTTGCAACTGGGGGTACTTTATTTATTATAATACACAAGTTTCAGTGAGTCGTGACAGAAATGACATCAGAACTTACTTAAGGATATAATTTACAGGATATTAATGGCTTTTGTGTATTATATAGTGAATAAAGTGCCCCCTATTGTAAAATATAAGGATATTATAAGTCACCAAGGAGTTCCATGACCATGCTTTTATACAGGTCAAGGAACTTCTAATATCCTCATATTTTACAACAAGAGGTACTTTATTTATTATAATACACACGTTTTCGTGGGTCATGTGACAAAAATGACATCACTGCTCACCGTTTATAACTGATGACATCACTAGTCACTGTTTATAAGGATATAATTTATGGCTTTTGTGTATTATAAAAAGATATACAATGCTGTATCAGTCTCTGAAATCACTATATCCAAGTGGCCATACTTGGAACAGTTTAGAAGTACTTTCTGTTGTTTGTAGTTCCTGTTCAACAATTGGTTCTAATAACCTGTAATATTTTCCTGTTTGCAGAGGAGTATCAAGCCCTGTGTAGCAGTGGACCTGGCATGACATCTGTAGGAACTGGTATGTATGACTAGATATATATATTTGATGTATAATATGTTATACCACTTGTAGCAGGTTAGAAATATGCTTCATTGTTTTCTATGGGGTGAGTAGGCTACTATAACCTGACAGACCCAGTGAAATCAGACACTACATAACAGCTATAATAGTTTTGTAGCAGCTTTATACAACAACCATGCTTGCTTGTATTTGGTTTAGTGGGTACGGTCTCTTCTTGTGACTGCATTTATTGTAGATCTTTCCACAACAATCATTAAGGGAGTTAATTAAGGGAGGACAAATTGTCTAATTATATACTGAATACAAGTAGCTTTCTTAGAACTAGGACGACTGCCAAAAGTGATAACATTGTGAAAAGGCTCAATAGTTTAAATGGAAAAATGTAACACTATAAAGATTCTTAACTTATCATACCTATTATATCCCATCTGGGAGATGTAATTGAGCACTTAAAGCATGGAAAGTTCCACTGGACTTTATGAATCAAATACATATATTTTCCATACTGGTTACCTAAAACAGGCCAAATCGAGTTTCACCATCTCTGCATAAAAATGACATATTTTATCTGTAAAATATGGACTTACCTGAACTTGATGAAGTAAAATTAGTTTTTTACAGGAATATAACCACTATGTTCTAAAATAATGTGCAAATAAAAAATGACATGGCCTTGTTGTGGTTGTGCCACAAGCCTCTGCTCCTGCTATACAATGATTCAAAAAGGGGATTTCAAAAAATGATTCTTTCTTTCAAAGAATTACCTTTTTATGTTCAACTATTTGTTATTGTTTAAATGAATGAATTCCTGAGTAGAGTACATCCTATAGAAGTCCCATAGCACAAGAAAGTAGCTATTAGAATAAACAAAATTTAGTGTACTGATCATATATATTTCCGGTCATTCCTATTAGCTTTCTAATCATACATAAAAAAAATCAAACCATCATTTTGTCTGTTTCTTTTCCTCTGCTAATTAAGTAGACATTTGAGTTTTGCATGCACTTTAATGTAGAAGCTGCTTTAGACCGTGTTTCTAACAGTTTCTATGTGTCTGTAGATATCAATGAATGTGCACTGGATCCTGACATATGCCCCAATGGAATTTGTGAAAATCTTCGTGGAACCTACAAATGTATTTGTAATGCAGGATATGAAGTGGATGCAACTGGGAGAAATTGCGTTGGTATGTGCAGTATCTTTTGCTCTTCCTGCTTTGAGAAGGCTGTGTGTAAATGTCTCATGCTGTTATATACTGTATGTTGGTGCTGTATAAGCAAGGGATAATATAATGAATAAAAGTAACACCTAAAATATATGAATAAATATAATAGTTATAATATAACAATATTATAAGTCACAGAGGATTTTCATGACCATATAAAAACATGAGGTTGAAAGCTGAGTGCTTTTATATAGGTAATGAAACTCCATGTTTACTTCAGATATCCTCATAGTTTACAACAGGGGGTACTTTATTATAATACATATGTTTCAGTGAGTCATGTGACAGAAATGTCATCACTAAACTTTGATTATAACTGATGACATCACTAAGCAACATTTATAATGGTATCATTTACAGGATATTCATATGAAATTCTTGTGTATAGTGGTTATTGATGTAATCAGTTATAATCTGTGCTTAGTGATGTAATTTCTGTCACATGACTCACTGAAACTTGTTCACCCCTTGTTGTAAAATATGAGGATATTAGAAGTCACCTTAAATAATTTTACAATGGTACATTATTTATTTCCACAAAGTTTAACTATTACTACGCTGA
Organism: Xenopus laevis; assembly: GCF_017654675.1. Classification (NCBI taxonomy): domain Eukaryota; kingdom Metazoa; phylum Chordata; class Amphibia; order Anura; family Pipidae; genus Xenopus; species Xenopus laevis. The sequence continues at coordinate 50,429,383 of NC_054376.1, forward strand.
TTCTTTGTAACCTTTTTGCCTTTTACATTATTTTTTTACCTTTTTTATTTCACTTTTCTTGTAGTCTAACTGTATCTAATCGTTTCCTTTCCCCCCAAATTCTCACAGCTTTTCATTAAATTTTTCCACCTTATGTCCTAATCCTGTATCTCCCACTCTATCTTTCTCTCCTTTTTCCATACTTTTATTTCATGTCTTTCAATGGTTCCATACATACTGTTACTCCACTTCAAGGACTTTCTTTTTTATTCTACCAGAATCCATTATTTCTCTTCCATTTTATGCAAAAACATAATTTTCCACTTTATTTCCACCTTTAACTTCCCAGGTTCATCATACACCATTTCCATCCATTTAAATAAATATATAACTGCACCATTTTTCTTTCCAATGCCCACTCCTTCCCTTTCACTTTCCCCCATATATATCCTTAAATTTAGTGCCAAATATCAAAGTAAAGTATCTGGCTGCTATTGTCACTACCAAAAACTGATCTAAATTCCTTTCTACTTCCATCTCACTCCTGTCAAAGTGTATTGTTCATTATTACCTATTCCATGCAATGTTTATGCCTTACCCACATCATTGTGGCAGCAAAATAATTGTAATTATTTGTGTAGTACTTTGTTCAGTATTCTGCTTTGATGGTGTGTTTCATTGCTTAGTAATACACATTTTTGCTTAACTAGAAATGAGTAGAAACATATTTATTAAGAATAACAGCAAGTAGTACAGGTTTTCAGCTTAATCTCAGATTAAGTTTGTCAGAGAACACCCTAAAATGTTTTGTTTACTTACTGCCAACATATTAGGTTTTGTCAAGTTTAACATCACCCAGTAAAACAGTAGTTTCAACAAGAAGGTACTAATGTACATTACATTATGCTAAGAAAACCTCCAGCTCATGCATAAATAATGGTTTGTCTCTTTCAGATATTGATGAATGTGCTTTAAACAGGCTGCTCTGTGATAATGGACAGTGTCGGAATACCCCAGGAAGTTTTTCTTGCACCTGCCCTAGTGGATTTGTCTATACACCTGACCTTAAAACGTGTGAAGGTAAGAGATTCCTTGCTAAATATATTCCCTGGAAAAGTGCTAAAAGCCAAACAATTACATTAAGTGATAAATATTATAAAGTATATGCTGAATGATGCAGCATTTCTAGCCTTTTGTTCATTAATGTTAAGAGATTTAAGGGGCAATCTTAATTTAACAAGAACATTGGTTCCTCTGTGTATCTTTGTTTATACTGTAATACCAGAAGTGCTTAAATCCAGCTCTCAAAGATGGCAAGGAGCCCGAATTACAAGAGTGGCCGGATTTAATAATTTAGTTCTGGCACCAGTGACACACTGGAGAAAACAGTTCTGTGAGTCATGCAGTAAAGATCATGTAGCGATTCCCTCAAACAGAATCTCCCAAGTTCAGTCCTCAAGAGCAAACAAAAGACTAAGATCAATATTCTGAAAGGGGGAGTGGAGAGCCTCTGGTGCAAAGGGATTAAGTATTTATAAAAGAAAATACTGTTCAAATAAATGTATACATTTCTGTGTAAATGAAGAGCGATTTCCTTCAACCAGAATTACCTCCACTTCTATACATGCCCTGGGTTTTTAATTCAGCCTAAATGTAGGTAAGGTTTCTCAGTAATACATGTCACTGATTGATTAAAGAAATACTTTCATCTTTACCTCCTACTTTTTAAACACCTAATAGTTAGCAATGTCACAAACATGTTGGATTTATTATTAATGAATACATTATTTGAAAACAGTATAAACAGACACTATTGAAACTGAGGAGGCTCCGTTAGAATTAACAGGATCTGTTAGAGGCTATGGGATCTCTTATATAAAACCCAATATGCAAAAAGCTCCAAATGATGGAAGGTTCATCTCTCATAGAATATGTTTTAAGCAAATAATTTTTTTTTTTTTTAATTATTTACTTTTCCTCTGTAATAAGAGCACTAAGGTAGCACTAGAGCATGCCTTTAATGCACACTTAACTAGCACTGGCAACCTGTGGAATTAACCAGCAACCCTGTGGAATGTTGCTCTCTGAACTCGGACTGATAATTCAGTGCTAGGTGCAGAAAGCAGTTGCAGGGGGTGCAGGACAGGTGGTAAGGACTGGGACCCATGTAGCCTGCGCTGTGCATCTGAATGACCTGCAATTTAGAAGGCTGTATTTGTGGGATAAGCAGCAAGTCTCTATTCTTCATAATGGAGCACAGAGACCTGTGGCAATTGAAAATTCTGATACCTTGTATTTGATGTTAAATAAGCTTAATAAATCCTTAAAACAACAAACAATTGTGTTTAAAGTGGACCTGTCACCCAAAAAAAATATTCCAAATCCTATTTTGTCAAGTTAGTCAAGCAAAATAAATTATTTGAATCTAGTTTCCTTCAGTCTGAGAATACATAATTATAACAAGCAGGCAGGATTCATTTTGTGGACCCTGTTATTAAGGCAAGCCTTGCATCATTTTAGAATCTTGTTTGTGCACCACAGTGGGGGACCTGATGTCCATCCCCATGCCCTGGCTACACAATTAAATGGTAAAGAGAACAGGGGAATGTGTGGAGAGCAGTGACATCTAGGAAGTGCTGAATGGAAAGTGAAAGTCATTGCCTGCCGCGCCTCTATGCCTAAGGCATAGAGGAGGGGAGGGTAATACTTGATTGACAGGTGATATTTTTTAAATAAGTTTACATCAGCTATGAATGCTTTAAGAAAAAAAAATATTTGGATTTCATGTTTAAATTGAAAAAAGTACTTTTATTATACACACAGGTGGACAGGTCCACTTTAATTATAGTTGCTTTTTAGCAGACTTGAGGTATAGTGATCCATGTTACTGAAAAACCCCTTATATAAAAAAAAACCCCAGGACCCAAGCATTCCAGATAAAAGATCCTATACCTGTACTTAATTAGCTTTGGAGTGCCTCCATAAACCAATATTTTCTTTAAAACAAGGCTCACCTTTGGCTGGTTGCAATTGAAATGGATCATATTTTCACCTGTTCTTTCATTGCCGCTGTGTTTTGTCATTGTGCAACTGTCATCCTTATAACTGCTGCAGCTGTTTCACATAGCAGTCAGACATTGTGCTAGACAGGGCAATAGCTTGTCCCGTTTCTGACCAGAATTTCTTCTGTTCTCATTCTGTTGCACCATGTGTTTCTTTATTTATAATGTATCATTATATTTTAGACACTGTAAATCATTAGCCTATTGTGTTAGCCTTTTCCATGTGGCAGACAGTAGCAATACATATATAATTTTTACCATATGTGGTTTGTGGCGCTTCTTAGTTAGAAGTGGCCTGTATCAGGCTGGATTCCTCTGAGCTGCTCATCCGCTCTGTATAAGCAAACAAAAAGCAATAATTCTACTTTTACTTTTTTGACATCTGAATTTATGAAGAAAAGTTCAAGCATGTATACACAGTGAGATTCTGGTGCTGGCAGCATCTTTACTGTCAGTATATGGGGGTTAGGCATTTAGAAATTGTAGGAACAATGTCAGAAGAGAAGGAGAGGGGATTACACATTAGTGGGAAAGAAGAAAATAACAGAAACCTAAAATAAATAAAAGGTACAGGTGAGGGCTGTTACAATTATGTTACAATGGAGCAAAAGTGGGAACTACTGCTACAGCTTTTTTTAACATAAGGGGCAACTGGAGATTTAAAGGGGTTGTTCACCTTTGAATCAACTTTTAGTATGACGTAGAAAGTAATATTCTGAGACAATTTGCAATTGGTTTTCATTTTTTATCATTTGAATTTTTTTTATTATTCCACTTTCTGTCCAGCAGCTCTCCAATTTGGAATTTCAGTAGCTATTTGGTTTCTAGGGTTCAAACTAACTTAGCGACCAGGGAGTGTATTGAATGTGAGACTGTATAGGAATATGAGAGTGCCTGCATAGAAACAAAGTAATAAAAAGTAGCAATAACAATACAACTATAGCCTTGCAGCTTGCTGGCCTCAATTATCCCCATTTGAAAGCTGTAAAGAGACAGCCAGCAGAAGATAACAAATTAATTCAAAAACTACCAAAAATAAAGATCAATTGAAAAGTTTCTTAAAACTGGACACACTATAACATTAGAAAAAGATTTGCAGGTATGGCAAATCTCTTGAACCCCATCTTTGATTTAAATTATAGGGACCTTCTTCTATAACAACAAGGAAAATTGTTGTTGGTCTTTCTCTTGCTGACCACCTAACATGAGGAACTATTAGTAGTGATGGGAGAATCTGTGTGAATTAGTGAATTTACCAAAAAATCTGTGCAATGGCGAAATATTTGAGAAACGCAGTGAAGTCAATGGGCCTCAAAATTATTCTGATGCGCGAAAATTTTGATGCAAACGACAATTTTTATACTCGCGACTATTTTGTCCAAATGCATTAAAGCCAATGGGCGTCCGAATAATTTTTATGCACAACAATTTTATGCTCGCGACTATGCTGATGCACGGAAATTTTTTTGGCGCGGCAGATTTTTCACCGGTGAATTTTCTCCGCAGTTTCACACATTTATTTGCTGGCAGAGAAACACGGAAATTTGCCGCAAATTAGTGCCTGTCAAATTAATTTGTCCATCACTATTAGTCATTAAAACCAACTTTTTCTTTTTAAAATGCTATTCAATTTTGTCATTTCAGATATTGACGAATGCGAGTCCAACCCCTGCATTAATGGGGTATGCCGCAATATCCCAGGCGCCTTTGTGTGTGAATGTCCCACTGGAAGTACTCTGGACAAGACAAAGACAATCTGTATTGGTGAGAACATAAGTGTACACATGCAAAAATCATAATGCTGTTTGTTGCGGTGCAGTCCTGAATAGCATTGTAATAAAGTTACATTTTTACTATTATTACAGTTAAAAAAAATAAGATTTGCAGATGAACATGTAAGTTTCCCAGTTAGTGTAATTATCGTAATACAGCATTCCTCTTTAAGGTGTAGATCTTTACCCTAGTTAGACAAAAGCAAATGAATTTAAATTTAGTATGTATTAAAGCATTCAGATGATGCTGTATCGCATGATATCCCCTGACATATCTTCAATTTTTCAGCTGGAACAAGTAAACAATATTCAGTTGGTATAGGTTTACTATTTATCTTTGTCTGCATTAGTGGAGATTCCCTTCATATTTAGCAATATCTTTTCCTATGTGATTTACAGAAACCATAAAAGGCACCTGTTGGCAGAACATTGTGAATGGAAGGTGCGAGATCAACATTAACGGTGGGACCCTGAGATCTCAGTGTTGTTCCACTCTAGGAGCGGCTTGGGGAAGTCCTTGCATGCCCTGTGAGGCAGGTAATTATAAATGATTGGTCACGTTAAAAGGTATTTGCATGAGTGTTTATTAGTGTTGGGATTTACAAGACTACTGTATATATATATATTTTTTTGTTCCATGTAAGAGCTGTGAATAAAACAATTTATGATGTACCATCTAAAACTAACAAGATATAGATCCAAATCCCACAATAGTCTAATACAAATATAAAAACAAAGTTTGCACAAGAAATATTCCAGCCACTACTAAAAACATGGATGGTGGTTGTTATTGCCTGTTGTAGATAACAGGACGCAATTGCCATGCAAATGTCAGCCTTCTGTAGAGGCAGTAAGAGGAAACAGCATCCAGAATGTTCATATATATATATATATATATATATATATATATATATATATATATATATATATATATTACAATCCAGTAATGATCACTTCAGTGAGTTTAATTATAATGTATCCAGGTTACAATAAACTCATATTGTACATGTTTCATTTTCTAAGTAAAGACATATTTATCAAAGAGTAATTTAGAGATTGCCACAGTCCTCTAGAGTGAAATTCCACCACTCTCCATTCATTTCTATGGGATATTTAAAAGAGTGTTTATCAATGAGTGAAATTGAAAGTTCATCCTTTAATAAATAAGCCTTTCAAAATCCCATAGAAATGAATTGAGAGTGGCGGAATTTAACTGTAGAGGACTGTGGCAATCTCTAACTTCACTCTTTGATAAATACTGTATACCCCATAAAGTATATGTTTGCCTATTGCCTATGTTTGACAGTGGTTGTATTACTGTAATTCTTTAAATCTATTCTGTAAATAAAAGATTATTAATTTAAAGTAATATTAGGCCAGCATAGCAAGAAGATGCTTTTTTTGCATTAGTTGTAACCATAATGATTTGATTTCACCAATTTGTCAAACTCTTCATCCATGATATTGTTTATATGTTTCTCCTACAGATACCGTCTGCGCAAAAGGCTTTGCCCGGTCCAAAGGCACAACATGTGAAGGTAGTGTGACATATGCTCAAAGCTAGATACATCTCATGTTTCCAAGCCTTAAAAGTAACATTTAGCTGGTAGCCTACAAATACATCTACTCATGTCTAACGGAGCAGGCTTTAGTCCAGGAGTCTTATGTACTTGCCCAATAATAAGCACAAAATCCTACTTTTAGTCTGATAAAACAGTGAAATACACCCAACTCTACAAAAATAGGTAACTTGACAAAGTGTATGCTTAGGTTAAAGGGATGGTATCCTAATTAATACTTCACTGAAAATAAAAGTTGTACATGTGAACTTAGTGAGTAAAAGCATGTCATAAATATTGCTTATTGTATCCAAACAAGCCATTGTTTGTGCTTATTTATGCACCACTTCACTGAAATTGAGTTCAGTGATTCAAATTTTTAACTGATATTTGAATTCAAAATGCACTAGTGCCCTATTCCCATATGTTTTAGATAATTTTTATAGAAACATAAAAAGGAAAGCAAATGATCACACACAACAGTCTGTCAATGCAGAGAGAAACATCATGAAACAAAATTGCCATCATGTTCCTATGCACTTTTTTTTACATTGTAATGTATTGGACAAGACTGGGGCATCTGTGAAATAAGAGTAAAGGAAAATGTTAAAATATCTGAAGTAGTTACTTTACTAGTGGGTTTCCCTACAGCTGGGGAATGGGTGTATGCTCCTCAATCCATCAACAAGTGCCCAAAACCTGGAAGACTCGGATCAACAGCCAGCAAGACCCTTCCAATGACACACTTAGGAGAATGCTCTTCCCACATGACAAGTCTCCAGTGGAACTTGTTTTGTACATTAGAGGCTCCCTCCCAATGACCCAACACTTTGGCATTTATCTTTGTCCTATGTTCCCAATGACTAACCTGTACACGCCTTGGAGCAAGCTTTCCAACATCAACACTAATAAAAAAGGGTGGTCCTGTCCATTTTATATTTCTAATTAACACTATGCAGGAAAATTATTTCTGTGACAATGTCCCTGTCCAGATGAGAATTCTATTATCATAATGAAGGAAATTGCTATGCCAAGCTAGTGTCAAGAACAATTATCCACCTCTTCAATTCCACCCATCTGCAAAAGAGATGAACACTTCAATGATAGTTTTGATTTTCATAATTAAAATATTTACTTATAAAGTACATAAAATAATATATGAGCAAATGCATGTAGTTCTTTCAAATGGGAATGGGCAGTGTTTGGCCTTCAGCTTGACATGTTCCATATATTGCACATAATCTGAGTCAAGTCTTATTCGTAACATGGGAATCAAACAGATTTAAGTTAACATGATAGATTGAATTTGTTTTGCCTTCTCAATGCTAAAATTGTGTTTGCATTGGATGCAGATGTTAATGAGTGTGATGTATTTCCTGGATTGTGCACTAATGGCCAGTGTGTTAACACAATGGGATCCTTTGTCTGTCAATGCCCAAGTGGAATGACGCTGGATGCTTCGAAACGCACATGTCTTGGTAAGGTTTCATTTGACCACATCCACATAAGGATTATCTATTGTAACATTTTACAAAATATGATCTCCTGGGTAACAGAATTTTGTTATTTTACACAGAAACTGTAAAATGTACATGTTCTAAATATTGGGATTACATTACAAACAAGCCTACCAAACCATTATGATTCATTTTAATGTGATGTAGTGCAATGAGTAGTAAAAGGTTGGTATGGCTTGTCAAAAGCAGGGGAAAATTAAACAAAATTAGTAGGTCAAAGTCATAAAGTGTGACTTAAAATGACCATAGCAAATGTTATTTAACTTGCATTGTTTTTCAGATCCTCCATATTGATTTGTTTACTGTATATGTGTGCCAACTCTTTAATTAGGGGTTATACTATTCTTGTACAAATGTGCAAAATTGGTAGAATTGCATGGATATATATTGGCATTTTTAAGTAAACATATCTTTATAATTTCCATCAGACATCCGCCTGGAGATCTGCTACCTGAAACACGAAGATGAAGAATGCAGTGCACAGATTGCTGGTCGGCACAGGATGGATGCATGTTGCTGTTCCGTGGGTGCTGCCTGGGGTCCTGATTGTGAGGAGTGCCCTGACAAAGGAACACCTGAATTTGAGACTCTATGCCCAAGGGGGCCAGGCTTTGCTTCTAAGGAGATAACACCTGGAAAAATATTCTCTAAAGGTAAGTTATTTTATCAAGTAATTGAATCCTAGGAGTACTTTGGGTGTTCTGGGACCTTTATATTAAGGTCATTACAAAAGTGAATTCTTGCAGCAGATGATGAAGCCAGTTCATCAGTTCAAATATTGTATAATTATAGTGAGGTTTGCCATATGGTATTAAATGAAGGTAATAGAAACAGATATAGTTAACAGCTTGCATACCCTGGCTATCTAAATCGTATATTGCCTGGTGCCCGGCCGAGAGGGCTTCGGAAACCCACAAACTTCCAGAATGAATAATTCCACCGGAACACAGGTCTTTAGTTGCAAGCAGGGATAACCCTTGCTATATTTTTATTTGCGTGATGCAACGTTTCGGGGTGATCCCCTTTGTCAAGCATCCTTGCTTGACAAAGGGGATCACCCCGAAACGTTGCATCACGCAAATAAAAATATAGCAAGGGTTATCCCTGCTTGCAACTAAAGACCTGTGTGCCGGTGGAATTATTCGTCATTAAATGAAGGGAAGGCAGAGGTGTCTTATCTGTCTTTGGCTCATGGCACTGCTTTAATAGCCTAGCATGGCAAAACATCAATACTTTTATTTTCATTTTTGCAGATATCAATGAATGCAGAATGATCCCGAGTCTGTGCAAGTATGGGAAGTGTAAAAACACCATAGGCAGTTTCAAGTGTAGGTGTGACAATGGATTTGCTCTTGATGCTGAGGAAAGAAACTGCACAGGTAAGATGCAATTGACACAGTGCTTTTAAGCTGACACATATTGTGACTTGTTTGTATTACAGATGATATTAACATTGCTGGGTACTTGCAGATATTGATGAATGCCGAATATCCCCTGATGTCTGCGGACAGGGCAATTGTGTTAACACTCCAGGAGATTTCGAGTGTGACTGCTTTGAAGGATATGAAAGTGGCTTTATGATGATGAAGAACTGTATGGGTAAGTACTACTATGCAGAAGAGCTCTTGCAGTGCTAATGTGATGTGGCAAACTGCTTGCTTATGCTTGCCTTTGCTACGTACGTATTTAAAGATACAATAAATGGATTTTAGTGAAAGGAATGGTAATGATAGGGTCTCTGTCAGTGTAACAAAAGGCTGTCTATCTGCTGTCACTGGAAACATATTCATAGCGAGATTTTACATCTTGTTGGTGAAACAAGTATAATTTCTCTCTCTCTCTGTCTCTCTATTGCATGCATAACCCAAGTTGGATGACTCAATCATAAAATTAATATTTTGAAAGTATTTATACTTCTTTTTATTTAGCATTTAATGATGCATTATCACTTTTTTTTAACTATAACAATTATAATTTCTCTGTGTTTTAGATATTGATGAATGTGAAAGAAACCCCCTGCTGTGTCGTGGTGGTGTCTGTCTGAATACTGAAGGAAGCTTTAAATGTGAATGCCCTCCTGGTCATGAAGTGGCCCCAGATAATTCTGCGTGTATAGGTAGGTTTATTTTAAGAAACACAGTAAAATTATATTTGGTACTCGTATAGTCTGTTAGTAAATTAGATATAATTACATAATAACATACATTGTATACCTTTGTAGATGTATTCCTGACCCGTAGCTAGTACATATGGCCTGACCAAGTGTTCTCTTGCTTCTTGTAGATATCAATGAATGTGACCTCAGTACTGATCTCTGCAGACATGGCAGATGTATAAACCTTATTGGCAGATACCAGTGTGCCTGTGAACCTGGATATCAGTTAACACCAGATAAACTATCCTGTGTTGGTAAGTATGCTTTCAGAAGGTTACTATATATGCACATTTAAAAGGGCAATAACTAATACATATGGGGGGAACTGTATTGATAAAGTCAACTGCAATGTATTTCATTACTGTGAAAGAGACCAGGGGGTAAATTTATCAAAGAGTGAAGTTCCGCCTCTAGAGTGAAATTCCGCAGCTCTCCATTCATTTCTATGGGATTTTGAAAGGCGTATTTATCAATGGGTGAAAGTGAAATTTCACCCTATGATAAATACGCCTTTAAAAACCCCATAGAAATGAATGGGAAGTGGCGGAATTTCACTCTAGTGGCGGAACTTCACTAATAACTTCACTCTTTGATAAATATACCCCCAGATGTGCACTAGAACACCAGACAACATGTAGCAGCATTAGGCAAAATAGGTGTTTTTTTTGTTCAATGTGCACTGAATATTCTACTTACAACAAATCTCACTGAAACTGTTTATAAAATTTAAAAAAGCATTACAGCAACATCAAATTCTTTTCATAGAATATAGCCACTCCTTATAAGGAAAGCATCATATTGCTTAAAAGTAGTCCATGCACAATGACAGCAAAACTACCTTCATGCATTGGGCATGTGGGCAGTTTTTTTCTTCTGTATCAGGAATGTCAGTTTTATAAGACTCCAGTCTACATTTCCCAACATGTTTAATTAGTCATGGTCACAACAGGTGAAATACGTTGGATAACCTACCCTGGGGTTCACTCTGTCTGCTGGTGAAGTAATTGGTTTTACTCACACATGTTGTACACAGCTGATAAAATTCATATGTCTGTATATAATAGCTGCAGGTGCCATTCCTTAGGTCTGATTGCTGTTGCTTATTTTTAATCTGATCTTTATCCGTGCTCTGCATTGTAATTGAGTACATTCATCATAACTAGAGATCAATGTCTGTGTTGTGCTGTTCTGGCGTGAGTATTTTCATAACTGGCCCCAGCGTAGCAATCCCTAGGAAACAATCAGAAATCATATGTTCGCTTTTCTCATCCTATCTGTACTGACAGTCAATGACAACAGATGCTTGTGCTAACAATTTTTTATTTATGTTTTTCAGACACAAATGAGTGTGATTTCTTCAATGGAGGATGTGACACCTTCTGTACCAACTCTGAAGGAAGCTATGAGTGCCACTGCAGAGACGGGTATGCTCTAATGCCTGACCACCGAACATGTACTGGTAAGTTCCTCATAGGAAGAAATAATGGTAATGAAACCAACTCACTGTCCTCCAGCCTGTGTAAACTCCATACCCTGATGTGCAAGATGATTGTCAGATGAATTGCCGAACAGCAGCTTAGTACATTCACCTCTTTTTATAAATGGCTGCCACTTGGCCATAGCTTGAAAGGTAAATAGGGAGACTGGACCCTGCCATTGAATAGTTAACAATGAGTGGGTGTCTCAGCTTGTACTTGCTTCTGAGCTTTTCCATAAAATGAACTGTTTTTCATATTTTTCTGCAACAATTTAGTTAGAGTATGTAAATTGTATTAATACAGAATTGTATAGGATTGGTGGCAAACCATACCTAAAATAATATAAAACACCTAGACATGCTTAAACCAGCAAGCCTACAGAATGGAACCTACTTTATGTTTGTTTATTTTACCTTTATTCCTTCCGTTGCATGTTGAATCAGTGATGATGTGCATTGGTGTCTTAATATGTGGCATAAAGAATGACTTATCCATGTTGTATTAAAGATCCTGATAACTATGCCCTTTAGAGGTGCAAAATTATGACTCCTCTTCAGTTTACATTATCACATTCAGTTTCCTCACCTCTGCAGTGCATGTCTTGGAAGACAGTCTTAGTGGCACCAATATTAGTGCATATGTTGGATTATAAAGGAGGGCAAAGTAGACCTCAGCCAAAAAAAAGATCATAAAACCTGCCAAGATTTATTAAATTACTATCATTTACGGCCAATGAAATAATAATCATAGTATTCACATACTGTAATCCCGTTATCTGTTTGCACAGGAATGAAATCTAAGATTTATTTTGAGACATTTCCTTAACAAAGCACGCAGTGACCTATATTAGTGTGGGATGCAGCAGCTAATCTCTTTGCCAGAATCAAGCTGTTCACATAATAGAATATTTACCAAAGTCTAGATTTATTGTGCTAATGCTCAGAGCCTTTTTTCTCACTTTGCGATGGAATGCTGAAACAAGAACAAAATAAGTCTCAAGTGGGCTCTCCGCAATATCAGATGAGGGACGACGCCTTAAGTCTTAAGAATGCTTTGCCTAAGCACATTTCTACCCATGCAACTATTATTATTATTCAATATTTATGAAGCAAAACCTATTTAGATGTATATATGTTTTTAGGTAAAAATTAAAAATTAAATATAACATAAATCTTAACTAGAAGAATTATGAAATCAATGGTTGTATTTAATGAAGCGGTATTGATTCTGTGAGTTATTACTACGTTGATTTTTTTTAGACATTTTATTTTGTTTTTTTAATCATTCTTGATTAAGCCATTTATATTTTTTCCAGTGTTGGCTGGAACATGTTCAACATAGTTAGGTGTTGGTTAGTTGAGGGTTATTGGGATTTTGTGTGCTGATATGAAGTGTTCTTATATTATTATGGGAGCTGTATGAAGATGATATGGGAGGTGTATGAATTGGGAAGACAGCTTTGTTAGGAGGTGATTGAAAAGAAGGCTATTCAGGGAGAAGATTGTTTGGTGAGAAGGCTTTTGGCAAGATGGCAGCTTGGGGGTTGGTAATTGGTTAATATGTAATTGGGGAGAAAGTTGTTTAGAAGGAAGATTGTTGGGGGGAGAATTTAATTGGGATAATAATCTCTTTCTTACCAGCATGCCTGATGTAACAAAATCTTTCACTGATATGTATAACAAATTGTGGTGCCCAGGTGCTTATGCATAAAAATTCTATAAAGGAAAGGCATAGACCCACCCATGTGGGGTGCATTGTAACTTCTATGTATTATGTTGGCTCTCACCATTCTTTGAACCCTGAGCTGTGAACCACCGTAGGTCATAAATGTGATAAACTTTTTATATTCACTTTCAAGGACTGTTAGTGCATCTTTTTTTATACTTACACATGAATATACATCTTTTCTTTTTGGTATATGTACATTAAGCAGTGCTTTGTTTTCTCAATTTTTATGTATTTTTTCAGTTTTATATGTTAACATTATTTCTCCATAGATATTGATGAGTGTGAGAATAATCCAAATATTTGCGATGGGGGTCAATGTACCAACATTCCTGGAGAATACAGGTGCTTGTGCTTTGAAGGATTCATGGCATCAGATGATATGAAAACTTGCCTGGGTAAGTTTGCACACTATAAATCTGTATTACTATTGCATTTATTGAGATGTGATGAGATGAGATGCCAAATTGCATGTGGGTCAGCTAGTACCTACTGTATGGGGGTTATTTATCAAAGGTTGAATTTCAATGTTATGTGACTTTTTTTTAACTCTAATAAATTCAAATGTACTCACAACTCAAACAGGAGGGTATTTATGAAAAAACTTGAACGTCTAAGATTCAATCGAATAGGAACGACTTGAAAATTTTAATCAAATTTGAATTTATTAGAGTTAAAAAAAACTCGAATGTCAGGAAGGCTATTAACATCTGTTCAACGGACCTCTGCCATTGATTTCTACATGAACTCAGGGTTTAGGTGAATAAGTATTGAATTAGAACTGTTTCCATGATCAAGATGTGATAAATCTCACATTCAAATTCGAATTGATGGTTTTAAATTAGAAATTGTGAGTTTTGACCAAAAAAACTGTTCGAAAATTCAAATTTACCATTTGAACCTTAGTAAATCTGCCCCTATGTCTCAAAGTAACATAGCATGCACTGGATTTAGTTATATACTGTAAGTTACATGTTTACTGGGCTCTTGAATATGAAATGTAATGTATCCTGGAACTTGCTCATAATTAAATAAATTGAATGTCTGTTTTTTGTCATTCCCAGATCATTAATTTGGGAATTTTAGACTTTGCTGGAAAGTTCCCCCGTCTGTCACTTTCTCTTGGGATGCTTGTTGTGCAATAGGCAGATAAAACACAAGCTTTTATTAGATGCTGGGCAGATTTCTACAGAAGTAGCTCTGGTTTATTTTAGGAATATGTGCATCATGCAGGATTATTGTATGAATGAACTGTATATTGTTGTTATTAAAGGTAGTTATAAAGAAATCTACAATAGGGATATAACTGAAATAAAGATGTCATATATAGATAATGACTGGATATAGCAGGTATCTATGTAGTTATGTTACAATATATTAACATTGATCTAGAGACAGCTTTGAATGTGTGATTCCCTATCCCTTTGATCAATATGACATGGCACTAGCAAAGAACAGATAGAGTATGCCGGTTACATTTCTTGTTCTTGTATTGAACCCAATATCTCAGGCTTATGTTAGTCTCATCATAGAGTATTCATGAAACATCTCATACATCTCATACTTGCCCTTTAAACTAGGATATATATATATATATATATATATATATATATATATATATATATATATATATATAGGATTTTTTTTCTTGATTCTTCACTGTGTTATAAACTATTTTTTCTCTCTTGCTTTCTCTCTTTGTGTTTTCTTTTTATCAAAGGTCGAATTTCACGTTTTTAAAAACTCCAATGAACTCGAAACCCCATGAACTCGAAATTAGACCAATTGAATAAATTAATTAATTTAAAAAATTGAATTTCAGGTAAATAGGATCAACCTGAAAACTTGAATCAAATTCAAATCAAATTCGATTAGAGTCTTAAAAACTCGATTCCAGTTGTTTCTCAGAAAAGAACTTGAATGTCAGGAAGGCTGCAAACAACTCCAAATTGACCCCAGGACATCTTAAATTGACTAAAACAGCAATTGAGCAGGTTGTAGGTGGCAAATAGTCTAATTTGAGCGCTAGTGTATGATAAATCTCGAAAATCTAATTCGAATTTTTTTTAAAAAAACTCGAATCGAATATTAACAATTCCCTAGTCAAATATGACAGTTTTGGCCATAAAAACACTCAAAAATTCAAATTTAAATTTTAACTTTGACCCTTGATAAATCTGCCCCTTAATGTCTGTCATCTGGGCTTAGATAAGGTTGCTTTATAATTCCTACTTTCATAAATTTGGGTTTCTTTTAGATGTCGATGAGTGTGAACTTCACTTGAACATCTGTCTTAGTGGAAGCTGTGAGAACACTAAAGGTTCATTCATCTGTCACTGCGATTCTGGTTATTCTGGCAAAAAAGGACAAACTGGATGCACAGGTAACCTAAGGTTTTTCTTTGTTCCAAAAGCACCTCTGTCTAACCATTCTATCAACCCACAGAGTTTTGTAATATACATATCAAGCATACTTTCTGAGTTCAGCAGGTTGTGTAAAATACAATTAAAGGGCCAATAGAATATAGTAGACTCTTCTCCATAATAATATTTCAAATGTACCAGAGAGCATATAGATAAATATATTGTAGATCATTGGCTAATTCATCAATGTAAAAACAACATTGTCAGCCCAGCTGAAATGTCTGGTCTGGCTGAAATGTATAGTGTTTAAAGAACATGCGAGTCACACATTTTTATTTAGTCTTCAATATATCATGTCAAATGCAATTTAGATATAAAATTCTCCTGACCAATCTGGTCTAATAATCCTCCATTTTTTTAGGCGTTTCCTATATTTTTACTTTCAGTAGGCATAGGGATTACATCTACCTAAGTCACAAATGGGTAACCTCCTAGGAATGTTGCATCCTAGGAGGTTACCCCTTTAGAAAAGCCAACATTGCCTAATTTAATGATAATTTTTATTGGGTTTGATTTTGGCTGCTGGCACCTTGGGAAAGCTGTACTAATACTTTTTATGCCCTGGTAATATTGATGCTTCATTTACACACACACACACACACACACACACACCACACACACACACACTTTTCTAGGTTTCTTGAATTCACCTACTGTATAACCTGTTCTCTAAAATAATACTAAAATAATAATCGCCCATGAAGCCTCTACTTTGAGATTGTGCACCACTGCAAATTCTGGTTTCTTCTTTCCAAATAAATGATTCTTTCAGATTTTCAAGTTCATTGACATAGCTGGAGGTTTTGACTAACATGACTGTTACATGACAGAATTTGTTATGGAACAATCCCAAATAACCAACAGCAACTGCATAAACATTTATTTGATGCTTATATACTTGTTTCCTGAGTCCGACTAAATCCCAGCACAGAAGGAATTTCTGTATACCCAGCTGGGATGATGGTGCTCTGTTACCAAAAAACATCTCTGTTACCTAACAAGTTAAAAGTAGTTCTATAAGTTGCCATTTTAAGTCATACAAATTCAGTACTCATTTTTATTCTGAGCGAAGTACTAAAATCATACCAAACATTTCTTATCTGGTGCAATGGTTCTCAATTACATGGAAGATGATGTCCTACATATTATTGAATCAGCTTTGTTTTATTATAGATCTATGCATTCAGTTTTTTTATATCTCATGTATTACTGGTTAAAAATTTCAAATAAGAATTACTAGTTAAGATTTTTTTCTGGACAAATTGATTGTACAGAAAGCAAAGTCAACAGCTAGCCCCCTAAGGTCAGTAGCTGAAGTAATAAACTGTAAACTTGTGTTGCTAGAAGATTCATGGAATAGGAAAGAGCCCAAAGTGTCACTTGATAAAGGGCTTGACACCTGAAACATGTTGTTTAAATAAACGTACTTTGCAGAGATATTTGCTGTCTCTTTCCTACTCCATGAATGTTTTAGGGCAGAGACACACGCTCAGATTCTGTTTCCCCACCAACTAGAATGTAAATCACCGGCAGGATGGCAATCGGTGCGGAAATTTTGGACGACTAAAAAAAACGAATCACTCCGAGTGCCATCCCGCCGGCAATTTAGAATAAAGCCAGCGGGAGGCAGTTCGGGAGATTAGTCGCCCGGAAGAAGAGGCGTTTGGTTGTGTATAGGCAAGCAATAAACCTGTGTTGCGGTTGGCCTTCTAATAGTCAGCTATCTAATGCATGGTAGGAAGGCAGAATTCATGCATCAAAGTAATTTAGATGCAAAATAAAGTTCATAGGTTATGTACCACTTTATAGATATCTGACATCAGTTAAATAATTTCACCATTTGATCTTCTCCATCCACTGTTTGATCTTCTCCCGCTAATCTTCGTCTCACAGAAAGAATGATTGCCATGTCCAGAGGGATAGCAGTACATTACATGGTAAAAGGCATACTAAAGTACATTAGGGGGTGACAGAGATACAAGATTATAGGGACATTACAGTGCATTGTAAGATGATAGGGATACAAGCAGACATTACATGACAAAAAGGTATATTACATTGCATTACAAGGCGATAGGGATATTATCAGATGTTAAAAGATGAGAGGGATATTAAGATGTGATGTGGGGATAATATCATATGTGACAAGATAAAATGGCTATTACAGTGCATTACAGGGTGACAGAAATATTATTAGACATTACAAGATATTATTGACATTATAAATTGATGTGCCTGCACATGGATGTGGAACTAATACTGACTGGAGGTAATTTGATATAAAAATGATTCATTTAATGTATAAAGCACTAGAATAATTTCTGTTATATGGAATTCTAAAAAATGCTGCACATGTTCTTGCTACAGTGAACTCATTTTTGTAGACAATACTGAACTTAATGAATTAACATGTTCCATTCTTAAAGGGGAAGCACACCTTAAAACACTCCCATATATTCAGCACAGTAAATAATTTCCAATGTATCTTTGGTCTTTTAGTGCCTCTTGGCAAACTGCACTAAATCACATTGGCATTTTACATTGGCATTCTTAATGTGCTTCTAAGTCACGCCAAGTCTTTTTGCCAGTTGACCAGGTCTCATCATTTTGCTCATACTCAGGTCTGACAAAATCATTACAGTTTACCATAAGCAGATCAGCCTTTGCACACCTCTATGGAAACCAAGAATGATATAATTTACATTGGCCCTTTCTGAATAGGACATATAAATCTAAATACATGTCTCTTTGTCCTTTCCATAGCAAGGGTCTTTACTATACAGATTTGTATAGTAAGAAAAACCCATTGAATGAAATTATTATCAAGCATGATCAAAGCTTGCATATTCATGCAATGACGTAAATCATATTCATGCCCAAATGTAAGGGACACCACAACCAAAATTAAGTATTTTACTGAGATCCCTAGAGGTTTTATATATGCAAATTACATTCACTTATAGGTGTAGGCTACTTTTATTATAATCAAGCACAATTTTTGGACCCTTCAGGCTGTATGTTTGCCCACCGTGGGCCCGAAATCCAAAATTCAATAATATGTATATTGTTTCATAATCACTTTGTTGCTGTATCCTCTGTGTTCCATTAGAGTCTGTCTAAATATTTCAGTTCCCTTGTCATTATGGATTGTTTCCATTTTAACAAATAAACATGTTTTATTTCCCTAATCACTCAGTGTTCAGCATCCACCCACTCCTGTCCCACACAGATGTTATTTTCTCCTTCTAAGTAGAACTGTGAGTAGAATGTAGACAAATGTGTTGCTCCTTGACCACATTATATTACCCCGAGAACAGATGGATTGCCTGCAGTAATTATAATGTAAAAACCCATGGGAAAAATGCAAAACATGACAATGTACTGTACATTGGAGCAACACAGATTTAAAAGATAAATACTCTAGTAATCTTGCAGCATAAACTACATACATCTAGATTATACAAATTGCAGGCACAATGTTGCCTTGTGTTTGTCCTGCAGATGTTGAGTGATGCTCAAAATGTAAAATGTACTGGAAAATTGGGCCAGTGTTTTAATCTATAGAACATCCAGAAAAGAGTTTCATAGCAGAGCACTGCAATTAACATAATAAGGATAAGTAATAATTAGAGCCATCAGTATGTCAGCAAGTGACAAATATGTTAGAAGTTATGTAGCACAAATTTTAGTTTGCAGATTTTGTAAATAAACCTCTAGAATAAATACATTCAATAATAAAATAGTAAATATTACATCTGACTAAACTATTCGATTTGAGCCTCTGTAGCGAATAGACATTTTGTACCAGTGATGGGCAGCAGCACATTATATTTAAGGCATATAAAAACCCTTTTTTGGTATTTACTGGTCCTTACCCTAAAACAGAATTCGCATCAGAATCAGCAATATTATGCAACTATAATGACCCAATAGATTTTTTCTAAACGCAATCTGATATAAGGTAATGCTGTATAGTTGCCATTCTAGAGTAGTTAATCACAAAAAACTTGGAAGACTGCCACAATAAGGTGTTAAATGACTCACATATGAAAAATCTATCTCTAGGTTTATTATTCATTACACATTACTAAAATACTGCTAACATATGGGCAATGGGCAAACATTGCTCCAGGTCTAGGTCTAACCCACAAAAACCAATTTGTTAAATTTGCTGTTTAACCAATAGTTTTTTACTTTCATGTAGGCCTGGGGCAACCTTGCATTTATTATTACATGCCCCTATTGCTTATTGTAATATTTGCTGCAAAATTGTTAAAAACCCCCCCAAGTCTATTGAATAGCAAATATGAATAGCGGTTAAATGTTTAATCAATGCCGTCCCAGGGAGTTTCAGGTTTTATGACTAATAGTTATGCAAGAGATAAGTCTGTATTGTTCTCACAATGCTAAGATTTGCATTGATACAATTTTCTATGAGAGGAATTATTTTGGATCACTTCTATAAAAACATGCTGGTTTGGATGAAACCACAGAGCAAATGTGTTGGAGCACAGCTAACAAAGATACGTCTAACATTTTAAAGTATTAAAGTATACAAAAATACAAAAACATTACATGTTTATTCAGTTCTGTGCCTGTCCATTTTATCAGTTTTTGTTTCTTTGATGGCTTACTCAAAAAAGTGTTTCTTCCCAGCTGCCTGATGCTACTTATAGCCATTCTGTGTACCAATGATGACTTTAGATGTAGTTAACATAATGTCATTGTACAGCAGTGGTCTTCATGAAACCCAGTTTCATTTTAAAGCTTATTATTACATTTATGCAATTTTACTTAAGAAATTTGCATTTTCTATGTCCCCAACCCCCCTTGTTCTTACATTCTGAAGAATTCTAAAGCTAATAAGTCCTCCTCCAATTGACAGTTTAGATTCTCATACAGCAGAGCATTTTTCACATTCCATAATCTGAATAATTTGCCTAATATCAGTTTCTCAAGCTTTATAAAGTTGTGTGGGAAAAGGCAGACACTAGCACATGTCAGTACAAAAGATCAGAGAGGCAACTATTTTTTGTATGATCGGAACTAATTCTCATGAATTCCCATTTCTGCCAGTAGTCCAGATTACACCTACTGGGGCACATGCTGAGACCAAGTGCTCACTGTATTCTGACAATTACTGAAGACGCAATGTTCCTCAATCACACATATTCAATCTGCCGGTATTATGAATTCTTAAAAATAATTTATTTCATGTGTCCATCACCAATATTTTCATTATGTGCTAAACATGCATTACCTTGTTGATTCAACTGCATGGAATTTGAATTAAGCGCCCAGCTAATGGATGCTCTTTCTCAGGGCCAGTTTTATACATGGGCGGGTATAAAAAAGTGCACGATGTGTCAATGTGTAATGTTATCACTGGCACATCAAGCACCCCCTCAGAACTATATCTCTCTTTGTAGCAGCTATGTCTAGAACTGGCTCTGAAAACTGGAATAAACAAAAAAGAAAAAAAATAACCATCATGTAAAATCCAGAGCTTGTATAAACTGCAGCTGATGGGTGTTGTAAAGATTGGATGGATGCTGGAGAGATGGATGGAATGGCCAATTGGCTATGACTAACACCATTGTTGTGGGGTGTGTTCCTTGATAACTATTCAGCTATTTATCATGAGTCAGACATATGAACTAACCAGAACGAACATAAACACACTAAAAACCTTTTCCCAAGTTCTAAGTAGCAGAAATAAATCATGTGCTACTTGGTCTTACATGTGAGCTTCCATTTGGTGTTAACTAGCAGCTCAGGAGGGGCTGGCACACGTTGTTGGCAGACACTCATTGTTTTGTATATTTTTTTGTTGTTCTCATGAAACATATGACAATATTCTTTTTGTACTATCCCATATAATCAAACACAGATGACCCTGTTTATTCCATAGAGATGGGTGGGTTATATTATCCTGCAGAGCACTTGGGCAAGCACCCCCATGCACAGACATTTGGCTCTGCTCACTGCCCATTACTTAAGCCTGAATCCTTCAGGAATACAAAACAAATCTGCATCTTTCGCTTGCTTCCACCATGTGAAGTAAACTTTGGAGTGCAGATTATTAATGGGGGCAAAAAAAATACCATTAAGCAATTGACCTCCTTAAATGTTTCTAACTATCCCCTGCACTCAGTGCCAAACTGAGTTGACTGTTTTGACGTTTCCTTACATACTGGTTTCCTGCTTTGGGTGATTGTTATCATGAGAAATGATTATGTCTTTTTCTCCCCTCCAGACAATTTTTTTTGTACTGTAATCGTGTAGTGTATCAAATGTGTTTTATATTAACACATTAAAGGATAAAAATACCCTTCTTATTATAATAGCAGTAAGATGGAGCCAATAACATTGTTCAGGCAAGGTACAATTGATGGAAACATTCAGCTGCAAAATAGAAACAGCTGAATTTCATCTTTGCAAGATGCAGGTGAAGTACACATTCTCTACTCTCTCTCAGTACTTCTTACTATGCTGCCATTTTGTCCCATTCCTGTTAGCAGCCAAATGCTCCAAAGGGAAAGGGAAAATGTAAATTTTTTTTCATCTTGCTTATGAAACGGTTTACTACAGGTATGGGATCCGTTATCCGGAAACCCGTTATCCAGAAAGCTCAGAATTGCAGCATGTGCATTTCCCATAGACTCCATTTTATCCAAATAATCCTATAATTTTTATTCTCTGTAATAATAAAACAGTACATTGTACTTAAACCAAACTAAAATATAATTAATCCTTATTGGAGGCAAAACCAGCCTATTTTTTATGTTTTTTTAATGTTTACATGATTTTCTAGTAGGCTTAGGTATGAAGATCCAAATTCTGGAAAGATCCATTATCTGGAAAACCCCAGGTCCCAAGCATTCTGGATAACAGGTCCCATGCCTGTACTAGAATCATAAATCTATAGGCAGAAGACTGCTGAAAAAACTTTTTCACTAACCATTCACCCGTGTACAGTATTAATGATTTCTCATGCTGAACTAAGATATTTTATGTTGTTTCTCTAAATCTGTATGGCCTCCTTTATTATTCATATATCTATTGAAAAATCGGGAGTCCATATAGCTATTCAGCATGGCCAAAGGGACCAGCCCCAGTTCCAAGGCAGTCAAAAACCAAAAAAAGTTTATATCAAAAAAGATATATATCCCAAGGCCTTTTAGAATAAAAATAAGAATCATTTATTGAAATTCACATTTAAAAACCTCCTTTATTATTCCGCAGATATCAATGAGTGTGAGATTGGAGCCCATAACTGTGACAGGCACGCTATCTGTACAAATACTCCAGGGAGTTTCAAATGCAGTTGCAGTCCAGGATGGGAAGGAAATGGAATCAAATGCAAAGGTATGATTGATAAAGTCTATTTACATTCAGACATATCAAGCTTACAATACACTGAAAAAATAAAGTAAACATTAGCATAGAATAAAGATGTTGGGCTTGGCATTTCCACAAAGACGTCCTGAAGCAATTCATTTAGAAGTGGTAGTTTGCAACAATAATGGGAAGGGGGAACCTACAGAAGGATTTTTCACTATGTACATTAAGGGTTTTTTTTTATCAAAGGTCGAATTTTGAAGTTATGTGAACTTTTTTTCAACTCTAATAAATTCAAATGTACTGACAACTGAAATGGTAGGCTATTTATGAAAAAACTTGAATGTCTAACATTCGATCGAATAAGAACGACCCGAAAATTAGAATATTCATATCGAGTTTTCCTCCGAAATAAAATCAAATGTCAGGGAGGCAATTAACATCTTCAAATGGTTCAACAGACCTTTGCCATAGACTTCTACATAAACTCGACAGGTTTTAGGTGGTGAAGTATCGAATTAGAACTGTTTCCATGGTCGAGGTGTGATCAATCTCACATTAGAATTCGAGTAGGTGGCTTTAAATTCAAAATTGTGAGGTTTGACCAAAACCAAACCAAATTGAAAATTTTAGTTTTAACTTACCATTCGAACCTTAGTAAAGCTGCCCCTAAAATTATCTGTAATGTGAGTATAATAACAACAGCACTCTTCAGAAAATTAATGTAATATTATTGCTTCTGTTTTATCAGTTTTGACACGTTTGGCCATTCAGTTGTCACAGGCTCACTAGCTGAGACGCTGGGATTTAAGTTCATCTAGAGAGTCCATAGGCTGTTACATTCATTGCCTCCTGGGGTTTTCCTTTAATTAATATTTAAGCTTTTCTTTCACAACAAAGATCAAGATGAGTGCTCAAATGGAACGCATTTGTGTAGCCCTAATGCTGACTGTAAGAACACAATGGGATCGTACAGATGTTTGTGCAGAGAAGGATACGAAGGGGATGGATTTACATGCACAGGTGAGTTATAAGGGGTCCTCCACTGATTTACTTATGAATACCATTGTTTTTTTATGCTATAAAACCAGTGCTTCCAGCTTAAGACATGGCGGTTGTAAGAATCTATTTACAATATAAACACTGCAATTATCAGTGCACCTGCCAGTCAGTTATGTGGATAGCTCACATGGGCGCCACTGTTCATTATTAACACATAATACTGTTTATGAAACTGTTATGTGGGTTGAGAATGCCTCTAGCTTAGTTTGTTATAAAATCTATTTAGCCCTAGTATTACCAAGCAAACACACATATGCCACACCAATTAGTAATAAGGATTGGGTTCAGTGTGGGGTTCAGCATAGTAAATTGTTGTGTTCTACTTGGAGCAGCAGTTAATATAATTTCACATCTGATAGGGATGTAGAGTATTATCATTATTATGAATGGGCTTACAAACACACATGCAGGAGATGGTAACAGTAGTGCTTCAGTGCTGGTGTTTTCTGGTCGGTCCAGATGAGGGCATTTCCTGAGAGAAATTCAAGTGTAGTGTCTGTTTCTGTGAGTTTCTTTAGGGTGCTCCAGTTTCTTCCTACACTCCAACAACATTCTAATTAGCTCCTGATTAAATGAATCAAGTAAACTGTGTTACTGTGCAAGTGAGCTTAGGGAATCGTGTGAATAATAATTGTTTTTGTAAAATGTTATGATGTGTCAGAATTATATTAGCAGTAATAGGGGCTACATTTTTTTTGGCACCTTCCCTTTTAAGTTGCACCTGACACTCACAGGTGCAACTCTCTCTGAATAGAGAGCAAAGTGTTGCTCAAATATATGTATGCAGTACTGCTCTACATACAGTACATCCAGCACTGCATATAAAAAAGTGGAATAAGGGCATACCCTATTCTGCCTCCTCCTGATGCTCAAAGTAGGTGTGTGGGGTAACACAAGGCACTTCCAAGCCTTGTATCAGGGCAGGCACTTAGTACAGTGTTTCATTGCCCCTGTAAGTTGTATTTTTTGCCCCTTATTGTGAGAGTGCAGTTTGTACTTTCAGTGGATAAGGGTGCTGGTGCTTTTGTATGAACTCTAATTTCAAGCCTTTATGCGCTAAAACTTTCTCATAGCAGGTAAACTCTATAGCCTATTAGTTTCCCTGTGTAACTAAAGAGACGTGAACTAAAATAAACTATCTGTAAATTATGACTCAGTTGTATAAACACATTTACTTTTTTTTGCCACAGTAAGACAAAAGTTTTGAACTAGGAGTCAAGCCATAGTAATGATAATTCTGACCATGTATATGGTTTTTAAAGCAAAGAGCACTTTTTAGTTGCATTGCACCTAGTTAAATCCTAACATTACCCATTGATAGAATCCATATTATTCCAGCAGTAAGGAGAATGAAAATTAAAATATCAGTTAAAGGAGAAGGAAAGTCATCTTCCACTTGGGGTGACAAATGTTAGGCATCCCCAAGTGATTGTATTTACCTGAAACACCGGGCTGGTGTGTCAAGGATTAGGTAGGGGGCGCTGTGGAGACAGATGGGGGAAGGGCAAGTCCTTGAGGCAGGAGTTGTATGTTCCTAGGGAACACATAAAGGGAAGGCAGGAACAGGTTGATGAGGGCGATGAGACTGGATCAGGTGCAGAGCAGAACAGGACAGAGAGGGCAAAGATCAGGGCTGGACTAGGCAGGATGAAGAGGGCGACAACTCAGGACAGGAACAGACTGGATGGAGCAGGAGTGGCACAGGAACAGACTGGATGGGACAGGATGGTGCGGGCGTAGATCAGATCAAACTGGGGATAGAGTGCAGAAGGAGACTAGAGCAGGAGAGGACTGGAGCGAATAGCAGGAGAGGACTGGAGTGGATAGCAGGAGAGGACTGGAGAGCAGGATAGCAAGAGGACTGGAGAGCAGGAGGGGTTAGGTACAAGGCAGAACAGGAAGCAGAAATCAGGAACAGGCAAGGCAAGGTTGGTTCAAGGTGGAGTCAGGGAAAGGTACAGGATAGAACAGGAAGCAGAAATCAGGAACAGACAAGGCAGGGGTCAGGTCAAGGTCAAGGCTGAAATAAAGGCAAGGTAAATAGTAGAACTGAAGCAGAACTGGGAGGGATAGACCAGGCAGGAACAGAACAAGGAAAGGTTCAAGGTAGGACAGGACAAGGCAAGGAGGCTAAAGCTGAAACCCTTAGCTAGGAACAATGCCACACTGCTAGTCTGGGAAACAATGCTCTGGCAAGGAGTGTTCGGAGGGCTGGCCTAAAATAAGGAAGAGTCAGCCCTGATTGGCCCGGAGTTTCAGGTAAGTCAATACAATCAATTGGGGGTGCCTAACATTTGGCACCCCCAAGTGCAGGATGCGTATTTATTTATTTTAGTTTGCTAACAATGCTGCAGTGACCCTGTTCATCATTCCCTTTCCCTCATTTGACTACATTTTGTTGTATAGCCTCTCTTGGAATAAAATGTTATTTTTACAGCTAGACGTTAAAGAAACCTTATGCCTTTTCCTCCAGACATTGATGAGTGCACAGCAAATCTGAATCTATGTGGAAATGGCCAGTGCCTGAATACCCCAGGAGGATACCGCTGTGATTGTGACATGGGATTTTTACCAGGTGTTGATGGGAAGGCATGTGAAGGTAGGAAGCCTTGGATGTGCATAACATTTGTACAAAACACTTAATTCTGCTGCCTTTTCCCTTGTAATATCTTTTGTACTGTGAAATCACGTGCAGTTTGGAGGTTATTTCTTGCACGACCATTGTTCTTTTTAGATTTTTGCACTATGACAATGCCAGGATTCTTTATTTGTTGTTATATTTTAACACAAATCCCTTGTGGGCAAAGCCCTTAATGCCCCCAATCTGTGTTCTATAAATAAAGCATAATAACAATGCTGGTACCTGGTGTATTCAGTCAACAGAGACATTATACATATATGATAAATGTATTATCATTAATCTTGACGTAAGAGCTCTGTATTTTTTTATACAGTTTAGAAATGTAAAGAAGAAATATAATGTGTCAATTCTTTTGCAAAATCCTTCGGGGGCATTTTATAAAGGTACAGTAAAAATAAACAAAGATTTTAGCCATAAATTGCTGCACATTTTTATAAAAGGCACCAGATTTAGGTCAAGTTTAATTTCCCTTTTCCTGGATCACTTTGTAGGATGTTTCACAAAGATTGAACTTGACGTACCTACACCTTTTATTTTCAAACTAAGTAATGTAGCAGATATGCTTGACAAACTAGCATAATCTAAATATGCATTACAACTAGTGCAAAAGACCACTGCTTGGTACGTACCCTGTGTGTATTTTCTCTGGTTAACCTCCATTAATCATGATTTAACAAAACAAAACAAAACATGCTTGTATGCCTAGACCTAAGATGTTTGTGTCTGTTTGTAGACATTGATGAATGCACTTTGCCCAACATCTGTGTGTTTGGAACATGCCGAAATCTTCCTGGCCTTTTCCGCTGTGACTGTGACATCGGCTATGAGTTGGACAGAACTGGGGGTAACTGCACAGGTAACCATTTCTTTTAAAATTATTTAGCTGTAAACACTTCTATAAACTCCAACCAGAAATGTAAGCCTACTACCACAAGAAATTATTCCATTTAGGTTGGCTGTATAAAAACTCAGAAATCACCAAACACAACAGTGTTATCAAATCACTTTTGCAGATCACCAAGTGGGTGTTTGTGATGCCAGAAAATGATTTATGTATCTTATAGAATTATAAGCCTGAGGACAATCCCTAAAAGAGACATCCCTGAGTTAAACCAGTGGAAATATGTCCTGTAGTTTAGAATCAATTCTTAGAAATAGTCAGTAAAAAGAATTTACTTTCTTCATTGAGAGAGACTACCTGGGCTATGGGAAACTGGTAGACTGACTGCATGCAAACAAATACCAGATATCTAAACTGTGAACAGCAAAGTCTACAATATCTTTTTTTAGCCTTAACGTTTTCACAGCAATATTACCTGGGCCATATTAACTGTTACATATTTAGTCAATACAAGAAAGACTATATATGGTGATTTAATTGGGGAAATAATACCTTTATTATATGTTCAATTGTCTGTGTGTTAAAACTTTTTCCAAGGCATTTTTTCCCTGCTAGAACACTAATGCAATGTTTAGTTTGGTATATTTAGAACATGGCTAAATAATTTATCATTTTTAATGGGGAACAAATTTAAGAAGCAAGGGGTATTAAAAAATTAAAGAAAACATTAATGAGGCTTAGGCCTCAAAAGAGAATGAAAATAGAGACAAAAATACCGCAGTATATAATTTCACTTGAATAAAGGAACACCTTGTTATTCTGAAATCTTAACATTGCAATAGTTTTGTTCATCTTGAGTGCCTTGGTGTTCCTTCATCTTCTACTGTAATCACTATATATCGTTTGCATCTTTTTTTTTATACAAAGCCAAGTTAGTAACCTAAACCAAGCAAATAATGGCTGTTGTTTGAACAATGAGGGAACAATGGGGATATAGTACATCCTTCCCTGGTTCATTTTATAGTCATTATTTATGAAACCATTAGAAAGCTGAGTTGTTGCTTTTGGTTATCATGGCAGGCTTTGTTACTAAAGGTTAGACTCCCCTTTGTGATATGTAATACCCCACCTGCCTATTTAAATCTGGTAGGGATTTTCATTACTAACCAAAAATGTGTGATCAGCTTATCATACCAAAATTCTTCTAACATGTTTCCTTACATACTTCCTTTTTTTTCTTTTTAATAGATGTGGATGAATGTGCTGAACCAACAATGTGTATCAGTGGTACTTGCCTGAATACTGCTGGCAGCTACAGCTGTGATTGTCCTCCAGATTTTGAGCTGAACCCAACAAAGGTCGGATGTGTCGGTATGGATTTTTACAAATGTATTTTGCATAGGGTTAGAGAGACTACAACAAAAAAATTATAAAGTTACCGTCATGTAGAGGGTTTTGCATTTATTTCTGGTTTAGTTCCCTTGTGTAATACTACAACAATTTAATTAAGAAGATTACTTTCATTTATTGAAATAATTATATCAGACATGTTATGTGTTTAATGGAAAAAGTCCATCACTGCTACCATAGACAGCTTTGGAGTTTGAAATGTGTCTCTTGTCTTTCTTTACCCAGTGAGATCGTTATATAAAAGACATATTCCAAATAATTTAGCAGACTGAAAGGAAAGCTAACACTTGCTAATAACTACAAAATAAACAAAATAGTTAAAGTTCTCCTGTGATTTAGGTGGTAGATACATTTTGAAACGGTTGCTTCAGTTTAAAGTTAGCAACTTAAAACGCCAATGTCTCTCTTTAAAGACACCAGATCTGGAACTTGTTATTTGGATGTGAAACCACGGGGAGATAATGGAGATGTGTCCTGCAGTAATGAAATTGGAGTTAGTGTTCCAAAGGCTTCTTGCTGTTGCTCCCTTGGAAAAGCCTGGGGGACACCATGTGAACTGTGTCCAGCTGTAAACTCAAGTGAGTAAAGTTTGCCTTCGCACAATTTTCTGGAACAAATGTGTGTTTATGAAGACTTTTCTCTGCATCAGAACCATGTATTTTCTTGACACACATTCTTATCTGTACAATGTAGGTGAAATCTATGAACTGAATAACTATAACAAAAGTTTTTGTTTGCAGGTGAATATAAAGTATTGTGTCCTGGTGGAGAAGGGTTTAAACCAAATCCTATTACAGTTATCTTGGAAGGTATGTTTTGCATGTAATTGTTGTAAGCACAATGTCCTCTATTCTCACACATTGCATTGTGTTTTTACATTAGGACATTCTCATCACTTACCATTTACAATGAGCTTTTTTGTGTATTGTAGATATTGATGAATGCCTGGAGTTGCCTGGTCTTTGTCAGGGTGGAAAGTGTATCAACACGTTTGGGAGCTTTCAGTGTCGCTGTCCACCTGGATTCTACCTTAATGAAGAGACCCGTGTTTGTGATGGTATGTATGGTACCCTAATGCAGCTCTGGGACACTGATTTAAAAACATATGTGATTAAAAATCTAGATCGAGGACCACATTGGTTCTTTGATGCAGTCCTTAATCCAACTGCCTGTATTATTGTGATCCGATCGTTGGGCCCTAAGACCCACAATAGGATCAGTCCGATATCTCCCACCTCAAGGAGGACATATCAAGTAAATATCTGCTCGTTTGGTGATATAATTTAACTCTACTGGAGATTTAGCTTGATTTTAACCAAATTGTAATGTTGCTCATTATGGTCAAGACCACTTAACCCTATAAACTGGCCTCTCTGGGTGTGTTATGAAACCAGGGGTACTTTTATGATCTGGTGTTTCTTTATAGGATAGTTTGTTTTAATTTAACTAGAAACATAATCCCACCCCTACAATACTGACATTTTTGTGGAATGTACACATATGAAAAGAGCAACTTTTGAAATTTGATTGATGTATGTTTAATTTAATTTAAGATGTCAATGAATGTGATCAGCCTGGCATTTGTGGACCTGGAACATGCTTTAACACTGTTGGAAACTATACCTGCATATGTCCTCCTGATTACATGCAAGTCAATGGAGGAAATAATTGCATGGGTAAGTAGTTAAAAGTTTATACATACTATATACTATTTGTCTAGAAAGCAAAGGGATGGTAGGGGTGGTGGTAGTTGGGGGCTATGTTTTGTAGCCATAGAGCAGGGGTGCCCAAAAGGTAGATTGGGATCAACCAGTAGACCTTTAGCTGGTGATCAGTAGATCTCAAGACACTGTCAACAAACAGCTTATCTAAATCACCCTCCTATTTCATGCTTTTTATTCAGATATTTATTACATTAAGGTTATATAAGGAACATAGCAATATACATTTACTCATAAATCAATATTTAAGTAATATTTTCCATGGAACAGAATGCTAATGTTTTTATGGATGTAGTTCCTGAAGGGACAACATCACTAAAAGTAGACCTTGCATTAGAAAAGTATGGGCACTCCTGCCATAGACAAATGAAAGTTAAAGAAGGAAAGGGCAATTTTTTAATATAGCAAATACTAGGCCTCAATTTAGACACTCTTCCTGTTTGAAAGATTCCATTGTTGGAAGTGTGGGATGTCTTTATTATTTTTTTTTATATGCAGATATGAGAAGGAGTTTATGCTTCAGAAATTATTATGCTGAAAACCAAACCTGTGATGGAGAACTGCTTTACAACATGACGAAAAAGATGTGTTGCTGTTCCTATAATATTGGCCGAGCATGGCACAGACCTTGTGAGGAATGTCCTTTGCCAAGTACTGGTAAGTATTTTTGCCCATCTGGGCATGAGCCTTTAACATATATACATATATAGAGAGAGAGAGAGAGAGAGAGAGAGAGAGAGAGAGAGAGAGAGAGAGCATAAATAATAATATATAGATAACAATAGATAGCATAATAATAATAATACATTGAAGTTGAATATGTTTTAGATGTTTTTATAATTAAAATATATTGTTAATGCTTCAGCATACCTCTATCTCACACACGCATCAAACTGACTCCTCATAGATTAAATCTATTCCTCTTCTAACATCAAATTTTAGATGAATTTGCAAGTCTTTGTGGAAGTGCAAGACCTGGATTTTTGATTGATATTTACACAGGGCTGCCTGTTGGTAAGTATAGCCATCAGTGTGCTTAGAGT
Organism: Xenopus laevis; assembly: GCF_017654675.1. Taxonomy (NCBI): domain Eukaryota; kingdom Metazoa; phylum Chordata; class Amphibia; order Anura; family Pipidae; genus Xenopus; species Xenopus laevis. The sequence goes on from NC_054376.1 coordinate 50,461,112, forward strand.
GGGCAGCTATCTGTACCTGCATACTGTGCATTAATTGCTAATTATTCGGTTGCAGACATTGACGAGTGCAGAGAAATTCCCGGAGTGTGTGAAAATGGAGTTTGTATAAATATGGTGGGAAGCTTCAGGTGCGAATGTCCCATGGGATTTTTCTACAATGACAAACTTCTGATATGTGAAGGTAAAGAGTTTATTATGTGCTTTACATGGTGCAGTGCATTCAGCAAGAAGTAGCATAACAATTTCAGTCCTGAAATACATGTTGATTAACAAGGAATTCCATTAGCATACAATGAAAGGATGCTATTTGTAGAGCAAAAAGCAGTAAAAAGGTACTGAAATGTAGTATAGCAGTATTACATCACAGATGGGATTTAGAGAGGGTTGAGTCAATGGACTATATAGTAATAAAGCTACAGTACCTTGTTCAGCCACCTTAGGTACTGTAAATATGAGGTATATGTCATCTGTAGGAGATGTATTTGCTGTTATAGTGTATAGCTATATGCACACCTAAAGGCATTCATTAATTACAAATATCACTGTGCAGTTATTCTTTTGAGCTAATGTCAGATTTGGAATTTAATTGCAACATATAGAGATGTACCCTACCACATAAAGAAATGTAAAACCATCTGACAAATACAAGAATATTCAGTGAATTATACTTTCTGATGAATGTTTCAGTCATGCATTAAGGCGCAAAGCTTGCTTTGAAAGAAAGCACAGAACATGAGACCAAAGACCTTGCTCTATCTATTTCTAAAAGATCAACAACTAAGTGACTGTGCAAGCCTGAAACTTAAAACTAGCAAATTTGGTGATGTAAATAAGCTGTTAGAATGGGTGCCAAACTGTAAACACAGTACAGGCTTACAGGGGGTGACCGTGCCATTCATAAAAGCCTCTTTACAGACAGAGAAGTAGTCAGAGGAATTAGGGGGGAAAATGCCCTAACTGTGAAAGCAAACATAACTCTAAAGGAGGATAAACAGGGTGCTTATGCCGTTTGCTGCTATGGAGTACTGTATGTATAAAGATGTTCCTGTAGTGTGGAGACAAAAAGTCCAGAATTTGTTGCTGGTTATGATTCAGAAATATAAAATGATCTAGTTCAGATTATTGTAAATAAATGTGCAAAGAGGATTCTTGATGGAGTTTTGTTACTGTATGTAGGCTGTCAAGTCAAAGCGACAATACACTGAATGTCCCTTTTCAAAACCTTTTTGGTGAATTAAGATAAACAAGTCTTTAGATCAAAACAATGATCTACATCAAGTGAACCACCAGTGCTGACACAAAGGTTGGGGAAAATCTTAAAGGGAACTCTGCAGTTTCAATTGTTCAAGCTGTCAACCCAAAAGAAAAGGGCAATGAAAGGTTGCTACATACTGTATGTGCATGGCCTAATACTTATATATCTGTCTATTCAGCTTAATGATTTTTAAATTTAAAATGCTGTCTCCATGTATGACCTTAGCCCACCAGTCACAGCAATATGCAGATGTTGAAGCCTGCTTTAATTCAATGTTGCAGAATAATATTTTATAACACAGCATGGCACTTACGTATAGGGAAATATAAGAGCAACGGTTGGTTCATATGCTTTGGTCCTTATATGGGCTCTCATAATATCATAATGTATGTGTTGAATGCGTTTACTTTGATCTTCTTCCATTTTTGCTTTGCTTTTGAATGTCAAATAGAAAATAGCTTTTAAACATCAAAACATTCCTGTGATCAATACATTTTAGATATCGATGAATGCCAGAACGGGCCTGTATGTCAAAGAAATGCAGACTGTGTAAACACTCCAGGAAGTTATCGCTGTGACTGCAAACCTGGTTACAAGTTTACATCCACAGGACAATGTGTTGGTAACGTATGCCACAGACCGTGGTTTGATATATTTTTGGTGTATGGCTTTGGTACTGTTTGCGGCACTTGCACTAGTTAGTCCAAGGGAGTATGGCATGGTGTACGGATATTATATGATGCCCCGGTTGGTTTTATGGAAAGGAAAGTGGCAGCAGTTAAACCCTGGAAAGAAACAAAAAGTAAAACAAACAAACAAAATAATGTCCTATGGGTGTATATATATATATATATATATATATATATATATATATATATATATATATATATATACAGCAGCTCTAATGAGTATTAATGTATATAACCTGATATTCTAATGAGTATTAAAGCTATAACCTCATAGTTACTCAAGAGAACCTATGAAAAATATGAACTCTATATATAATCAGAGTCAATCTATATTTAGCCTCCAGCTTATTTAGTGATTTGCCTTTTGCAATAACTAGTGTACACCCTGAAATCTTTTTCCATGAACAAAATGCCTCTTCCATATTATCAAGTTGAAATTAGAATTTCACTTTTTAATTTTTTTACTATCCATTTTTACCTTTAAGAAAGTTTGCGGTGCATAAATAGTCTTCTATCCTTTCCTGAAGTCCACTGATTAGAAGTTTGTTGAATTATTCCTGTGCTGTGCCTCAGCATCAGGTTGTTTATCCTCTTGCTAAGAAATGGTATTGTTGTTGCTCTGTTAAACAACTGAACAGGAAAGATTATGAAAATATCAGATGGAAGAAACAATAACTGGAAAAGTGATAGATTTTCCTGTAATTCTTCACATACCCATTTGTTGTGTGCAAAGAGAACGGAACCTGGTTGTATTTTGCCAGTTTGAAAAGCTCCGGAAATACCAGTCAATGAAGGTTGTCCAAAGAGTATGAAGTTCACGTCACCCTCTAACTTTAGAAGATTAATCTTATGCATACGTTTATAAATGTTGTAAAACTTTTTTAGCTTCCCTTTAATACCTTACACCATGGAAATAAAACTCAAACTTATGGCCCTTCATATGTTGCCAACAATAAGTTGAACTATACTCAATTAGTGTACTAGTGCTCTAGCATCTTAGAATAGTAATTCTTTATCTCCAGCAATTCGGAATCCAGTATGTTTCCATGAGAGCTTAGTGTAAAGGAGGATGTTTTGCCTTACTGTACTTGGTTTAAGGGTCGATATATTTTCTTACTCTGCATATGCTTGGTGTAAGGGAGAATGTCTTCTCTTACTTTGCTTGGTGTAAGGAAAGATATCTACTCTTATCCTGCTTGTGTATGGTGTAAGGGGGGGGATATCTTCTCTTACTTTCCTTGTGCTTGGTGTAACGAAGGGTGTCTTGTCTTACTTACCACTGTTTGTGAGACAGGAGAGCCTTCTAACAGGGGGAATGTATTGCTACTTTTTCACACACCTGTACCCACAAATATATGCTTTTTGTATGGAGAAAATGATTTACTTTGCTTTTGGGTGTGTCTCAGTTCATTTTTTTATGCAGAGCTGTTTATGTTTTTTTTTTTCAATTCACTTTTACCATCTATAAAGATCGCAACGAATGCCAAGAAATTCCAAATGTATGCAGTCATGGAGAATGCACGGACACCACAGGAGGGTATTATTGTGTTTGTCACAATGGATTTAAAACAAATGAAGATCAGACAATGTGTCTGGGTAAGGCTCTTGTTATTCTTCTTCTTATGGATACAGTTATTGGCTGTTGATCAAGAATCACTTCAACTCATCAGCATCACACTAAGCACCATAAACATCAGATCATTTTTTATACAGCACCTATTTAATTAAGTAGATCTGGCCTTTGTTTAGAACATGAAACGCCTATGTGGCTCTCTTTACAGTCCATTAAAAGTAAACTGCATTTTAAACTTTAATTCTAAAAATGCCCTGAATGATCTCAGCTGGCCTGAATTCTAGCCTGAATTCATTACACCTTTAAAATATATTTATGAAATAATAAAAATATTTTAATGGTGTAATCAATTTAGGCAAAACTTTTATTTTTTAAAGGGGACCTGTCACCCTAAGAAATTAGACCAAATCCTTTTATCCTATGGTGTTCAATTATTAATTATAAATATAAATAAGTTATAAATTATTTAAATCTTGTTTCCTTCAGTCCTGGAATTCACAGACCAAGCAGGCAGGTGCCATTTGGTGTTATAAATGCAAGCTTTGTACCATCCCATGTCTATTTGCCATAATGGGGTGCACATTCCTTCACATTAGTTGCTACACAATTAAATGGAGAGGAAGGAGGGGGAATGTGGGGAGTGCAGTGCCATTTAGGAAGTGCAGAATGGAAAAAGAAAGTAATTGCCTGCCCTGCCTCTATGCCTGTAGCACAGAGGAGTATGTAATATATGATTGGCAACTAAGATTTTTAAATACCTTTAGATCAGCTACGGGTGCTTTATTAAAAAAAAACAATTTGTGTCTTATGTTTAATTTGAAAAAGACTTTCATTATACAGATTGTTATGTCTGGGTGACAGATTGTATTTTAATTTGATTTTTAACACAACAACAAAGCAACATTTTTTTTTCTAATAACTGCTACTTGGAGTATTGCCAAGACAAAATGTTATTTCCATTGACATTAATTCTTAATAGTAGTTATAGAATATTTAGTCTTGTGTCAAGTTTGGCACATCTGGCATGATTTGCTTCCAACCATGTCAAAGTCTACCCAATTGACTAGGTGGCACTCTAGCTTGGTGGTCCCTAACTAGTAGCTTATGAGCAACATGTTGCTTACCAAACCCATGGCTGTTGCTCCCAGTGGTTTTAAAGCTGGTGCTAATTTCTGAATTGCTGGTTTGGGGGCAAGTTTTGGTTACATAAAAACCATATGTACTGCCAAACAGAGCCTAATGGAGATTGTCATTCCGCATAGGGGCTACCAATAGTCAATTACAGCCCGTAATTGGCACCTCCAGGAACCTTTTGCATTCTTGTGTTGTTTCCCCAATTTTATTTTACATTTGAATGTGGCTCACAGGTAAAAAAAAGGTTTCAGATCCCTGCTCTAGCTATATCAGTCTTTTTTTTTTCTTTTGAATTTAAAGCATTTCTTCTGTCTTTAATATCCACCAAGAGTTAATCTATTTCCTACTTTGAATGGCAATACATGCCCTCATTGTTCATCCTGCCTGACCATATGCATGACACTTGGCAGGGGAGTCAGTTTTGAAGGGTGTCTTGCAAAACATTGAAGATTAATCTGACGATGCCCCCAGCAAAACACACGATTGGGGCAGATGAAGAATCTTCTTTTCACATATACTCGTGTCCACTAAATACAATGTGACCATCCCAGTGGCTAATCAGACAGTATCAATCATTTAGCCAACTCAATAGCAAATACCATGGCTCTCCAATATATCAGTCAATTGAAAATGGCACGATTAGAAGGCATTACAGAAATATTAATTCTATTTCTATAAGAAAAATAGAATGCTAAAAAGGGTTAAGAGTACACAAAAGCCCTTTAAAAAATTAATCATATAAAACTCTTTTTCCCATTACAGATATTAATGAGTGTGAACGAGATCCTTGTGGAAATGGAACTTGTAAAAACACTATTGGTTCCTACAACTGTCGCTGCTTTGATGGATTTATTCTGTCCCACAATAATGACTGCATAGGTAAGAGATTCAAACATCATGGAAACTGTTTTCCCCGAGCTGCTCCAGAGACCAAATGCCATCTCAGATTTAAGTAATTAGAAGACAGGATAATGTAATAAACGGTACAATTTATTCATAGCAACCAATCAGATGTATGATCTCAGACTACCTGCTGATTGGTGGCTATGAGTTACTCGACCAGTAGCAAGCTCAAGGCCAGGTTAAATATGTAAGAAGGAGGGAAGCAACAAATGTCACTAAACAGCTCGGATCACTTAAAGTTACAGTGTACTGAACCATCAAATGGTGATTAAACACGTTTGCAGCAGCTAGCACTGCACCTAGCTTTCTCTTAGTTACCCTAACGATTTGATTGTCTAATTGCTACACCTGAGGTGGAGGTGTAATTCTGGGATTGAGAGCTGTGATTTCTCCTGGTGCGCAGTCACTTCTATAGAGTGTTCTGAACCATGTTTGGTTTACTACCTTGCTTATCTGTCCACCTCACATTTGCCGATGGAAAATGCTGTAAGATTTTTAAATAATGAACCAATAGTTGTGTTTATGTTCATTCTAGGTCTATATGGTAGAAATTATGAATTTAATCAGGGCTACACCTAAACTAACCTAGAAATTATTCTGTATCCTTTTAAATAAAGTGTTATTGTACCTTGGCACTTATTGCTAAACTAGCATGTGTCCTTTTACACAACATACTATATGTACTATAAGAGATAGGCCCCATGATTTGCGTAGGAAGGCCCCCCCCCTCTCACTGAACTCTCTCACAAATATTTGTGTTCGCCTACACAGACACTACCAGAATTTCCTCTTTGATAATAGTCCAAACTAACTCTGGGGAAATGACCTATTATATTGTGTTTGGATAATGCAATGCCCTTAATGAAATTATAATGACTAATATGTTTTTTTCTGCCTGTGGTTTCAGTGTTATTAGCCTCTTTACTGGTCACTAGCAAAATATTTTTGCTGCTTTTCCCTAATTTCTCCCTTTCAAAATGTAGAATAATAGAAAATCACCAGCACCATCCATCTTGGATATTTGGTAAAAGACTGGGGGAGTGGGATTAGTTAGTATATCCTGCTCAGATTATGAAACTAGAAACAAGCAGCAATTCCATCTGGGATAAGTTATAAAAAAGCCCCACCACTTGCAAAAGTCCTATAAAAATTATTTATATAGTATATCTTGGAAATAGAATGAATGGGATGAGAGGAAAAATTGTATTCAAACAAATGTTATTTGCAATCATTTTATAAGATGTGTTCTGCATTATAAAGACCCTGCCCTTCATTCAGTACAATGCCATTGGCTAGACTGCAATTAAATATACTGAATGTGCAAAACTACTTTTGTCAGTTTACAATCAATTATATTTTTCTATGTGCAGACTGGCCTCTGGGTTGAACATCAATGCAACCTCTGGCATGGCTGCTTGTTTCTAATCGCCACAATTTAATAATCTTTCAAATCTCCTAATCATTGGAGTTTGAATTAAAACAAATGTATGAGTTGAGACTCAGGTGATGGTATCCATTTTGCTTAGTATGAAATATAGTTATCTAGTTATTAACCAGGTCTAAAAATTTTCTGTATCCTTTTTACAGATATAGATGAATGTACCACCCTTAATGGACAGCTATGTAGAAATGGACAGTGTGTTAATACCATTGGATCTTTTGAGTGCCTGTGCAATGAGGGGTATGAGATGGCATCTGATGGACGAACTTGTCTTGGTAATTGTTGTTATTTGTATACAGTTTTACTTGTTCTGAGTTAAAAAGGTACCCAACACCTTTTTTAACTTCACAAACAGATCACTTATTACCTTCTCTCCTGACTGTTTACAGTAAAAAAACATTCATCTTCTGATATTCAGTCTCTTTTTCCAGCAGCCACTTCTTGGATGGTTTATGAAGGGCCATATTAATGTTTGACCAGCTTTGTATTATTTTGTGTGTTTTGGCTGTGGCTACTCTTTGCTTCTTTTTGTCAGACCAACACAATGTTTTTGCCAGGACAGATAATTCTTGATCCACAAAGAACATATGATTATCTGGCTGAATGTTCCTTGACTGGCTATGAATGCCATAACTGGTAGAAATGAGCAACTGCCTGACCAAATCTGTCACACTGGTTGGCCAGAAGTAATGGCGGTTGTGATCATGAAATTGGGTAATATTGCCCTTAGAAGTAGTTCCATTGATATCCATTGACATCAATCATTAAGTCAGAGCTGCCTTGTATCATCTTCTTCTTTTCAGATATCAATGAGTGTGCCCTTGATCCCGGCAAATGTGCACCAGGCACTTGCCAGAATCTAGATGGTACATACCGGTGCATCTGTCCCCCAGGATATCTGTTGAAGGAGGACACATGTGAAGGTAAATTAAAAATGAAAAGTTTAAGACTTTTAAAATGAAAGCTTATTCTTCTCAAGTTTGTGTTTGCTGAACATTTTCTTTACAGCCATATTTTCATTGTTTCTTCTAGACATTAATGAATGTGAAGAAGAACCTGAAACCTGCGCTTTGGGTACCTGCAGCAATGTTCCTGGGAGTTTCACATGTCTTTGCCCAGAAGGTTTTGTGCTGTCGTCTACAGGAAAGAGATGTCAAGGTAGAGCTCATGTAAAGGAGATCAAAATAAGTAACAAGATACTGAAGACATACATACATATAAATAAATACAATTTATTATATAAATGTAAAAAGAAATCCAGATGATGGCCATTGATGATTGACCATTTAAACATATTTACATAGGAATATGGGGTACAGCAATAACGTACAGGGGAATTGTGATAACTTAATTTATTCAGTGGTAGAACATTCATATTCAATGTTATATGGCAGATATTTATTTATATGTAATACTGCCAATGTGGTTGAGCAATTAACAAGACAGGAAAGACACCCTTCTTTAATAGATTGCTTTTATTTTCACATTAATGGCTGCACTCAATAAACTTAATTATTTGTTTGATTGTAGATATGACCACAAGACCTCAAAGCTTGCCAACTATGTCAAGGAAATCTCAGTATTTCAAGCCACAACCATTTATTACTTTAGCTGAATCATAATTGCTTTTCCGATTGTAATGGAATTTAACTCTTTTTGGAAAGTAGTACTTCCTGGAATGCACTCATATTAATAACTGAGTGCCCACAAATAAGAAAGGCCATATATATGTATATATATATATATTTGAACCCCAATTTTTTTCAGGGGGTCAGAAAAAATCATTGTAGAATCTGGAAAATTATAAAATCAAGGAAATGCATTACAGTATTTATTATATATTGGTGGGACCTCAACAGTCTAATTTGAGGTTAAACTTAAAATCAGGGTATGTAACATAAAGGTTTTTCAGCCAATTGGGGAACAAAGTTAAGTCTAACTTTCAGGTTATGATCTGGCTTTCAGTGTAATCTGTTGCTAATACAAGAGACCATTATCCATTTTAGTAGATTTCCCCTAGACTCCTCTTGAGTTATAGGCTGTTTCCCAAACATTTCTAAACACCTTTTCTTACCTTTCCAGATTTAAGAGTAAGTTTATGCTTCGCTAAGTTTGAGGAGGGACAGTGCACTTCTCCCAAGGCTCGAAATCACTCCAAACAGGAATGCTGTTGTGCCTTGAAAGGAGCCGGATGGGGATCTCCATGTGAACTGTGCCCAGTGGAAGGAGATGGTATGATCTGCTGTTTCAGACTGGAATTAATGTGATTCATCAAAAATATCAGAATGTGCTAGAACACACACTTCTTTTTCAATTATATTATTTCCAGGTTGTGTTTTAATTGTTATAAAGTGTCTATTTTACTGAAATCAAGCAAATACAAAAATCTCCCAAGAGGAGACAATTACAGAGTATAAAAAACAGCTTTCCGCCCACCAGAAGCTGGCAAATTCTTTGTTTCAAATACACTTTTAATCTGAGCCTGGAGAGAACATTTATAGATGTACAAGATATGAAGTCCAAATGAACAGATTCCAAAGAAAATTATGAGAAACACTTTAACCAAACAATTCTAAGGCTAAGTTAGTGCAGGAAAGGAACTTTATATGTTTACCTGCTACTTTATCCATCTCAGTTAGAAGCTTACTGATTAGCTGAATCAAAAGATCCTAATTTGTCATGTGTTTATCATAAATGCAGAAGCCTTCCGTCAGATTTGCCCCTTCGGAAGTGGAGTAGTTGTTGGCTTAGACGATGAACGAGTTGGTAAGTAGAAGCCTTAATTATTGGAACAACGTTCTGTCTGAAAGGGAGTGTTGCTAGTAGAGTATAACATAATTTTTCTCTTTAACAGATATGGATGAATGTATTGACCCAGACAAATGCAAAAATGGACAGTGTATTAACACAGATGGTTCCTATCGGTGTGAATGCTCCTTTGGATATGTTCTTTCAGGAGACGAATGTATAGGTTTGTTGAGATGTCTTCTAAGTGCAATATACACTGTACTTTACGTGTAAAAAAAAGATATATATTTTGAATCATTAGACTTAACAGATGAAAGGGCAAACGGATCACAATATAAAAAATATGAATTTTTATTACAAAGATAACCCACCCACATGTAGTATCATCATCTACAATATAGTAAAAAGCAGAAAAAAGGCTTTAATATAACAGTCTTGAAATAACTAAGGCCGTAATCCACATTAGGGGCACATTGTCGATTGTAAGCATGGGGTGGTTTTAAAGTTTAGTGCAGAAACGTATGCGTAGGGACAATGTACGGTCAATAAGGCCCCTGCATAAATTCATATAGTTGTGCACCCAATGCTACTGTAATTCTATGTTAACATTTTCTAATGGTAATTAAAAAGCAATGCTTTCTTTTTTAGATATCGATGAATGTTCTGAGGGAAACCCTTGTGGCAATGGGACATGCAAGAATATCATTGGTGGATTTGAGTGCACTTGCGAGGAGGGCTTTGAGCCAGGTCCAATGATGTCCTGTGAAGGTACTGTCTATACTACATGAGATTTTAGAATGTTTGACAAAAAATGATTTTACTCACAGCCAAAATTTATAATTGTTATTGTTAAGATATATAGTTTTTTTTTTTGTTTGTGGGCTTAAATGTTCCTTTCTGAAAGTTGTCATATTTGAAGCAGCCATGCCCATGACTTTCCTCAGTTTCAGGTGCATATTTAAATGGTAATGAAATTATAATACTACTTGTTTAATATGAAAATCAAATAAAACATTTTCAAAATAAATGAAATTATAATACTGATGTGTATTCTTATAGTCACTTCTGCAGTAGAGTTTAGCCATGTTGTCTCCATTTCTACTTACAGATGTGAATGAATGTGCTCAGAATCCCCTGTTGTGTGCATTCCGTTGTGTCAATACTTATGGATCTTATGAATGCAAGTGTCCAGCAGGATACGTTCTCCGGGAAGACAAGAGAATGTGCAAAGGTGAGTTTTGCTTATATAAAACACTTATATAAAACTTGCCAGCTTTTAGATGCTGATTATTTTTTACAATCAAGTTATTTTTTGCATAATAAATACCAGACACTTGAGTTTCTGAAAATATAATTTGAATTTGTGAGTTATTGTGCAAAAAATGTAAATTGTGGCAAAAATTTTAATTCAAACCTTGCTAAATCACCCTCTATGTATTGCAAATGTAATCTATATAGCAATAAGAAAATTATCTTTATATTTGTCAATCTGTGATGTCTCATAATATCCTGCCTACCTTGACTCAGCAGAACCAACACACCCCATACCATGACTGGCTAAAAAGCACTCAGGCCACACAAACTACAAATGAAAACTGCCATAATCATACAGTGGCAGAACTGCTTCAAATAAAGTGCTACTTTATAGTAATCTGTAACCTCTGAACTCTCATAAAGTACACAAAATATCCTTACATTTCACAATTCCCTTACGTTGTGAAAACGAGGAGAAAATAAATGTAGTGCAGTTCTTTCTAATGTTGCAGTTGTTGACCCCCCCATTGAAACATTCAGATGTACAGTACTAAATGTGTGCTGCAGGCCTGAATCTCTGCCAAGCCCTTTCATATCGCTGTGGCTGTACAGATGAAGCCACTTGGATTTGTGAGTTAAATGCGTCATGACTCAGGGGTAATTGAAGAAACTGTGTTATCTTAAGTCATCTTAACTCATTTAATGCATTTAACCTTTTCATTAGCATACCAAAGCTCCATTGTTCACAATGGTGAATGCTTTAATTAGATGGGTTGTTGTGACACAGTTTTCTGTGTTAAATGAGATAAATGGGATATCTGTGTTTAGTTATTCTGTGTCAAACAGACAAACCAAAGTGGCTGCATCTGTACCAATGTCAGCATTTTATTCTGGGAACAAAACCTGTTCCTTTCCTCTTAAACTCTTACTGGGCACTGTGTTCATGGCTACAATAACTGTAATCCATCATTCTAACAGTCACAAAGCGCAAAATGTAGTAAGCTTAACTACAGATTTCTTTGAGTTGGATTCACTTGCCAAACCTTATTATTTTTGGATAGTTTGAAAGCTTTTCTGAAAATAATGTTTTTAGCATTTAAAACTAGCTTTAATGAACTGCTTTTACAATGTCATGAAATCTATATAATATTTTACAGATCAAGACGAGTGTGAAGATGAAGCTCATGATTGTGAATCGAAACAAATGACTTGCAAGAATCTAATTGGAACATACATGTGCATATGTGGACCCGGATATCAGCGTAGATTGGATGGTGAAGGATGCATGGGTAAGTGGTTATTTTCTTGGCATAAGATAAGGAAGCAGAGCTGACCGGCACTCAAATGGATCCAAGGTGGATGGAGATGCAGCTATATTTTTAATTTTTCTACTAATAAAAATATATTTTTTTAACTGAAAATCTTTGGTCTAGAGGATCCGTTTGAGTGCTGGTCAGCTCTGCTTCCTCATCTTCTGCTGTACTGCTCCCTAAAGCTGGGGGTCTGGGCTGGTGCACCCGGACCACTTTCACTGTTTGGTGGGTTACTTTACATTTAATTCTGGAGCACCTTGTCCTCCCCTAATTATTTTCTAGGCATACCCATGATTCTTTTTAATGTCAGGCTGCTGCATCTTCTTGATCATGTAGGAATATACAGTGGTGTGAAAAACTATTTGCCCCTTCCTGATTTCTTATTCTTTTGCATGTTTGTCACACTTAAATGTTTCTGCATCATCAAAAACCGTTAACTATTAGTCAAAGATAACATAATTCAACACAAAATGCAGTTTTTAAATGAAGGTTTACGTTATTAAGGGAGAAAAAAAACTCCAAATCTACATGGGCCTGTGTGAAAAAGTGATTGCCCCCCTTGTTAAAAAATAACTTAACTGTGGTTTATCACACCTGAGTTCAATTTCAAAGGTTATAAAGCCATTTCTAAAGCTTTGGGACTCCAGCGAACCACAGTGAGAGCCATTATCCACAAATGGCAAAAACATGGAACAGTGGTGAACCTTCCCAGGAGTGGCCGGCCGACCAAAATTACCCCAAGAGCGCAGAGACAACTCATCCGAGAGGCCACAAAAGACCCCAGGACAACATCTAAAGAACTGCAGGCCTCACTTGCCTCAATTAAGGTCAGTGTTCACGACTCCACCATAAGAAAGAGACTGGGCAAAAACGGCCTGCATGGCAGATTTCCAAGGCGCAAACCACTTTTAAGCAAAAAGAACATTAAGGCTCGTCTCAATTTTGCTAAAAAACACCTCAATGATTGCCAAGACTTTTGGGAAAATACCTTGTGGACCGACGAGACAAAAGTTGAACTTTTTGGAAGGTGCGCGTCCCGTTACATCTGGCGTAAAAGTAACACAGCATTTCAGAAAAAGAACATCATACCAACAGTAAAATATGGTGGTGGTAGTGTGATGGTCTGGGGTTGTTTTGCTGCTTCAGGACCTGGAAGACTTGCTGTGATAGATGGAACCATGAATTATACTGTCTACCAAAAAATCCTGAAGGAGAATGTCCGGCCATCTGTTCGTCAACTCAAGCTGAAGCGATCTTGGGTGCTGCAGCAGGACAATGACCCAAAACACACCAGCAAATCCACCTCTGAATGGCTGAAGAAAAACAAAATGAAGACTTTGGAGTGGCCTAGTCAAAGTCCTGACCTGAATCCTATTGAGATGTTGTGGCATGACCTTAAAAAGGCGGTTCATGCTAGAAAACCCTCAAATAAAGCTGAATTACAACAATTCTGCAAAGATGAGTGGGCCAAAATTCCTCCAGAGCGCTGTAAAAGACTCGTTGCAAGTTATCGCAAACGCTTGATTGCAGTTATTGCTGCTAAGGGTGGCCCAACCAGTTATTAGGTTCAGGGGGCAATTACTGTTTCACACAGGTTTGGATTTCTTTTCTCCCTAAATAATAAAAACCCTCATTTAAAAACTGCATTTTGTGTTTACTTGTGTTATCTTTGACTAATAGTTAAATGTGTTTGATGATCAGAAACATTTTGTGTGACAAACATGCAAAAGAATAAGAAATCAGGAAGGGGGCAAATAGTTTTTCACACCACTGTATATTCTTAAAGACTTTAAACTTTAAGGGGTTGTTCACCTTTAAATTAATATTTTGTATGATGTAGAGAGTGATATTCTGAGACAATTTGCAGTTGATTTTTTTTATTTTTATGTGATTTTTGAGTTATTTAGCTTTTTATTCAGCAGCTCTCCAGTTTACCAATTTTAGCAATCTGGTTACTAGAGTCCAAATTACCTAGAAACCATGCATTGATTTTAATAAGAGACTGGAATGTGAATAGGAGAGAATTCATTTGTAGCCAGAAGAAGAAGACAATTCAAAAACCATAAAAAAGAAAAATTGAAAAGTTGTTGTCACGACCGGCACCCAATACCAGAACAAGTGCCAAGCACCCTGGTCTCGTTGGGCTTTGGGAGGAGCCCTCAGCTTACTTGGGTGCCACCTGGACTTAACGAGAGGTGCAAGGCGAGATTTTCTGGCTGGCAAAGGGGCAAGGCTGTTAGCAGAGTCTTTTGGGCCGAAGGTCACGGTACAAATGGAGCAGGCAAGAGAATCGTCAGACAGGCTGGGTCGAGGCAGGCAGATATCAAGAATCATCAGGCAGGCTAGGGTCAAACCAGGTTGTCAATCAAGGGGTTAAGCAGGAAGAGTTGTCGTAGGCAGGCAAGGGTCAGGATACAGAATGCAGAATAGTCAGGAACAGGCTGGGTCAAACACGGGTAATCAAACAGAAAAGATACAGAACACATCGGATGCACAAGGCTCAGGAACCACTAGAAACAAGTTCTATCACGGGCATCAGTCAGCAGTTAGAATGGGCCTTTTAAAGGGGAAGAACTCCACGCCCAAGAACGTGCGTTTTTGCGCCAAAGCGTGCTGGCGCAATCACGCCAGCGCCTTTAAGAGGCACGCAGGCGCGCCGCGCGTGCCCTAAGAACTCTAATGGCGTCCGGAAGGAGGAAGGCGAAGGAGCGCGGCGGCGTGGCGGCCGTCCACGCCGCCGTACCACTAGACCACCAGGTATTTTTATTACAGTTGTTTAGAATTAGTCATTCTATAACATACTGAAAGTTAACTTAAAAGTGAACCACCCCTTTAATAAAAATGTGACTACCTGCTGCAGAGCTTATTATGATGAAACCTGGTTTATTACACCAAAACTCTCTACTTGCTGGTGTTATTTAAATAAACGTTGATGATGATCATCACATAAACTGACTTTCACTAAAATGTTCACATTACATAAACTGGCTTCATTATAATTGTTAGAAAGACACAGTTATCTCCAAGAACCACTGACGTATATGTGAGGCAAATAGTTCACAGGGCTATCCCTATCTGCCCCCATAATGTTCATTGTAAACACCAGACAACAAGTGACTGTGCTTGTGTCAGCACAGGTGATTAGGGATGAGCAAATTTTTTCGGCGAGTTTTGCCGCGGAAATGACGCCCATATACTCCAATGGGAGAAAGAAATTTAGCGTGTCAAAAAAATGACGTGTGTCAAAAGAAATTCACAGCGTGTCAAAAAAAAAAAAATGTCGCCCATAGAGTTTAATGCATTTCTGCGGCAAATTTTTGGCGAAGCAAAACTGGTCAACTTCGCCAATGCCTACAGGTAATAGTTGCCTGCAAATGTGCACAGTGTGTCAAGCTCTGGCACAAGCCCTTGTCAATATTGTAGACCTGAAATCCCAAGACAGCACAAGAATTCCTGCTACACAGCAAGATAGAGACTCTATTACTTGTCGGAAATGAAAATACCCAGAAATGTAAGAAAATGGTGGTATTTTTCAGAAGTTAAAAACTTTCACCCAATTACATTACATTACATGTTTCATTACATTTCGTTTTCAAGCAAAATATATCATGATCCCTTTATACAGATGACATTTTATTTTGTAAACAATGTACAGCTTGACCAAAAAAAAAATAATGAACTAATGATATTTCTGTTTTCTCTAAGATCTGAACGAATGCCTAAAACCAGGAGTTTGCGACAATGGAAAGTGTGTGAACACAATGGGAAGTTACAAATGTGACTGTCTTGAGGGTTTCAATGCGAGTGCTACTGAGACAGAATGCATTGGTAAGTACTGCCTCAAACCGAACTGCAGGGATTTATATGTATCCTGAATTACTGACCCTATAGCAGAGTGTTAAGAGCTTTCATTTTGTGAAACTTTATCAGCTAAGACTCGAAATGACTCCTATAAACATGGTATAGTTAGAAACTCTCCAGTGACCGCTGATCATTCATTTTCTCTACTAATATTAACAGCTAAATCGTCAGATATACAGGTGGAAACAAAAAATTCTACTTTCATCTGACAATTCAGCATTGCCGTTTTGCTGGTGTTCAGGTGCCTTCAAAGGCACCCGATAAAATGTTTCCATCCTGTCCGAGAAAACAGATATCAAAGACTTTTGCCGGCATCAGTGGCCTCATCTCCCACCATAAACGCACTGAAAATCATAAGATATTACCGAGCAAACGCTTATGTTCCACAGAAATTTCCATATTTGACTATTACATTACAAACACCAATCGTTTCTTCTAAATTGTCCTCATGACAGATACACTGCATCATTTTTGAAAGCCTGGAACCCACATTAGCACAAAGAACAGATAATTCTGCGTCACACGCTAGACCACAGGAACACAGACGTCTTGAACCATTGAAAACATTAGTACCTCTCATAATGGCAGTACAGCAAAGAAGTTTTCTAAACAGATGTATTGAAGTTTGTGATAGATTAACAACATACGCCTTTTTCAGATCCTTGTTCAATAAGATCTGCTCTTTATTTGTAGACAACAGGCTGGGCTATTGCTTTACTGAAGTGTTACATACCATGTGCCAGATCGGATCTTCCAACAAGAATTCAGTCACCAAGTCCGAATGCTGTTGCAACTCTGGCAGAGGCTGGGGTATAAATTGTGAGATTTGCCCCTTCCAAGGCACAGTTCAGTTTAAGAAGCTTTGTCCTTATGGTAAAGGATTCACCACTGGTGGAGAAGGTATGTTTACTATATACATGGAAGGACAAAAAAGAAAGGCATATATAAATAAATATTATCAGTTCTAGAAGGAGTTTGATTGAAAATATATATATATTCAACATGCAAGGAATATGGTAATACTTCTCAAACTACTTGGGGTTTTGTAGAAACATGAGCAAAGTTTGCTCCAGTCCAGTATCTTAACACTAAACCAGTCAGTAGAAAACGTTTACTGGTCTGGTGCATGTAGAACGATGAAAGCAAACATCTGATTACTAAGCATTACTGCCTTGGACATATAGGAATATGCCTACTCAAAGTATAATCCCTACATATATAGTGACAGTAATATACTTTATGCAAGCAGATATCTGAATGCTTTGCAAAGTCATTAATGGGATGCAGGGCTTTAACTGTGAAGTGTGTTTGGAAACCTACAGATTAAGTAAATAGCATACTGTAGAGTATAAACAGATTCTGTAAATATTGTCAACAAAATGAAAAAGCGTTCAAAAACATGTGCATCATGAATGAGCAGGAATCCCCATTGCAGGTACATCACATTTACCTATATTAGACTACGCAAATGTATGTTCCGTTTACAGGGACTGGCAACCCAAGTATCGCTATGAAACCCCCTTCTGTCCAACAGCAGCAAACTCACTAAATCTCTTATTCACAGAGGGCATGCTCTGGAAAGGTCAGACTGGAATCAGTTTCCACTTCTAATCCCCATTTTGGCCAAACAACACTAAAAATAAACTTCCTTGACTGAAAGTTTAATTGGAAAACCGACTCCACACATAGAATCTTTCAGTATGAAATATCTGCAATAAAAATCCCTGATTATCATAAAATAACTGATCAAGTTGGCTTTTCAATTGGAAACATGCAAAGTTAAACCAGAAACTCCCTCTAGAAGGAAATATGTCCTTGTGATCCAATTACAAAGTTTGCCTGCTGGAGAGAATTCCAGTTTATTCCATTGCTGTGTATTTACATGCAGCCCTCCAGGTGTTTGAAGTACAGCTCCTGGTCTTCAGCTTCACTATTGACTCACAAGGGGCCCAGGTTCAGTTGCTCTGGGACACTGACTAGGAATGTGGAAGGCATAATCTGCACCTTTTTAATTTCCAGAATGTAGTTTGACACATAAGCACCATCAGTCACAGTGGGTCACAAAAACAGGAGCAGGTTAATTATACATTAAATAGCATTGGTTATTTTATCATTGAATTTCTTAAATAAGACTTTTTTGCCTGCAAAATATGGAATATTTATGTTGTGACTGCTATTTACAGATATTGATGAGTGTCAAGTGCTTCATGGCATCTGCCAGAATGGACAATGCGTTAATGAGAGAGGGACGTATCGGTGTGAGTGCAATCCTGGTTATGTACCCGATATGACTGGCACGTCTTGCATAGGTAGGCTGGTTTTGTTAAGAGTTTTCTTACCATATGTTTATTACATAAATTCTCCCTTGCTTACTGTATATAGGACAATAGGAATTTCATGTTTGTGGCATTCCGGTTCCCTTAGCATGTGAAGTTTGCTTGTCTTTCCTTGTCAGCTCTGCTGTAGTTTTGCTCTACATCACGGGGCAAATTCATTAAAGGGCATATTTTCGCCAGCGACCACTTCGCCACACTCCCTGACACTTTGCCAAGCGCAAATTTGTCACCACTACGCTAATTCATTAAAATGCAAAGTTGCGTCTCAGCAGCCAAATGCTGGTGAATTTTCACTAGCGTTACTTCGGCTGGGCGAGCATTTCATATCGAATTTTCGCTAGCTTTCATTTCTGCCTTCGCTAGCACTCTTACTCTTAATTTGAATAGGGTGAGTACCTAAAAGTCGTATGGACGTCTTTAATAGTAATGTTGGTGCAAATGTTTTAAGTGGCAACTTTTTAAAACATGTCCAATGAGCCATAATAAAGACAGAAGAGATCCTCTAATGCCCTAGACATAAGGCCACTATGTGGCATGCCCCTCAGATTAGTTTTAAAAAATTGTTCACACATAAATCTTTAATAGTTTGGACTTTTGAAGGCAATCCTGCTTTAAAAAAAGAAAAGTCACCAGCATTTTTTACAACTTTAATGTATTTCCGGCATACAGGATATGATGTCACTGACATAAGATTGAGGAAGATGTAGCTTTGTTTTATCAGTTTGCCTGGTCTGAGGTGGCAAAGTAAACTCTGGCGAAAGAGGTAACGTTTAGTAAAATTTGCATCTTGGTGAATTTGTGGAGTAACGACTGTTCTCCAGAGTGAAAAGTCGTCCGGCAATAGGGTGCGAATGAACGCTAGAGACAGTCTCATTTGCTAGTGAATTGTCCTCTACGCCTGTTAGTGAATTGGTGATGTCCCTGCGGATGGGATTTCTGGCGAATTGTCGCTAGCGACGGCCACTTTGCCCTTTAGTGAATCATATTTTTCCACTCTGAATTGCTAACATATTATATATTAACATATATTTCTCTGAGTGGATTGTGGATTATCATGATCCTTTCCCTATTGTTATTGCAGATCTGGATGAGTGCAGACAGTCACCCAAACCTTGCAACTTTATATGTAAAAACACAGAGGGGAGTTTCCAGTGTTCTTGCCCAAGAGGATACATTCTGCAGGAGGATGGAAGAAGCTGCAAAGGTGGAACATGAATTCAGATGTACAAAACCCTTTATCAGAAGGAACTTTAAAGAATAGTTATTTTTTATTCACAAGTGAAATAGTTGCTATATTATATAACACAATACATATACAGTAATAGCACTATGTATTTTATACTTTTGCTCCAGCAGAATTTGTGCCAGGAGACCAAAGGTGTGGCACATATACGTGCCCCTAGTATGACCATATTCTTTGTATCATTCAGAACACACAAGTCTGGAGTGAGCCAGGTATGCAAGGTTCTAGCCCTGTTTTTACTGCCTGCTTAAGGGGGCTCCCTTGCACTTTTCAGTGATGCAAAACTTGTACTGGAATCTTTCATCTGGTTCAGGGTGCAGAGTTCCAATGGCAGTACTGGAATTGCTAGATATAAATGCTTTGTGCGCATAGCTCTTCCTAAATGAGCCATTCCACTGGATCACAAAAAAAGATTTAAGAGCAGTTAAGACAAATAATATTATTGTATCAGTAGTTTGATTTCAGATACTTTTCTATATATTTCTTATTTTACATTATATGTTTTACAGACCTTGATGAATGTGCAATGAAGCAACATAACTGCCAGTTTATTTGTGTTAACACCATCGGAGGATTCACATGTAAATGTCCCCCTGGTTTCACACAGCATCACACAGCATGCATTGGTAAGCATGTTACTGTATGCTACTATCTATCTATCTATCTATCTATCTATCTATCTATCTATCTATATATATATTCTGTATAACATCATTATCAGGATTGGAGTATGTTTAATAGGCCAATCGAGAACACATTAACGTTAACTTAAAGGTGAAGTGCAGCTTTATAAAAACCAGCCCCTTAGGCTCCATTGTATAAAAAAACAGCAAGAAGAATATTTTTATGGTTTCTGCTGGATCCAGGGAAATGGTTCCATGTTTTAGTTCTATTTCATAAAATGTAAATATTTTCCCTTGCTCCAGTCATGATATTTTAAATCTGCAGCATCTAAGGCTGTCACATTATTTCTTGCTAGAAATATAAATCAAATTCTTTTGTGACAAGCATTTCCATTACTTTTGTCAGACAACAACGAGTGTGCTTCAGATGTTAGCCTATGTGGAGCTAAAGGTATCTGCCAGAATTCCCCAGGGAGCTATTCTTGTGACTGCCAGCGTGGATTTAGTCTGGATCAGAGTGGAGCTTCTTGTGAAGGTACAGTGTGTGTGTGTGTGTACAGTAATATATTTATTTTCATTCCAGGCTTTCTGTTTGGCTCCTTGTTTGCATGTGGTACAGCCCCTGCTAGTAATAGTTGAAAGAGGAAAGAAGAGCTAAACCATAGCATTTTCTCCATTTGAATCTGAACAGGATCTTTTGAGTTTTCAAATGCAGAATTGCACTGTTTTAATATTATTCAATTGTTCTGTCCCCCTTGGTGTCCGTATAAGTGCATTCCTGCATCGCTAATACCTTTAGCCAAAGTCTTTATAGCATCTGATCATGCAGGTTTAAAAAGAATCTCAGTGCTTCTTTGCAACCCAGTGCAAACTGGGGGTTACATTTATTTAATAAACAAGATTTTTCATTGTTACAGTGGCCTCAACTCCCAGTCAGGTTGCTTAACCCTTGAATAAGCAACAACTCATTTGGTCAGAGTATATTTCAGAAAAAAATTGAAATTTTCGGATTTTGATAACCCCTATAATATGCAATCACAGTCTAAAAAATTGAAAGCTTGTTCATGGCCTATAGCTTAGAAAATATGGCCAAAAACTGCACCAGAAGAAGGAGCCATGTGGTCTGAAACATGTAGTGCTATGCATCTTTGAGTACATTCACTAAGAAATTGAATACATCTGCTCTCCAGTGAATCTTCATTATTTAGAAAATATGGCCTAGTTTATATCTATATCTATATATTTCTGTAAAATCTGAAGCTGGATAAGTCTTAATATTACATTTTTAGATGTGGATGAGTGTGAAGGAAGTCATCGTTGTCAACACGGATGCCAGAACATAGTTGGAGGGTATAGATGTGGCTGCCCACAAGGATATCTTCAACATTACCAGTGGAATCAGTGTGTGGGTGAGTGACATTGCACAAAAAGCAGTTGGGGTTTACAGCTAAGTCTTTGGCTATGGTGCCAGTGTGGGTACAGATTGCCCAAAGCATATCCAGCTATTGCTCATGGGGTTCCAACTTAAGTGATGCATTTGCTTCTGTAAGAAACAGACTGTGCATGAAATATACAGTGACAGCAGGCTTTAGATTAGAACTAAAGCTTAACAGAGAAATAGGCTAAAAATATACAGTACATTACGTTCTGAACTTCTGTACCAGCCCAAGGCAAACACAGCCACTTAGCAGTAAAGAACTGACTCTATGAATGTACCCCAGTAGCTCCCCATCTTCTTTTTATTGATTTAAAGCATATGTTCTGTGGTGCAGCAGTTACCTGAGCTTAGGGACCAACTCACACTATACAAAAAGTCAAAATACGACTAGTTGTTAATTTATTGCGATTCTCATTACATGGCAGCTGAGGCCAGTGCAATTTGCATCAGAATTTAATAATCAGCCCTGTCAGACCAGTGTTTATGAAACGAGAACCTAATTTTTTGCTTGATGATTTGTGACGACCACTAAGCTTAGCTTCTTGACAGCTGCCAAGAACACACTGAGCATGTGCAGTGTCGCTGACACTCCTATAAAAAGATGGTGACCCCTTGTGCACAACTTTGAAAGTCTGAATAATTACAGTTAAAAAGATGCTGAAACTTTAAGCAGGTTAAGTTTGTCCAGTGAATAAAATACAGCATATCTAACCGTTTTTTAGGGTTTTAGTTTTACTATAATAAAGCATTATAACTGAACTTGTTGCACGTGGACACAAGTCACTACAGTACAATGAAAAACAATAACCTACTCCATAATTAGTTATTTGCATTGGTTTTAGCAGAAGGTCTCATAATTCTAGATCAGAAAATACTGATCATGGTGAATGAAGATCTCAGTTATATCTTTTACTAATAAGCACATTACTTGTTAGTGGGATTAAAACTGCCTAGCTAAGCAAAGTGTCATGTAAAAATACACTTATTGGATGTGAAATAATTGGGTGTCTACTAATTTAGATGGTTTGGCTTATAACAAACTATCCTTACATTCATTCATTCCATTCACCCTGATTACTATGAGATCATTTAGTTACTTTCCATTAAAAAGAGGAGGACTTTTTCATGATGACATGATGGCACGTTACACCATTTAGTTTGGTATCATTTTTGTTTTTCAATATCAGGACAAATCCCAACTCTGCATCCTTATTTCAACTCTTTAGCCAAAAAAAATCATCAGAAGCACAAAATCAATAATGAATTAAACCAGTTTTTCTATACTAACAAGTCATGCTATATCACCCTTTATAAAGGGCTTTGCCATGTTCATCACTACCCTGATAATAGTTGTTGAAGTGTAACAACTTCCTGGATCTCTTCTCCTTTTCACATTGATAGTTCTATGATGTTAGACACAGCACTATGAGGAGGAGAACACACTTTTCATTTAAACTTCTACAGCCACTTTGATTTGTATTTAATAGAAATGCCACTGCTATATGAGATTTTGGAGGGGGAAAGGGGCTGTTTACACCTCCACTCACACATATCCACTCCGTCTATCTATTTATTTCATTATAAAATGCTATAAGTCCCAGTAAATCATCAATGATGTTTTCACACAGATGAGAACGAATGTATGAGTGCCCATATCTGTGGAGGAGCCTCCTGCCACAATACTCTTGGAAGCTTCAAGTGCATGTGTCCTACAGGATTTCAGTTTGAGCAGTTTGCTGGAGCTTGCCAAGATGTCAATGAATGCAGTTCTTCTCAAGCACCTTGCAGTTTTGGCTGTTCTAACACAGAAGGTGGCTACGTGTGTGGGTGTCCATCTGGATACTTCCGAATAGGACAAGGGTAAGACATATTTTGACAACTGCATGTAAAGTACATTTTCTAAATTAAGGCTGTTGAGATGCAGCATGCAATTTATACTTCCTGCTGCTGTTGTTATCATGGACTTTAATAAAGAAAAAAGGGCAGATCTACCTGAAAGAGAAGCAAAATGTTTGATTTACATAGGGTTAAATGTAAGACTTCAACTTTTTGGCATAAATATGTTGTTGCCTTGCATTCAACTGTATTTCCTTCACATTCTGTATGATTGACCAGGGCTCTCAGGCTGCAATGTTTTTTTAAATATTGTCTGTCTCTGTTACTTATATTAATATTTGCCTTGTCAGATTTTATCTTGCTTTGTTTTCACTAGCATTATTATCTTAGCTACCACCTTCCTTTTAACCTTTCATAGCTCTCCTGTAAGTGTTATAATCTCTTATCAAGGAGAGTTATGGCCTTCATGCGGCTAGTATTGGAAGTCTGCAGGCAGTGCATTAGTTGGAAAACCATAAAGTATGCCCATCTCTGATCATTATCAGTGCACGGTAAGATTCTAGTAGGACCAAAAAATAAAATCCAGTTGGCCAAGAACAACATTGCATGTGGTTGAGGTTGACCAATCCTCATTCATGGAGGGCTGAAGTTTTTCTAGTACATAGAGCACAGTTGTACTAGTGTTGCACTCCTGTTTATTTTGCAACAAATTCATATTGTGTAATGCATTGGATATTGTCATTAGTTTAATAAGATGTTTGATTTATCATAACTGGTTCTTTTTGAGTGTGTAAAAATGTAGAATATAATATTTATTATTTTCATTTGCTTCTCAGTCACTGTGTAACAGGAGCAGGAATAAGTAGAGCTCAGGATATGGCTGTCAGTGGCGAAATAGATGACAACTCCCTGTCACCTGAAGCGTGCTATGACTGTAAAATAAATGGCTATCCTAAGAGAGGAAGGAAAAGAAGGAGCACTAATGAGACAGGCATAAATGACGAAGAGGTAAAATATTTGTATACACATGAATTATAGTCACAAGAAAAACTGGCACTCAGGTAACAAGTAACCACAGTGCCACTGAATACACACCACACTTGAAGGGTTATAGCTACGTAAAAAGATGTATTCTATGGCTAGATCGCATCTTGAAAAAGGCTGAGAGTGCAACCGTATGCACTGGGCTAAACAATACCTCTCTTTAGGCATCAATAAGCCCTGCAAGTACCGTGTATTTTGGAAATTGGTTTTAAAGACATTTGTAAATGTAACTGCAACTTGGGGGCAGATTTATCAAAGGTCAAATATCGAAGTTATGTGAATTTTTTTTAACTGTAATAAATTTAAATTTACTCACAACTCGAATGGGAGGTTATGTATGAAAAAACTCAAACCTCTAATATTCAATCGCATAGGAACAACCTGAAAATTAGAATCGAATATGAATCGAGTTTTCCCTCTGAAAAAAAACTTGAATGTCAGGAAGGCTTTTAACATCTTCAAATGGTTCAACAAACCTCTGCTATTGACTTGTACATGAACTCGGCAGGTTTTAGGTGTGAATATTAGAATTAGAACTGTTGCCAGGGTCGAGGTGAGTTTTGACCAAAAAGAAATTTGAAATATCGAATTTACCATTCGAAACTTAATAAATCTGCCTCTTAATGTAGTGATTATTTATACCTTTCTGTCCTTTGTTTCTGACACATGAGCCAACGTAGCAAAACCCAGTTGACCTCCAGATGGCTTCTGTAATGTTGTTTCAGGAGTCAGAACTCAAGACGCAGAGATGTATACAGTCAAACAGTTGTTGCTTTCAATAGAAATTAAATATTTGAATAAGTTAAATCCAGTGAAAATTGAAAATTAACCTGTTGTCTAGAATTTTATTTTTTTCATTATACCAATACTTGTTTCTGGGTGGAGCCAGCCCTTTAAGAAAATCTTTTTTCTTGGTATATATTTTTCAGGAACAACTTGAACCTCCAGTTAGTCTTGCAAGTTGGGATATCGAAAAACCATTAATCCTATCTTTCAACATATCTCACGTAAACAACAAAGACCGTATTTTAGAGCTCACCCCTGCCCTAACTACGTTAACGAACCACAACAGATATTTAATAGACTCTGGAAACGAAGATGGACTCTTCAGAATAAATCAAAAAGATGGTGTAAGTTACTTACACCTGTCAAAGAAGAAGCCAGTGCCTGGTTCTTACTCCCTACAGATCAACAGTGTTCCTCTGTACAAGGAGAAAGAGCTTATCCAACTTGAAGATAAACACGACAGAGACTACCTCAGTGGGGAACTGGGCGACATTCTTCAAATGAAAATTACAATCTTACTCCATTAATTTCCCAGTCGAAGAAGAACCAAATGAAAGCACAGATGGATAGGTTGCCATGAATGTTACCCTCGCTGATTTGCCAAAGCATAGGTACAAATGTTTTTTCTATTTTTTTAAAGAGCACTTTTTTTTTTCATCTGTCGAAATATGCAAGTTACAGGATCAGACTCCCAGCTCAATACAACCACTTACTCCGGCCTCTTGAAAAATCTGAATATAAAATCTGGGGACTTTTATTTAGTGCTGAAACATTTGAGAATGCCAGCACGGGGACTCAAATTGATTCTCTCGATGGATATCTCTAGTTTAGACGTGAAAATTTGCTTTGAGGCCAACAGCTCAATCTTTATCACACATTATTTGTTTTGGTGCTAAAAACTTTTTGAAGTTTTTCTTCCTTTTCATAAATGCACTGTAATATTTACACAAATCAAAAGCCAACAGTTACTCTGTGTAAACATTTACAAGTCAACCAAAGTTAGCTCTAGTTTATCTCAGTTATCTTTATGTCATGTAGATGACGTTTGTATACTGTAATCATGCTTTTATTTATCCTCAAAGCATCTGTAAAGTAGATGGTGACCTGTCAGTCAGGGGTTTTTTTTTTCCTTTTTAACGGTGCTTGTAAACGACCAACTACTTTTTAAATGTATACACAAACCTAGTGGTGCAACTTGTGTGACTAGGTAATGCACTGAGGTCAGGTGACCATACATGATTGACAGATGATCAGTGCCGTCTTACAATATGACATTACATTGCACATGAAGAGTACCCAAAGGCGTTTGAACAAAGGGCTCAATGTCATAAAAGTTACAACAAATCAGTCTTTTAATATTGCATTTTAGTACTTGACCAAGCCAAGGTTACACCCTGCTTTTTTAAACTGTATAACACTTTCCGTTAATGTATGTTTAGTTCATTCATCGATGGATAGAGGAAAATCAAGACAATATGCTTTCTTGTGATGTCCTGTGGTACTCAGTTTTGCCTAGCCGAAAACACACAAAAAAAAAAGTCTTTCATATTTGTGAAAAAGAGAAAAATGTACAAAATAAATCAGCAAGCAGTTGCTGTGACTCTTACCAGTAGGAATGTATGAAGGAAAGTCTACTTTGTGTGGATGGTAATGTAGTAATGCTGTACATGCACACTGTAAATTGTTCTGTATGGTATTGTAAAGACTGCACACATATAGTATTTCTGATGAGCCATACAGAGTAATGTTATTATATTGAACAAAACTATAAGCTTTGCACTAAGAAAGGTATATCCATGGAATAACTTTAAATAAAAGGGTTAAAAATAAACCTCACCAGCTATACTATTGACACTTGTACTTTCAGCTCTTTCCCATGTATGTGTTGTATATAACCGTTCCATGGTGGTTTAGAATGGTATCAGAAAATACCAGGCAATACTACTGCAATAACCAGGCAATAATACTACTGTGCACCTTCATCAAAATGAAGGTGCACAAACCAACTCTTTGCTTTCGGTTTTCTTCTTCTTAATAAAGCTCATTGCAGTGGAGCCAATTTCTTAAGGGTATACTATAAAACATATGTGTCAACCTATATCTTTTCTTTGCAGGGTGATACCATATAAGACATTGTCCAGTTTAATAGCCATATGTTTGTTCAAAATGAACGTAAGTGGTTAATATAAAACTAGTTTTAGGTGCTTCTGGTTTCTTTAAGCTTTTCTTAAAATCAGTGAGTTATACTGGCATTCACACTGTCCAGTTATGCAGCTATATCGCTGCTTAACAAATATTTTCTATGGTTCCGGGGCCCATGCTGCGTATTAAAGGACCAGTAACATCAAACATTTTTTCAAAAAAAATCGTTAGTATACATCGAGAAATAAACACCAACACAAATTAAACTTTTAAATTGCAAAGCCTTTATTAAAAAATAACTTACTGAAACTCCACTTCCGCTCTTCTTGAGAAAAGGCGACACGGCGACCATCCATTCTGCAGCAGTTGATTCCTCCACTCCTCCCTTGCTATCTCTCCTGGCTGCTCTGCTGGCAAGATTGGGGCAGCACTTTTAAGCGATGCACATGTTGTATCGTCCAGCCGACATCACCATTGCCTGACAGTTGCTTCCCACTTCCCTGCATTGCTCCTCCGTCTCTCCCTGATGTGTTTTCTTCCCGCACCCCCAGCCCCCACACTGCGCTGCCCGGTATCCCTCCTCCTGTGCTGCACAGCAACTCGGACACCGAATCCAATTTTTACCAGGAGATTGAAGGGAGCTGGTCGTTCTCCAAGGGTAATCCGGGTGCTGTGCCTTGAACCTGTAGCAGGGAGAGAGAGTCCACCAAATCACACCGTAGGATGTGCACTTTACAGACTTCCTGAATGCTCAATGAATTTCAATGAAGCCTTATTTCACTTTATGTAAAGTTGTACACCTAAATGAACATAAAGTGCTGTGTGACTTGGTGGTATACAGGAATAGAATCTCTCAGTGACATGCTTCAGATGCAGTGAATGTAATAATTATTCATAGACTGCAAAATACACAGTAACCCTAGTTCTGATAAATGGATTTTACTGTTGTCAAAGTTGTAAATGGCAGTTTTCAGGAGTGTAAGGGTTAGAAATGGCTAAGCATTTATTTAAAATATGTTTGCTTTACTTTAAATCACTGTAGTTGAATAAATATATATTAAAAGATATATTGGCAATTCCAGTAGGCGCACAGACAAAGCAAACATATGACTGCACATTCAGGAAAAGATCAAGTCAAATTAAGGTTTCATTGTATAATGTTTTTGTCCGCAAAAGGGACCTTCAGTAGCAACAAAGAAGTAGGTATGACCACTTATATATATAATACAAGGGTTTTTTAACTGCCCTGAGGGCTCAAGTGCTGGGCTCACTTATAGAGCATTGCACTGCTGGGGTTGGTGGTCTCTGCCATGATTGCCACCGTATTGTAAATGGCCCCTATTATAATATATATTATACATAGACAAACACAAAAAATATAAATAGTATATCTTGTATGTCCTTCCTCACCCTTTTGCAACCCCAACCCACCCACTTGCAACCCGAATAGGGACTTGACAGGTGGGAGATTTAAACATGTCAGGGTCTTCTGCCAGCCCAGTCTCAAGTGCAGACGTAAAGGGAAAAACATTTGGCAACTCAGGTCTTTTGACTTAAGAATGTATTGAGCTAAACAGCCCTGTACCACGCCCTGTAACAGTAATGATCCTTACATTAAAGGGGACCCGTCACCCAAAAAAATTATTCAAAATCCTATTTTATCAGATTAGTCAAGGAAAATGAACTTTAATTACGCTATATAAATTATTTGAATCTTGTTTCCTTCAGTCTGGGATTTCAAAATTATAGCAAGCAGGCAGCAGCCATTTTGTGGACACTGTTATTAAGACAAGCCTTGCATCATCTCAGAATTTTGTTTGTGCACCAGAATGGGGGACCTGATGTCCATCTCCATGCCCTGGCCACACAGTTATATGGTAAAGAGAACAGGGGGAATGTGTGGAGAGCAGTGACCTCTAGGAAGTGCTGAATTGAAAGTGAAAGTGATTGTCTACCCCGCCTCTATGCCATGGGCATAGAGGAGGGGCAGACAATATTTGATTGACAGCTGAGATTTTTAAATGAGCTTACAACAGCTATGAATGCTTAAATAGAAAATAGAAATTGGATTTCATGTTTAATTTGAAAAGGACTTTTATAATACAGATTTTTGTGTCTGGGTGACAGGTCCACTTTAAGGGGTCATTTACTACAACTTAACTTTTTCTCACTGGTTGGCAAAAAAAAAAAAAAAAACAACCAAATTCCCAAACCCCAATCCCCTTTATTTAATAAAAAAAAAGTTCTTTGAAAAATTCATGGAGAAAAAAAGTTCTCAGTCCGAGAATTTAACACAATTGGAACTGAAAACTCAACTTTATCGAGTTGCCGCCTGAAAATTTGATTATCGGATTATCAAATGAAAACATCCTGAAACTCCTGAGAATCTTAAAGGAAAAAAACATGTTCCAAAGGTTAAAGGGACCAGCTGCCATTGACTTTTACATGATTTCGACAGGTTTTACTTGTAGTTTTTTCTGATTCTAATTTTTAGCAGTTTCAGAGCATAATAAATGTTGAAAAATGCAAATTTTTTTCCCCTCTAAATATTCAGATAATTTGTCCTTTAAAACTTGACCAGAGAATATCGAGCTTTAATAAATATTCCCCTAAAGTTGTCTGCAGGAAGTCCCCATGTGATCCTGCTTGTCAACTTCTGACACTCCACATACTCAGTGTGCTCTGGGCTGCTGTTGAGAATCTAAGGTTAGGGGTCATTGGAGATCTTCAGCACATTAGCAGAACAATTATAGGACTGATAACCGATCAATTCACAGCCCGTAATTCGAGGATGGGGATGAGGACATCATTGCCAGCCCTGGGCTGGTACAAAAGCCTAGTTATTTTTTAAAAAGGGAAAGTGGGGGATTATTGAAAGGCTGCCAGTGATTTAACCCCACATAGGGCTCTTCACCAGGGCAATGAAAGTAATGGCAACTAGATACCACATATGATATTCATCCATGCACACTTGCCCAACGTGACACTTGCTTCTTGGGTGCATACAGATATTGGACAAAAAATAGTTAGATGCACAATCACTTATGGGCTTATTCAATAACTTAGAGTGAAGGATTTGAAGGTAAAAAACTTTGAATTTCAAAGTTTTTTTTGGGCTACTTCGACCATCGAATGGGCTACTTCGACCTTCGACTTCGAATCGAAGGATTCGAACTAAAAATCGTTCGACTATTCGACCATTCGATAGTCGAAGAAGTACTGTCTCTTTAAAAAAAACTTCGACCCCCTAGTTCGCCATCTAAAAGCTACCGAAGTCAATGTTAGCCTATGGGGAAGGTCCCCATAGGCTTGGCTAACTTTTTTTGATCGAAGGATATTCCTTCGATCGTTGGATTAAAATCCTTCTAATCGTTCGGTTCGAAGGATTTTATCGTTCGATCGAAGGAATTATCCTTCGATCGTTCGATCGAACTATCTGCGCTAAATCCTTCGACTTCGATTTTTAATTCCTAGTCGAATATCGAGGGTTAATTAACCCTTGATATTCGACCCATAGTGAATCGGCCCCTTAGTGTCCACTAACCTCACCATCATTTTTATGGGATGGTCGGATCACACTAAAATTGGACGTTAGGAAGAGAAAAATCTTAACGTCTATGGCCACCTTTAAATTGGAGTCAGGTCCACTTTCATAAAATGTCCAATATTTTTTAACTTTTTTAAAGTTTTCAAAGGTTTTCTCAATGTCACAAACAATGCTCTCTCATTAAAAAAGGCATGCAAAACAGCAAAAAAAAAAAGTTCAAAGCTTACAATTAATTCCCATGAACTCATCCAAGTCTGTGTGCAGTTTAAACTAGGGAAGCATGTGCAATGGAATGGGCCAGCGCCAGAAATTTCATCATCTGAAACTAAGCTGCAGTTTTATAGACTACAGACAACAGTGGAAAGTGGAGCTCATCAGCAGTCTCAAGAATGTGACTTATTTCCCAGATTAGTCAGCACTGTGCCCAAACCCTCTTTAGAGGAACAAAAATGCACGCCCATATGTAAAAGGTTAGCTTTGTTTGTTTTCACTTGGTGCATAGTGCAGTTTGATGAGAATCCAGTCCCTTGTGGTCTAAGAAACAAAGTATCATATGAACATATATTGCTAAAATAACGATAAAAGGTTTAACCCATTTATGTTGCCAATATCAGCCAATGGCAAAGGTCACTGTAACAATGTGGTGTAACACTGTGTGTGTTGCCCCACATTATGATTGTACAAAGTCAGCGAGCACTCCAAGTCCACACAGAAAGTTTAAAATCAGGAATTTATTTCAACAGGTTAAAAGCAAAGCACCTGACGCGTTTCGTATCCACGATACGTAGTCATAGCCACATGCCTATCCACTATCGTGGATACGAAACGCGTCAGGTGTTTTGCTTTTAACCTGTTGAAATAAATTCCTGATTTTAAACTTTCTGTGTGGACTTGGAGTGCTCGCCGACTTTGTACAATTGCAACTCACCTTAAGCTACGGGCTCGGGGCGATGCACCCGGCCACCCTCTTCATTTGGTGAGTACGTTTTTCCCCTGCTTGAATTTCCTCAGCAAGTCAGCAGCAACAGCTGACCCAGGAGTTGGACCCGGGGTTCATACACACTCGGGTCACTGTGTTCAATGGGTGAGCAGACATTTAGTCTCGGGATGGACTGCTTATATATATTTAATAAGTCATTTTTGCAATTGGCAAAGTCCCTACTATACTTCAGCGATAATCCCTTGACGAGTGAAATATATATTTTTGACGAGCTGAATTTAGCAAAACCTATCTTTCTCTTTGCCCCACATTATGATATATACAGTTACATTTGTGCACCCTCTAAAGAACTATTATGGTTGAGGATATGGAGGCCATGTGTATAGGGTATAAAACAGGGCATTACATTTTCCATCATGAAGGGAATACAATCCCCTATTATGACATAAATCTACTTGAACTCTCCAATCTGCTCAGTAAATGTAAAAAGTACATTTATTGGACAAGATCTCTTAATTACCACTCGCTAGCGACATTTTGTCAGAAATTCCATCCGCAGGGACATTGCCAATTCAATCCACACATAGAGGACTATTCGCTAGTGAAGAGACCGTCGCCAGTGTTCGTTCGCCAGGCGATTTTTCGCTCTGGTGAACGGTCGTTACTCCACAGATTCATAAAAGTGTGAATTTGACTGAACTTTACCTCTTTTGCTAGTGTTTCCTTCGCCACATCAGACCAGGTGAACTGCTAAAATGAAGCTACTTCTTCCTCAATGTTGTGTTACTTCCATCATATCCTGTATGCCGGAAATGCATTCAAGTTGTAAAAAACGCAGGTGACTTTTTTAAAGCGGGATTGCCTACAAAAGTCTTAACTATTGAACTTTTTTTGTGTTAACATTTTTTCACAGACATTTGAGGGGCATGGAACATTCATTTTAGAGTGGGCTCATGTGTAGGGCATTACTTGATCTCTTTTGTCTTTATTCAGATTCCTTGGACATTTGTAATAAAAAGTGGCCACTTCAAGCATTTGCACCAACGTGTCTAATTAAGATGTCCATACGACTTTCATGTACTCGCCCTATTCAAAGTGACATAAGTGTAAGAGGACTAATGAAGTTTCGCTGGGCAGAAGCACTCCCTCATATAATTTTGCTTTGAAACACTCGCACTGCCATAGTAACTAGAGATGTCGCGAACTGTTCGCCGGCGAACTTGTTCGCGCGAACATCGGGTGTTCGCGCTCGCCGGAAGTTCGCGAACGTCGCGCGACGTTCGCCATTTTGGGTTCGCCATTGTTGGCGCTTTTTTTTGCCCTCTCACCCCAGACCAGCAGGTACATGGCAGCCAATCAGGAAGCTCTCCCCTGGACCACTCCCCTTCCCTATAAAAACCGAAGCCCTGCAGCGTTTTTTCACTCTGCCTGTGTGTGCTGAAGAGATAGTGTAGGGAGAGAGCTGCTGCCTGTTAGTGATTTCAGGGACAGTTGAAAGTTTGCTGGCTAGTAATCGTTTTGATACTGCTCTGTTATTGTAGGGACAGAAGTCTGCAGGGGTTTGAGGGACATTTAAGCTTAGGTAGCTTTGCTGGCTAGTAATCTACCTTCTACTGCAGTGCTCTGTATGTAGCTGCAGTGGGCAGCTGTCCTGCTTCAGATCTCATCTGCTGACTGCTGCAATAACAGTAGTCCTTGTAAGGACTGCTTTTATTTATTTTTTTGTTGTTTTACTACTACTACTACTACTACTACTACTACTACTACTACTACTATAAGAGCCCAGTGCTATTAGTCTAGCAGTGTTGGGGAGTGGGACTGGTGTCCCTGAAATCACTAACAGCTCTCCCCCTACACTATCTCTTCCAAGCACACACAGGCAGATTTTTCAGATACATTTTTGCCCTTGATCCCCCTCTGGCATGCCACTGTCCAGGTCGTTGCACCCTTTAAACAACTTTAAAATCATTTTTCTGGCCAGAAATGTCTTTTCTAGATGTTAAAGTTCGCCTTCCCATTGAAGTCTATGGGGTTCGCGAACCGTTCGCGAACCGCTCGCATTTTTGCGCAAGTTCGCGAATATGTTCGCGAACTTTTTTTCCGACGTTCGCTACATCCCTAATAGTAACACTAGCGAAAGGTCGCCAGCGTTTGGCACCAAGAACTAAGCATTTTAGTGAATTAGCCTAGTGGTAACTAATTTTTGCTCCATATTGTTCAATTCATTTTCAACAAGGCTGAAAATCTTGAATGTTTTAATAAACTGGGAAAGTAAGTAGAGACAATGCCCACTGACGTGTATAAAAAATCTGCCAGCTTTTATTTGCAGTTTTTTAATTTATCTGAGGTTCCAAAAAAGAGTGTTTTAGCATTTGCACATTTCTTGAATCAAGAAAATACGCTAATTAATTTCTGATGACGGTCACCCCTCTCATTAGAGAAGCTTGCCTGTTACTTTTTTTTTTTCAAATTTCAAGTTTTTGAATGAAACGTGACAGGAAACTCAAATTGAAAAAATCGGAGATAGCCTTTTTCTCGTATGCGAAAAAAAGATATGGTTTCGAATTTTAATATATTTGCTCCCAAGTTTGTGAAAGACAAAAGGCAAAACACAAAAGGCACCATAAAGGGAGATATTGCATTCCAATATGTTCAATAAATGCAAGGTTATGCACTTCGGCGAAAATAATCTAAATGCAAGTTATACACTAAATGGCAGTGTGTTGGGAGTTTCCTTAAATGAGAAGGATCTAGGGGTCTTTGTAGATAACACGTTGTCTAATTCTGGGCAGTGTCATTCTGTGGCTAATAAAGTTCTGTCTTGCATAAAAAAGGGCATTAACTCAAGGGATGAAAAAAGGGCATTAACTCAAGGGATGAAAAAAGGGCATTAACTCAAGGGATGGTGAGGCCTCATCTGGAGTATGCAGTGCAGTTTTGGGCTCCAGTCTTTAAGAGGGATATAAATGAGCTGGAGAGAGTGCAGAGACTAAGTGCAACTAAATTGGTTAGAGGGATGGAAGACTTAAATCATCATGGTAGAATGTAAAGGTTTGGTTTGTTTTCTGGAAAAAAGGGGCTTTCCGCGTACCAGAGGCCACCCCTTTAGACTAGAAGAAAAGAACTTTCATTTGAAGCAACGTAGGGGGTTCTTCACAGTCAGGACAGTGAGGTTGTGGAATGCACTGCCGGCTGATGTTGTGATGGCTGATTCAGTTAATGCCTTTAAGAGTGGCTTGGATGATTTTTTGGACAGACATAATATCAAAGGCTATTGTGATACTAAACTCTATAGTTAGTATAGGTATGGGTATATAGAATTTAATTAAAAGTAGGGATGGGTGTATGTATGGATGCTGGGTTTTCATTTGGAGGGGTTGAACTTGATGGACTTTGTCTTTTTTCAACCCATTTTAACTATGTTATTATCTGTCCCTACCCTTTCTTCTCATTCCCATATCAATCCTTAATATTTTCAGTAACTAAAAAATGAACTTCTTACACTTTTCCAGCAGTTCCATTACAAGAACATAACCTCTAGACCCTTCCCACATCATCTACACTAACGGATTTAATAATTCACTTCTTTAGTCTCTGTTATCAGGAACTTCCCCTGCCAAGCCTAATGATACACCTACATATCTACTTTATCACTTTATTTGTCTTCGTTTATCTCGAGGATTATATCAACTTTCACTTCCTTGTGTTATCTTTAATAGTCATTTTTAAAACATGAATTAAAGGGGAAAAGTGCAGAGAGAAGCATGAAGAGGAAGCAGACATTTTAAAAAAAATAACATAAATTGGCAGAATATTGAATTACCTACAAATAAACATTTACCGCTTACTTAATCTGCAGTAACTGGTTTTCATTCTCATCACTCGACAGGGGCTATACTCATAATGTGAGAAGGCGACTTATTCATAACTATCTCAGCTTCACCGCTCATTTTTAGAAGGAACAAAACATGTAGCAAAGTTATTTACAGAGCAGCCCAGTATCTTTTTTTCTTTATCTCTCAATGTCATGTTTCCAGGACACCAGGGAAAGAGAGACATCAACCACTTTGTATCAACTCAACTGAGGTGCTGAGACTTGCTAAAGACCAGTAAATCCAAGGCCTTATCTTCTATATGGTTGGGCTGTTCTTGTATGTATCAGACTAGCTTTGTTAGAATAACCAATTATTCGACTCTGGGACCAACAATTCTCTCTTACCATAAACATTTGGTCTTATAGTCTCTACTGTTTCCCATCGACATCTCATACATTAGTTCATTATAAGTCCCATGAGCATACTGTATATTTATATTATGCCTACAAAACTCACATTGATCTTTCCTCTTAAAAATCTTCTTATTTCACTCATGAAATTATAACTGATAACTGCTTTTATGCTGTTCCTTTCTGACTACTCACTCATAAACTATGTTTTTTCCAGTAGTCTAATATAACGTCAAGCTAGTTTGTGACATTTCTGGGGGGTGGGGGTGTAACTAATATTTGTTTGCTTGTCCAACAGAGTTTTTACTCACCAGGTTGTCACTGGGGAACTAAAACTTCATTATACAATCATAATCCGACCTAGACCCATATCCAAAGTTCTGGTTTATTGCAATACCCGACTGTCCTCGTCAATGTTCTCCTCAAAGCAAGATCAGAAAATCCTGGTATTGAGGTAATAAATGCTCATTCAGTTGCCTTCAATGATCTGCAATTTTTCTCTTGCTTTCTTCATTCACCTCCCTGACTGCCAGGTACAAGTCTACACTCTGGAACTCCTTTCCCTGTCTCATCATGTTTTCTACAGCCTACAAATTTATCAAAGTTACCTAAACATCCATATGCTAGTTGCCCAATAATCCCACTTATTTCAGAAGCCTCGCTGCATATTTCTGAACATCCTCAGAATTATATCCTACTAAGCATTGGATGATAAATGAAAATAAGAAAGGATTAGTGCAGCAGGGCCAGGTAGTAGAATGGACCTACATGTCCGAGGTTAAAAAAAAAAAAAGTCATTCATATAATTCATATTTTAATGGGTGTTCAAAGGAAGCCAGCAGAACAAGGCATTAAGTGGTGTAAACTATTTCAGCAAAAGTGTATATACTCCAAATGCCATAAATACGACATGTCTTGAATCATTTGTTTTTTTTAACAGTGACAAACGTTGGAAGCAGCACCTGCTGAAACCCACAGCTAATCCCAGTTTAAAGAGCAGTCAGTGACATGCTGGAAAGGAAGCAGTTTGGGTCCTGTGCCTTCTGCAACGTCACACTTGTATCATGTTCTTTCATTCAACACCCCAGGCCACTTCATTCATTGGAAAGCAGGAATCATGGAATAATGCGAGTCCCTTACGCCTCTACTCATAATTCAATTCCTGCTCTATTACTAATGGCACATTCAACAGATCCATTGGAAAGGTTATGGAATTATTTTAAATATACATTTACAAAATGATGCATACAATATATTTTGGATTTGATTATTGTCCTTTAATTATCCTTATCTATGACTCAGGAGAAAATGTGGGCGGTAAGAGAAATTCTAGGGCTATTTCACAAGCCAACCACAGAGGTCATTTTTGGTCAGTCATGTCATGTGATCTATATTAACTCAATAACAGTGGTGGAAAACTAACCGAAATTCCCATTGCAGCCAGTTCATAAATAATCCACTATGAAAGTTTCTTGGACAGAACACTTCCCATCAGTTCTTGTGACCCTTATATGAGATATGAAAGCTCAAATGCAAGCACAAGAGCAAATTGATATCATTGATGCATTAGGGTATAGACTCTATTCATAAAGGTACTTTGCTTTGATACATGTTGTGCCAGCCCAACATGCAATAGCCAAGTGCAAGGCAGTATTCCATTAGCATGTTGCACCTAGTGAATCACATGCTAACAATGTTTACTGACAGCATACCCTGGAAGTGACACTATTTGCACACAAAATCAGCAAAAAAAATAAACGTGTTTGACTACACAATAGCACACCTTGAGAAACTTGGAGGTGGAATGTTGCATTGAGGGCAAAAAAATTTGCAACTGGCATCTACTTTAGCAATTTGCACCTGTTTTCGTAAATCAACCATATAATCCAAGCAATGAAGTATTATAGCGCTGCTGCTCTACAAGGCTGCAAGAAAAGTAAACGTGCTGTCTCAGTTGCTATTTGGTTCCTTGAAGTCTGTTCAGGATTTTAACTTTTAAGTTAACTCTGCACAATGTATTGTATGAGAAAATACAGATATGCACATTTTTTCTGTTGAACCCCAAAAATCTTGGGTGTGAGGGATTTAAACCAAATGGAATTGAAAAAAAGTTAGAGATATCATTATTAATAATAACCCGTATTTTTAAAGCACCAACAT
Organism: Xenopus laevis; assembly: GCF_017654675.1. Lineage (NCBI taxonomy): Eukaryota > Metazoa > Chordata > Amphibia > Anura > Pipidae > Xenopus > Xenopus laevis. The sequence continues at coordinate 50,499,603 of NC_054376.1, forward strand.
ATGGCGCAGAGCTGTACAGTAAATGGGCATATACATTAAATAAGGCATGTCCAAAGTGCGGCCCGGGGGCCAGTTGCAGCCCTTTTTCAAATTTACACCGGCCCTCAGTACTTGTCTATTACTTACACCTTCAGCACACAGGCAGCAGTATAGACCAAGTGGCAGATTATTTCACTAATGTGCCCAAATAATATTACTACTACGGTTACTCGATTCCTGTAGTTTAATATTAACGGTTCTAAGAATGTCGAGCTGAATGGTCGGCCCCCACACATTTTCACCTCAGCAAATCTGGCCCTCGTTGCAAAAAGTTTGGTCACCCCTGCATTAAACTTACAGATTTACATACACACACACACAACAGATAACAGAAGGTAAAGCGGTATAGAGATAAACAGAGCCCTGACCAAAAGAACTTACCATCTGAGACTGTTCTTGAGTTAAAGTGTACGATGAAGATTCCAAGACTGTCAGACAATGTCATTTAGAGGCACATTTATCAAGATTCAAATTCATGTCAGTTTTTTTTTACTCACATGAATTCAATTTTATTTGAAATCTCCAATTGGGGGAAATTTATAAAAAAAAAAATGGAATATTTCAAACTCGGACAAATTTTACCAACCTGAAAACTCGTATTGAATTCAATTGAAATTCGACCAAACTCGAATGTCAGAAAGGCTACAAACATCTCCAAATTGGTCACTGCACCTCTCCCATTGACTTATACATTCATTCGCCAGGTTTTAGGCAGCAAATAGTCAAATTCTTAAAGTGCTAGATTATGATAAATCTCGGAAATCTAATTTGAATTTTGTTTTAAAAAAAAAACTTGAATCAAGTTAAAATAATTCCCTAGTCTAATTTGACAGTTTTGACTTATGAGTTTTCAATTCAACCCTTAATAAATATGCCACTTAATGTAGTTCCACAGGCATAGCATTCGCAGACACCCAAAGGTAGTAATCACTTACAGGTGTACTAGTCTCCAAGGCCAGTGGTGCCTTTCTCCAGGAATCTCCTTGCTGGAGCTTCAGGCTACTTAACTAACTACCCAAATCCTGCCTCTCACTCATAGAGTGAGCTATTACAAATCTTTCTGACTACTGAAGCCTACCTCCGCCTCAGGCTCTTCTACCACCAACCACCCCCTCCAGCAGGTGGGGATTCACAGAAAAAAGGCAAAGTACATGGTAACTTTTTATAGACTATGGAACCCTGACATCCCCACCCAACTATTAAACTACCCAGGAAATACTTTCACCCAAAATGGCAAATAACATTCCGATCCAGCTGTGAAGCAGGTCCAGCCCTTAACTGTCCCTTATGGAGACTGCCTAAAGTAAAGGTGTACAAAATCTTTACCCTCCTCAGCTTTGAACTTTGGCAACCCCAGGTGCACTGCAGAAAGTTGTGGGTGTTGCTTATAGCAAGGGATTGGAGATGTCGTTGAATATCGCTGACTGCTAACTACTTGCATACATAGGCACTTTACTAACCAAGGGAATGCCATATACTGTATTGATGGAAGGGCAGGGGTATTGAAACCGGGTACTTCCCAGCAACCCCATGGGAGGTTGACAGCTATGCCTTCTACATAGGACAAGACAATGGTGCTCCTCCAGTATCGTCTATATTTCTTTAGCTTGATTTTGTCAAGTTGTCTCTCTCGCAATTCACCCCACATTATTTGGGTTTCCACTCACTCTTTTTCCAGAGACTCAACCCTCTATTTTGTACTTTTAACAATAAAAAGATATTTGCTTGCTTTGTATGTTTGTATATGGTAAATGAGCTAAGCTTGACTATTTGACAGAAATCCTCTAATGGATACTAAAGCAACCATTCACTTTTTTTGCACTTAGCCACAAATTTATGCAACTCAAAAATGATAGGTCTGCCAAAAATATCATGCTGCACTCTACGGAAAAAAAGGACACGGTTATTCTTACAAGGGAAGGTTTGACAGAACAGGAAACAGACTGGGTCAATGAAATGTATTCAATACTGTAAAATCACACACATTACCTGCAAATACTAGTGTCATGATTTCAGAAACCAAATTATCTCAGAGATCTCTGGCCGGTTTCCTTGACCTCTAACTACAAAGTCTTTTACTCTGGTAATACCTCTCGATGCTTAACCAACTCACAACATTTGCTAGCATATAGAAGATGCATTAGAACTTGGATTACCCACTGCTCCACTTAGTCTAGGTATATAAAGGTCAACACAGTGAAAATACCATAAGGTCTCAGAATAAGAGCTTATACGAATGACAGACAAATGAAAAATCTCAGCTAGCAGCAGGTTTATGTCTCTGTTATATAAAGGAAAATATGAATACGTAGTTCCTTTACTGAGCATTCAATATAATGCTTGTACTTTTCTTATTCTGACTTTTAGCAGCCTCAGGGTTTAACACATTTAGAAAAACGAAGAGTTTTTTTCCCACTAAAAAAAAATTGTCTTTTCCTCTTTAAAACGCCAACCAAATATTTTTTTTTTGGACTTTAGTAAATAATCCTCTACGTGAGATTATAGTCATTTTCCTGAATAAATGCAACAATGGTCGGAAAGAAGTGTTGAGCAAGGTTAAAAATAGTAAAAAACATTTTAATTATGAAGAGGAACACAGAACACAGTAAATTAAAAACAGGGCATAGATTATGCAATGCAGCAAAGTAAATTGTGTTTAAAATGTTTTGTTCCTGTTGAAGCCGAGCCTGTTTTCAATCATGTTTTCTGGGTTTACTTGCAGGCAAAAAGAGCAGAAAACGCAAATCAAATGTGCCATCTAGAGGACATTGAGCGGAACTGTTTAAGAAACCTAAATTTCTGTTACAATAGCAAAAGAAAAATACGTTTACAGGGCAGTTTTTGCCAATTTCAGAAAATTACACTTATGGAGTAATTTTCATGATCATGTTCCAAATGTACTTTAATTTTTCAAGAACCAGAACACAATTGCCAAGCTTCGTCCTATTGGCTGTTGAAACATACTCAACTCTAAAAAGGGTATAACAGCCATGCTAAGAAAGCATTACATGTATGGTAATTAGAGGAAATATGACTACACAGATCAACCTTTTTTTAAATACCTTGTTTAAATGTTTTGTAATGTTTTATGTGTACAGGTATAGGATCCATAATCTGGTAACCAGAAAGCTCTGAATTACGGAGATTTAGAATAGTACCTGGTTGTTTTTGTCGCAGTTCACTGTACTCGGTCAGTGAGCAATAAAGTTTAAAAACAACTGTTGACACAGTTTGGATTTTAGCCTGCAAAAGACTAGGGATGCACCGAATTCACTATTTTGGATTCGGCTGAACCCTCGAATCCTTTGTGAAAGATTCAGCCGAATACTGAACGGAATCCTAAATAGCATATGCAAATTAGGGGTGGGAAGTGATTTCCCTCCCTCACCCCTAATTTGCATATGCAAATTAGGATTCCGTTCGGCCGGGCAGAAGGATTCGGCCGAATCCTGCTGAAAAAGGTTGAATCGAATCCTGGATTCGGTGCATCCCTAAAGACTTCTGTACAAAACTTAATTTTTTTTCCCACATAGTGCCATTTATGTTGTAAGTGCTATGGAAAAGGAGACCTTCTTCGTCTCTGAACACTTAGAACATAATTTTGAATGTAACTATTTTGTATTTTTTTATTGTTTGCTCTATTAAGGTACTGTTCTACTGCACATCACTGTGTGCACAAGTAGAGATACATAAATAAATATATTTATATTGCATAAATGAATCTATTTCATGTAATGTTCATAGTGTACAACAGGAGGCAGCAGATAGTTATTAGGGTCATATTGATATTGCACCAAAAAAAAAAAAAAACGGGCAAAAAACAATAAAACATATAAGCTCTAGATGCCTTATTATTTTAAAGTTTTCTAATGTTGTCTAATGCAGTTATTTTATACATTGTAACCCAAACCAAGAATATTCTGCTTAGGACACAATAAAAGTGGCAGAACAGCTGTATTGGGCATTTTTAAAGTATTTAATCTTATTCCAAATAACTTACACATTCAGAAACAGTTTTTACTGAGTTCTCGGGTGTTTTATTACTTTTTTTTCTGGCAAAAAAGGATATTTTACAGTAACATTTACAAAGTCGTAAAAAAGAATTAATGGATTTCAAAAATTCATTCCATAATTAAAACCTGCACTAAACACTGACTGCATAGAGAAAGTAGGTGATCTCCATTACAGTTCCATTAAATAGTACCTTAAATGGAAGCTAAACACTGTACAATCCAGAAGAGAAAAAAAAGTGCACATAAATGACTTGACGATTTAATTCTGACCAGTAGATCCAAATCCACCAGCACCACGTTCTGTATCATCTAAAGCCTAAAAAAAATAAAAAGAAAATAAGAGTTAATAAGGGTTAATATAAAGGTGCCATTGCAGTGGAAGAGACTATAAAGAATAAGATACTGCACTTCATAGCAAATCATAATACTATGAGTTTGTGCCAGCATGGTTTTATGCGTAATAGATCTTGCCAGACTAATTTAATTTCTTTTTATGAGATGGTAAGCAGGGACCTCAATTTTGGGATGGCAATGGATGTGATTTACTTAGATTTTGCTAAAGCATTTGATACAGTGCCACACAGAAGGTTACTGGTTAAATTAAGGAATGTTGGCCTGGAACATAGTATTTGTACCTGGATAGAGAACTGGCTAAAAGACAGACTACAAAGAGTTGTGGTAAATGGAACATTTTCTAATTGGACCAGTGTTGTTAGTGGAGTACCACAGGGCTCTGTACTAGGTCCCTTGCTTTTCAACTTGTTTATTAATGACCTGGAGGTGGGCATTGAAAGTACTGTTTCTATTTTTGCAGATGATACTAAATTGTGCAGAAAACAAGTTGTCTGATTCTGGGCAGTGTCATTCTGTGGCTACTAAAGCAAATAAAGTTCTGTCTTGCATAAAAAAGGGCAATAACTCAAGGGATGAAAACATAATTATGCCTCTTTATAGGTCCCTGGTAAGGCCTCATCTGGAGTATGTGGTGCAGATTTGGACTCCAGTCCTTAAGAGGGATATAAATGAGCTGGAGAGAGTGCAGAGACTAAGTGCAACTAAACTGGTTAGGGGGATGGAAGACTTAAATCATCATGGTAGAATGTAAAGGTTTGGTTTGTTTTCTGGAAAAAAGGGGCTTTCCGAGGGGACATGATTACACAAGTACATTAGAGGACATTATAGACAAATATCAGGGGACCTTTTTACCCATAAAGTGGATCACCGTACCAGAGGCCACCCCTTCAGACTAGAAGAAAAGAACTTTCATTTGAAGCAACGTAGGGGGTTCTTCACAGTCAGGACAGTGAGGTTGTGGAATGCACTGCCGGGTGATGTTGTGATGGCTGATTCAGTTAATGCCTTTAAGAATGGCTTGGATGATTTTTTGGACAGACATAATATCAAAGGCTATTGTAATACTAAACTCTATAGTTAGTATAGGTATAGGTATATAGAATTTATGTGAACGTATGGAGGGGTGTGTGTGTGTATGGATGCTGGGTTTTTAATTGGAGGGGTTGAACTTTATGGACTGTCTTTTTTCAACCTAATTTAACTATGTAACTAGGTGATTTATCAATTGTTGAATTTAAATTTTTGCCACGGGTCAATTTTTTTTTTTTTTTTTGCAAAAAAATGTACAAATTCAAAATCTAGTTTCAAAAAACTTGAATGCTTGGTATTTATAAAGCACAAGCAACTCGAAAAACTTGAACGTAAAACTTTGGCTTCTAAAGGCGTGAGTTCATGTACTGTAGAAGTCAACGGGATTAAAAGATTTTCGAGTTTGTTTTAAATTTATAAACTCACAAATTCACAATTTTTTTCACATTTGTATTCAATTTAGGTTTTGAAATTAGGATTTTTAAATAAATAAAAAGACATTCAAGTCTAATTGTGAGTTTATTCGAAGTAGGGGAAAAAAAACCCCTAAAAATTCCAGTCCATACAGGTCTGCAAAAAAAATTATTATATTGGGCAAAAATAACTTACTTTGACCTCTTCAAGTTCAGGGTATAGTATTCTCTCACATATCAACTGTGCCACTCTATCACCTTTTTTCACTAGAGAAGAAAAATCAAACCCAAATTACACCTTTTCTCCCCACTACAGAAACATAAGGTAAAGAAGAACAGCCACAGAAAGACAAATAGCGGCTTTATTTATAAACCGTTTTCCTTGATAATTGTTTATCTTATCGATATAAGCAGGAGTTGGAAAACTCTGCATGTGAAACAAGCCTTAAGCTGGCCATAGACACAAAGATCTGATCGTATGAATCCTCGAATCGTACGATTTTCATATCATGTGTGGAGTGTCCTGACATTTATCTTGCCGATCGGTCAGGTTAGAAGATTTCTGTCGGCTGACGATCATATCTCTGCATGTATTGCCAATCTTCAGTGGGAGACTGTCACTGTCAGCTTTGTCTAACAAAAACTTTCCTACGGTTGCTGTGGGGCAGAACATCGGCTGATCTGTTCTTACTGCTTTGTTTGATCTGAATGGTTAGTGGCAGGTCGGGAGATGAGGACGTACAATCGTTCGTCTGATATTGCAGGGGAATTTTTGTGTCTACGGCCAGCTTTAGAGAGCGAGATTAAGATATAAAACGAAAACTGGATTGGGCAAAAAGAACAGCTTAAATTTGTGTACATAAAGTTGTTAGCGGAAGCTATTAATAAGTGACCTGGGTCAGTTGCCTAATTTGCATGAACTGTCAAATTAATCATCCTTGAATGCAGTCAACTAAAACAGATAGATTGAGCAAAGATTAAATAATGTTTTAATGGGGAAACTTTTCCCTGCAAGTGGATTACAATTTTTCTACTTCTTCAAAAAAAAAACTTTTCAAGTCACACCACTTTTATAGTGTTCTGCTGCATCTAATCTGCACTTTTAGGGGTTGTTTTTGAGACATGGTAATGTACCTAGAAAAGCTGTCTAGCATAGCTCAGCTGACTATCTTTGGAGCACCCAATAAGTGGCTACCTAGTGACCCGTGTAGCAATTATTAGCCATAAAAAGTGACCCTGAAAGGTTGTAGATTTTTACTGCATGATGTCAGAAACACATTAAGACACATCCTGGCATTATTCTTGTGTTTTAAAACTAAATTTGTGTGTCCCTGAACATATACAAAATGCATCATCCACTGTATGGGCATTACAAAAAAAATAAAGACCTAGTAGTTTGTACAATTTAACCCTTATAACCATGCAAACCAACTTCATTTATGCCTTTACAGACCGATGTGACCCATCATGGGCATTAACCTAACCAAAATTCATAACATATGTGCTTGAGAGAAGGTGAAAGTGGGTGACACACATGTAACTTACTTGGTTGCCATTTAATATGTCTCTAGCATATAATGTAACTCTTTAATAAACTAGGTTTTCTCATCAAATGCATTGCCAAACTGCTCAATGACCTAATCATTTGTTTATTTTAGTTTTGTGTAGAACAATCACTAACCAACCTGCTTCAAAATATGAATTAATTTACATTAAATCTACAAACCTTCAAAAGCATCCTTTCCGAAATTAAATAACACAACACCAACATTGCCTCTGTAGTCCTCATCAATTACGCCAGCTTCACGTGAGGAGATGTGGGGAGGAGCAGTTGAGAAAAAAAGTGACCATAAAGTAGGAAATACAGATCAGCTATTATAAACCTATAGTTACAGCAGTGGGGACACTGAATACAGTAAAATGGATATAATATTGTTTAAGTTTGCTTTCATTTTAAATTGTTAATATGTTCATAATTATACATGAGCTACTTGTATTCTCTGTTATACAGAAACTAGGTAAAGAGAAATTAAAAAGGTAATAATCAATTAGAACATATCCCCTCAGCAACAGTGCACAAAGTTTTACTGGCAAGGTAATTTATTGCCAAAAGTGGGCACAAAAGGTCTCCTAGTGCAGGCTATAGACAAAAATACTGGAAGCACTACAGGCATGCAAATTAAATTCTCCCTATTTTTCCAACAGGGTGCTGACTGTGATGTGTGAGACACAAATTACATATATAGGAATCGTGCACAAACATACCTCCAACATCAATGAAATACTTGGCAGCTAATCCGGAACGTGGAGCTGGAAACAAAATAATACAATCATGAGATGCAACAGACAAGCACATCTCAAATTGTCTACATCACATTCCTTGAAAGGTTGGAGGGTCAATGATGTGCAGGTGAGGAAAAAAATTCAACCCACCTCCGACCCTAACTTGCAACATGTTTCCATTGTAGGAGCCACACATCAGTGGTGCAAAAAACAAAAAAAACGTATCTCAGAAAACGTATGCTTACAAGTTTATTTTCTCTTTGAGGGGAAATACTATGAACAGAGCCAAGGGATATCAATGGGCTCAAATGTAGCTCCTGCCTACACAAATGTTTATATGGCACGGTTTGAAAACGATTTTGTGTATGAAAATCAGGAGTTTTGGCCCAATATACTAACCTGGCTCCGCTACATTGACACTCTTTTTCATTTGGCAGGGACCAGAAGAACTTCTATGTATCTTCAATGATTATCTTAATTCAAGGACCCCGACCATTAAATTTACCCTAGAATACGATCTACATCAGGTACATTTTTTGCATGTGATTGTAGAACTACAAAAAGGGCGACTTGTGACAGATATTTATAGGAAACCGACAGACAGAATAATCTATTTGGATCCTCGCAGTTTTCATCCACCTGCGACCACTAGGTGGCTGCCATATAGCCAATTGTTACGGGTTAGACGCAATGTTTAAGGGCACGTAAAGGCAAAAAAATACTTTCTTTAATGAAAAAGAAACCCATCTCCAATATACTTTAATTAAAAAATGTGCACTGTTTTTAGAAGAAACCTGACTGTATGCAGTGAAAGTCTCCCTTCATTTACCGTATATACTCGTGTATAAGCCGACCCGTGTATAAGCCGAGGTACCTAATTTTACCTACAAAAACTGAGAAAACTTATTGACTCGCGTATAAGCCTAGACACAACTACAGCCCTGTCTCCCAGCAGCGCACATTCTGCCAAAGCGACCCCCCCAGCGATCAACTGGACTTCTTTGCAAAGCTGATGGTGACAGAGAATTGCCAAACGGATTACTGTGTGCATTGTCCCACTGTCCCACTACCATGTGCAGAGGGTGCTGTTTGATATTGCCATCACTGTTAATCTTTTGTATAACCAACAGAGGGTGCTGTGTGATATTGCAGTCACTGTTATTCTTTCATACAACCAACAGAGGGTGCTGTGTGATATTGCAGTCACTGTTATTCTTTCATACAACCAACAGAGGGCGCTGTGTGATATTGCAGTCACTGTTAATCTTTCATATAACCAACAGAGGGCGCTGTGTGATATTGCAGTCCCGGTTATTCTTTTATACAACCAACAGATGGCACTGTGTGATATTGCAGTCCCTGTTATTCTTTCATACAACCAACAGATGGCGCTGTGTGATATTGCAGTCTCTGTTATTCTTTCATACAACCAACAGATGGCGCTGTGTGATATTGCAGTCTCTGTTATTCTTTCATACAACCAACAGATGGCACTGTGTGATATTGCAGTCCCTGTTATTCTTTCATACAACCAACAGATGGCGCTGTGTGATATTGCAGTCACTGTTAATCTTTCATATAACCAACAGAGGGCGCACTGTTATTCTTTCATATAACCAACAGAGGGCATTGTGGGATATTGCAGTCTCTCCCCAAGTGAACTGTTGGTATAGGAATGATTAAAAGTGACTGCAATCTCAGCTACTCGGGTCTGGTATCGCTGACCCGCGTATAAGCCGAGGTAGACTTTTTCAGCACATTTTGGATGCTGAAAAACTCGGCTTATACGCAGGTATATACGGTACTGCTGTGGTCTGCGGCCTCGTGCTTTTATATGATCACATAACTCCTCGGTGACTAATAATATCTTTATAAATTACAGTAGGGGGTACATTATCCACTATATAATATGCAAAAGCCATGAATATCTTGTAAATGATAGCCTTATAAACAGTGAGTTCTGTCATCAGTTATAAATGGTGAATTCTGATGTCATTTCTGTCACATGACTCACTGAAACTTGTGTATTATAATATAAAGTACCCCCAGTTGCAAAGTATACTCAGTCTTCGGCCTCGTATTTTTATATGTTCATGAAATTCCTCTGTGAATTAGAATATCCTTATAATTTACAAGAGGGGTAAATTATTCACTATATAAAGAATATAAGCGGACACGATCATATTTCCCCCCCCCCCCCAAGGACTGGTTTATTTGACCCCGCCAAATATGGAATTCTTACTGTGTGAGAGCAGTGCGTAAGTCTAGTGCCAAATGATCTTTGCCTACCGACACACATGCAGGGAGATAACCTGCTCCTCCACTGCTGCAGCCAGAAACAATGCCTCTGCTAGGGTGCAGGCAGACACAACAGATTGTCACAAAATGCAAAATCTTTTGTTTCAGCAATGAAATCCGCCACGTCAGCCTGCATCCCAGCTGAGGAAATGTTATCTTGGTGAAGCCACAGCAGTCAGCAGAGCAGCTGCAGAAGAGCAGATTCTTTCCCTGTGTTTCTCCACAGGCTGAGATCTGCATTGTGTGGCCTAAAGCTGCATGCCGATGAAGGAGGGAGTGTACATGTTGAAGAGAAAAATCTCCGTGTTTGAGGAAGCAGATGAGAGCAGGCTTACAGAAGAGACTGGTGTAGACTTAAAACCCACCCATTCTGTAGGTCTGAAGACAAAGCAAACATGATGCAGACCCAATTACCAGGGCTGGAACTAGGGGTAGGCAGAGTAGGCGCCCGCCTAGGGTGCAATCATGATGGGTGGGGGACGACGACGCACTTTTACGGGGCTTGTTGTTTTTTGGCCCTGGTTTGCTTGGCCTTTAATAGTTTTTCAAATTTTTAAACATATTTGGTTCCTGCTAGTACAGATACATATTTGGGGGCAATATGATGGATTCTTTTGGCTGCCGATGGCAAAATTACAGACTGGGGATAAGACTATGATGGATGTTTTGTCTTATGCTGGCATAGGTACAGATTGGGGGTGATCTGAGGGATTGATTGCACAGGTACATGGGGCAACATAATGTCTGCTGGCACAGGTACAAAGGGGGGCAATGGAGGACCGGATGGGGGGGCCTTGCCTAGAGTGACAAAATACCTTGGCCCAGCCAATTACACTTCCCTATGCCCACATGGTTTAGAAAATCAATGAATTAATGACTAGCAACTTACCAACTCGTCCATAGCACCCTGTAGGTACACGAATCTGGATGTCTGTTTTTACCACCAGTTTTTCGAGAGCAGGAATAACATAATCGTACGCACTGGTTAAGAAAAAAAAAACCCCACACACACATAGGATTATTAATCACATGACAAAAGATGGCCTCAGAAAGCAAGGGGGCAGCAATGCAGTTAAATGGACAGTCCTTGCATGAGGGAGGCACGTGGGACTGAACTGCCTGCTGCACATTCTAATGGGTATCAACTTTGCAACACATGGGAATTAAAAACGGGCAACGATTTTAAAAGTAGTTGCAGTTAAAAGCAGGGTTTGTCCAGCCCCTTTCTGTTCTCTGACCCTTAGAGCAATGTCACCTTGCAACATTGTTGCAGAAGTACTGGCAGTATATTGGAAATATTGTGTCAAAATGGTGGAGGAGCCCATTAAATGCGACCCCTGCTCTAGTTAGCAGCACTTGCCTGTATAGGTCGTATCCCGCTGCCCGCGCTGACCCTCTGGTGGGCGTGTAGGCATTTTCGGTCAGTTTTGCAAAGTTCAGCACAGGACCCGAGGGATACATCAGCTCATCTTTCGATCGCTTGGCTGGTGACGTGGTGACTGTAGTTGCCGGCATGACTAAAGTATAAAGGTTCTCTCAGACACTAGACACACTACAGTATGATAAAAAAAATTAAAAAAGCGCCAATATAATTCAGATCTCCCGCTGAAAATTGTGTGTGGGGGCAAGAGAAGGTTTCTAGCCAATGGGCTTGCTGGGTAGTGAGAGACGTGTGGAAATACACGATGCTCGTTGGTTAAAGGAACATAACGATTTCCTAAACTCCCGCCCCTATTGTCACATCGATCTCTGACAGGAAAATACTTCACCAGAGAGGAGGAGGGGGGATTATGAACGCAATGTATGATGTCCGTTTTACGACACGGGGAGATACGAGGGAAAGATTTATTTACCTTGCGTGGCAGGCGCGCGTTTGTGAAGAGGCGACAGACTCGGGCGCCACATTTTCCTGCTGAGCGGCCGCACTGTGACGCAGTACATGATGATACTGCGGAGAGCGGCCATGGCTTGCGGATATCCGAGGCCTGGTGGTGTCGGGAGCTGTAGTACAGCAGGGGCTTGCTTCGGTCTTCGCTTCTACGCAACGTTTTATTCTTCAATTCGCATCACTTCTATCAGACTCACAGTTACTAATGTTAAGGCGTGGTTACCAATTATGAGAAGGAAAAATCCGTGAAATTGTTAGACACCCCCTAGTGGCCTTAAAGGAACAACTGTGTGAAAATAAAAACTGGGTAAATAGATAGGCTGTGCAAAATAAAATAATGTTTCTAATATAGTTAGTTAGCCAAAAATGTAATGTATAAAGGCTGGAGTGACTGGATGTGTAACATAATAGCCAGAACACTACTTCCTGCTTTTCAGCTCTCTAACTCTGAGCTAGTCAGCGACTTAAAGGGGGGCCACATGGTACATTTCTGTTCAGTGAGTTTGTAATTGATCCTCAGCATTCAGCTCAGATTCAAAAGCAACAGATATGACCCATGTGCCCCCCCCTCCTCAAATCACTGATTGGTTACTGCCTGGTAACCAGTCAGTGGAAACCAAGAGAGTTGAAAAGCAGGTGTTCTGGCTATTATGTTAGATATCCAGTCACTCCAGCATTTAGAAACAAAAAGGGGTTGTGGGAGCACTCCTAAGGCTAAGTAAAAATGTATTAAAATATAATGGAAGTGCTACTGACTTGGCCAAATTAATTAGTGGATATTCCCTGGACCACTGTCTAAGTAATTCAGTATATCTGCAAGTGTGGGTTTTTAGTTACAAAGTTATGATCATAAAGTTGATAAGCCACCATACCACGTCAAGGTAAACCCCATACAGTGGTCCCTAACTTGTTTACCTCTGGTCATAGAGTAAAGGATATTGTGCCTCTCTGCATAGTAGCATTCATTGAAGTAAATGTCTGCTGAACCTTGGTTTCAGTCTGAAGGCTAGATACTCCCCCGCTGCTAGTATGCGGCTTTTAAGAGAGAGTGATTGCCCCATTTTTAAAAATTTGTTTCATAATATAAAAATGGTGATGGCAAAGTAAAATTATATGTATAGGTGCACACTTGGAAAGTGTGTGTGTGTGTGTGTGTGTTAAGCTTCTGTTGTGCTTTATATGTTTATTGGCTCATTTCAGTAGACAAAAGGGCAATGTTTCGGGCCTCACAGGGACCTTTATCTTGACTACTAAGCACCTGGTCTGACGAGACAGAGCACTTTCTAATCTGCAATCTGTATGTCCTTGGGTAAAATGTGGGCTTGGGGCACATATTACAGCTTATCTACCAACTTTCTGATCATAATGTTACTATGGAAATGTTTTCCATGATATTACAGGAAAATCATATATGGCAATATCAATTATTCACTACAATCTGTAATTGGGTGTGCGTATGTGTATTTAGGAAGTAGTGTTTTTATTCTCTGCTAATGGATAAAGGATGCATGCAACTGAAGGGGCTGGACTGGAGGACTACATGTCCGATCATTAAAGCTGTGTTCCAAAATGGAAAATAGTCATAGTTATTCAAAAAGAGAAATGGCTGTGCATATGTCTACTGTTAAAACAGATCCTCCCAATATGCAATGGAATAAGGCATTTATTGCTTCCTTGTGTTTGGTATATGTCTTGTATTACGTATAGAAACAACCTTCAAACTCAGGTTTATTTATCAACAACAAATGTGAATTTTCTGCAGTTAACATATAATGCAGGACACTGGGAAAATTTTGGTGAGTTCCTGATGACCCCGGCTCTATGCTCTCCACCAGGACCTTAGGGCATTCCACCCCCACTCCCTGCTAACGCTAGTAGGAATGGGGCGCTGCACGCACCTATGGGGTGCTATGTTAGAATTATAGGTTGGCGGCGAGTTTCACAAGATGTTCACAGCTGGGGTGACGGGGTTTCCCTAAGGTGGCATTTCTGGAGGGTCCTGGACACCACAGGCCAACCCTGACCTGTGAGACCCTAATTTGTTCACAACTGAGACTTTAAGAGGGTTAATGTCAAATTTCGAATTTAGGTGAATTTTTTTTTTTTTTACTCACAACTCGAATGGGAGATTATATATGAAAAAAGTCTAATATTTGATCGAATAGTCCCGACCCAAAATTTTTAATTGAGTTCAAATTGAGTTTTCCTCAGAAAAAAAACTTGAATATCAGGAAGGCAATTAACATATAAAAATGGTTCAATTGAACTTTCAGCATTGGATTATTTGAGTGTCTACGTTATGTTCAGCATAGTGTGATCCATTCCCCTTGGCTGTAGGTTTGGGGCTAACAACCCTAACCCACCTTTTCTACTGGTGAGTCTTTAAGCTTTACATCTATAGGGCAACTACCTTTATTTGGATCTCGACCACTATGGCCAGCATCAGGCCCCCTCATATCTTTATATGGACATGGAATTCATATGTGACTTTCACTGGCGCTGCTTCATAACCATATTGGCAACTGCACTAACAGACATGGCATCGGCCTGTCATTAAACACGCTGGGCAGGTATCTGAGTGGAAAGTATGCGTTTTGTGCTGCAATGCATTCCATGGCCAAATCTAGTGGATCTGCAGTGAAGAATACATTACAGTACCCCTGGTCTTATAATTAAGAGCAGGACTACATCTCAATCTTTATATGAACCTGCAGGTTTATATTGTGGATCAAGAAAACTCTGCTGTGAGTCTGGATACTAGTCATCTCACTTCTATTTTTTTTATGATGTGAATTCATTTTTTTATGTGCTTTTGAAAGGAAGACAAACAACAGAATTATACAGCAATGTCAATGCCAAGCAGCAGAAAAGAGACTCATAAATGGAAAAAATTTACTGAAGATTTAATGGAATAAGGGGCATGAGAAAAATACAATTAAATATATTTATTAATCTTTACACAGGCATCGACTTTTAATCAATTAAACCTGTCTTTGGAGCGGATGGGTTTGAAACTGCAGACTATTATATGAGCATATGCATTCTATATTCTAGTTGTATTTCTATTTATGTGGTAGTTGTTACAATGCTTGGCTTGGCATATGTGTGGCCCATAGACATCAGGGGAACTGGGCAATCTGATTTTCAGCACTGTTTGATGCTGTTGTTCTTTGGTCTGTGCTAAGGCCAACAAATGTGAATTGGTATAGGTACAGCTAATCTTATGCCATGCCTGTAAGACCTGTGCACGGATTATTATATTATTTGTATTCAATTTACAATAACATGTTGTCCCAGAATCCATACATTTTACACAAACACATACATATTTACAGTGGTGTGAAAAACTATTTGCCCCCTTCCTGATTTCTTATTCTTTTGCATGTTTGTCACACTTAAATGTTTCTGCTCATCAAAAACCATTAACTATTAGTCAAAGATAACATAATTGAACACAAAATGCAGTTTTTAAATGAAGGTTTACGCTATTAAGGGAGAAAAAAAACTCCAAATCTACATGGGCCTGTGTGAAAAAATGATTGCCCCCCTTGTTAAAAAATAACTTAACTGTGGTTTATCACACCTGAGTTCAATTTCAAAGGTTATAAAGCCATTTCTAAAGCTTTGGGACTCCAGCGAACCACAGTGAGAGCCATTATCCACAAATGGCAAAAACATGGAACAGTGGTGAACCTTCCCAGGAGTGGCCGGCCGACCAAAATTACCCCAAGAGCGCAGAGACAACTCATCCGAGAGGCCACAAAAGACCCCAGGACAACATCTAAAGAACTGCGGGCCTCACTTGCCTCAATTAAGGTCAGTGTTCACGACTCCACCATAAGAAAGAGACTGGGCAAAAACAGCCTGCATGGCAGATTTCCAAGGCGCAAACCACTTTTAAGCAAAAAGAACATTAAGGCTCGTCTTAATTTTGTTAAAAAACACCTCAATGATTGCCAAGACTTTTGGGAAAATACCTTGTGGACCGACGAGACAAAAGTTGAACTTTTTGGAAGGTGCGCGTCCCGTTACATCTGGCGTAAAAGTAACACAGCATTTCAGAAAAAGAACATCATACCAACAGTAAAATATGGTGGTGGTAGTGTGATGGTCTGGGGTTGTTTTGCTGCTTCAGGACCTGGAAGACTTGCTGTGATAGATGGAACCATGAATTCTACTGTCTACCAAAAAATCCTGAAGGAGAATGTCCGGCCATCTGTTGGTCAACTCAAGCTGAAGCGATCTTGGGTGCTGCAGCAGGACAATGACCCAAAACACACCAGCAAATCCACCTCTGAATGGCTGAAGAAAAACAAAATGAAGACTTTGGAGTGGCCTAGTCAAAGTCCTGACCTGAATCCTATTGAGATGTTGTGGCATGACCTTAAAAAGGCGGTTCAAGCTAGAAAACCCTCAAATAAAGCTGAGTTACAACAATTCTGCAAAGATGAGTGGGCCAAAATTCCTCCAGAGCGCTGTAAAAGACTCGTTGCAAGTTATCGCAAACGCTTGATTGCAGTTATTGCTGCTAAGGGTGGCCCAACCAGTTATTAGGTTTAGGGGGCAATTACTTTTTCACACAGGTTTGGATTTCTTTTCTCCCTAAATAATAAAAACCCTCATTTAAAAACTGCATTTTGTGTTTACTTGTGTTAGCTTTGACTAATAGTTAAATGTGTTTGATGATCAGAAACATTTTGTGTGACAAACATGCAAAAGAATAAGAAATCAGGAAGGGGGCAAATAGTTTTTCACACCACTGTATGTACCTTTTATAATATGTCCGTTCAGTTCTTCAGTCCATTTTTATTTTTGCTTAAAAATTTTTTAATGCTGATACAAAAAGTCCCACATCAACCATTATAAGTAGAGGTGATGAATTTTGAGAATTATGAATAAAACGTTGGTACAGTCTTGCGATTTCTTTCGAACCAGCAAGACAGGTGGAAGGTTCTTGGAAAGAATTTCTACCCATGCCTTGTAGAGGTGGTCTGAGACAGATCCTTTTCTTGCAACAGGAAGACTTCTGCAAACACAACAAAATATAAAATATTAGTTATTTCTTATTTTTGCTATCGTTGGTGGCTAGCATTAATATAGCAGCAGATAAATACATGAAAAATATTAAACTTAGAGACCTGGGGGCAAATTCACTAAGCACCGAAGCGCCTAACGCTAGTGTCAATTCGCTAGCATTGGTCATTTTCGTTACTTCGCAAATTCACTAACGAATGCTGGCGTAAATTCGCTAGTGTTACTTCGCACCCTTACACCTGGCGAATTTGCGCAACGGACGTAACTACGCAAATTCACTGACGCGCACATTGTACTGAACGCTACCTTTTACGCTAGACTTCCTTCACCACCTCAGACCAGGCGAAGCGCAATAGAGTAGATAGGGATTGCTTCAAAAAAAGTTACAATTTTTTCTAAGTCCCAAAAAACACTGACGTTTTTTCTATATTATGGGTGATAGACTGAAAAAGATCGAAAAAAATTTGGGGGCTCCCCTCCTTCCCCCCTACATTTCCTAACTCATGGCAACTTAACTATACAGTGAGCACATGTGTAGGGCAAAATAAAATTTTATTTGATGTTTTGAAGGTTTCCCAGGCATTTGTAGTGATGCTTCATATACCTCCATTGTAACTTCAATTTGGCGCCGTATGCAAATTAACCATCGCTAGCGTAACTTCGCTTAGCGCATCAGCGCTAGCGCAACTTCGCAACCTTACGCTACCCCTGAGCGCAACTTTGGATTTTAGTGAATTTGCGGAGCGCTGGCGAAACTACACCTGGCCAAGTGCGGCGAAGTTACGCCTGGCGCAACTACGAATCTTAGTGAATTTGCCCCATAGTGAGATTGGCAGATCTGGAGTGTTCTTGTAATAGTTCATTCAGTCTGACTTGGCGATTACTCTGTAAATAAATATAAAACAAGTCACAATGAAACCTAATAAAGATGTGTTCTGTAGTTGCACATTTATATATTTAAATAAAAATAATTTGCGGGTTCTGGTGCAATTATGGATTGAGAAAGCCAGTCGAATGACTACTATGGCAAGGGCCTTTCCGTTGCTACATTTCTAGTGTAAAATCTGCTTTAGGGATCCATATTCACAAAAGCAAGAATGTGAATTACCATGTAAGCAAACATAAAATATCTGTGGACATTTTAATATTATTTGCTTTGCCACTTGCCCTTATGTGCATTACCACTGTCAGGTGTATCTCTTACATCTATGTAAGTGATGGTTTTATAGTTTTATGCTGCAAATCAAAGAAAACAACTTCTAAATGACACAGAAGATCTTCACAGCAAATCTTTCTTTCTTCATAAAATCAGCCTGCTACAGTATACTCTTTCCCATGAGAATTGCAGCTTGTTGGAAAATCACAAGCGCCTCATTCTGCCCCAAGACAGATAATCGCACCAGCCAATCATCTGAACCAGCTTTAAACATGAGCATTGACATCCCGGGGTCTTTTCTACAGCCACTATCTCATCAACCCCCTGCAAAGCAGTTTGAGATAAAATCATAGAATGTGCCACATCATGTTAAAAGAAATCTATAAATATTCTGTAAAACATATTGACATTTGCTTTTGTCTTAGAGAGCCTATTCTTTGCAGTTCTGTTTGTTAATGTGAACAAAAGTTGCCCTATTATACCCCATCCCAGCAACCAAAAATAATTGATAACATTTGGGGGCAGATTTACATAGGGACGAATTTTGAGAGTTAATTAACCCTCGATATTCGACTGCTGAATTGAAATACTTCGAATATCGAAGTTGAAGGATTTAGCGCTATTCCTACGATCGAAGGAATAATCGTTCGATCGAACGATTAAATCCTTCGATTCGAAGGATTTTAATCCATCGATCGAAGGATTTTCCTTCGATCAGAAAATTGTTAGGAAGCCTATGGGGACAATCCCCATAGGCTAACATTGGCCTCGGTAGGTTTTAGGTGGTGAACTAGGGGGTCGAAGTATTTTTTAAAGAGACAGTACTTCGACTATCGAATGGTCGAATTATTTGTACTTCGAATCGTTCGATTCGAAGCCGTAGTCGAAGTAGCCCATTCAATGGTCGAAGTAGCCATATTCGACCATTCGAAATTCTAAGTATTTTTTCTTCTAATCCTTCACTCGAGCTAAGTAAATGAAGTAAGTGAATTACTGCCTTTGTGGTTGTCAATCTCATGAAACTGGTAGGATACTTATTTATCATGCACTAACCATTGAATGGAGCATCTCTCAGACACCAGAGCTCAACAAGAAAAGCTATTGCAATTTTTTTTTCTTCATAGCTAATCCCTTCAAGAAACAGTTAAAACAGGAGAGAGAGAGAATCCCGAAATCCTGTACATAATAACATTTTAGCAGTGTCACATACCTTTCTTTGCTTGGCTTAGTGTTAATGTAAATATCTTCAAACTTAATTCGAAATTTGCTTAAAAGTGATGCCATCCTGGTAAAACGCAAACAAAATAGAGGGACACAAAATCCATCACTTCACAATACAACATGGTGAGGGAGGGGTGCATGACTCTCTGAGCCTAATGGGAGTGGGTTGGGAAATGGCTCTTATGAGTATCACAAATCTGTGGAATCAGTGATGTCTTAGAGAGAACATGCATTTATATACACATTTTTAAAAGTTCAGAGGCTGTTGATGCACCTTTTCTACCTATTCACGACTGAATGAACTCATGTCAAAAGGGTAACTTAAATATTGCTGGTAAACATGAAAAAGTAAAGAATTTCTATTAACTCTACGGTACATACGGAGTCAGTCCTAGAATTCTAGGAGTCAGTCCTAAAATAAAACAATAGTATTTGTGAAAAAAAAACAGATTTCACATTGCCACGTCTATACTGTAATAACTAGCTGATGCATTTATCTACAAAGCTGCCTGATGCCACAGAGAATGAATGTTTTTATGATGAAGTTCACTGTGAATAACCTATAAAGTTCTAAATAGTAAACTGATGGAAATAATATATGTTTTGCAAAGTAAATATTGTATCATGAGTATAACAAATATTTTAGAGCTAGGCTGGAATAGACCTATGAAGCAAGCTATGAAAATTTTATATGCTGTCATCATACAAAACTGCATGCACATGCAACAGATTTGGCTGTGAACTAAAGCTAATTTTTAATGGGGTACTTAATGTAATACTTAAAGGGATCCTGTCATCGGAAAACATGTTTTTTTCAAAACATCAGTTAATAGTGCTACTCCAGCAGAATTCTGCACTGAAATCCATTTCTCAAAAGAGCAAACAGATTTTTTTATATTCAATTTTGAAATCTGACATGGTTCTAGATATATTAGAACGCCGGGTTAAAAATAAGCAGACATCCACAGTTGCGCCAGCATTCAATTATATATCAGTGCAAGGGGGGAGGGGTGTCCACCACATTTAAAGCAATTATCCTATATACAAAAGAGGACTTATCCCCCTATCCCGTTGCACTGTAGAAAATTAGACACAATGTATTACAGTAAAAAGCAATATTTATTAATAACCATGCTAGTGAAACAAATTAAAACATATTTAAAAACCAACAGCGCTGCTGGAAACAAAAAACGGGGAATACCCTGATGTTAATTAGTGATCACTATTTTTCATACTGGTTGAAAAACCTTGCGTAGGTAAAGAAATGTGGTTGGAGCAGTAAAGGTGGTTTGGTAAAACGTATTAGGTGTGAACTCCCGGCAAAGACCACATTAAGGGCATGTATGCCAAAATGTCCCTTCTTCTCTGTATAAGAACTATGTTGGATCCAGCGTTTGCTACAGCTAACTCCTTACTTACCCTGCATTTAACCTCGGCTCAAGGGGCTTCCGCTGAGGGACTTGCAAGGGGAGCCAGCCCCTACCCTGCTTGGGACATAGTTCTTATACAGAGAAGAAGGGACATTTTGGCATACATGCCCTTAATGTGGTCTTTGCCGGGAGTTCACACCTAATACGTTTTACCAAACCACCTTTACTGCTCCAACCACATTTCTTTACCTACGCAAGGTTTTTCAACCAGTATGAAAAATAGTGATCACTAATTAACATCAGGGTATTCCCCGTTTTTTGTTTCCAGCAGCGCTGTTGGTTTTTAAATATGTTTTAATTTGTTTCACTAGCATGGTTATTAATAAATATTGCTTTTTACTGTAATACATTGTGTCTAATTTTCTACAGTGCAACGGGATAGGGGGATAAGTCCTCTTTTGTATATAGGATAAATGGTTCTAGATATTTTGTCAATTTCCCAGCTGCCCCATGTCATGTGACTTGTTATGTACATTTGGGGCAGATTTACATTGGTTCGAATGGTAAATTAGAATTTTCAAATTTTTTTGGTCAAAACTCACAATTTCGAATTTAAAACCACCAACTCAAATTTTTATTCGAATGTGAGATTTATCACAACTCGACCCTGGAAACAGTTCTAATTTGATACTTCACCACCTAAAACCTGCCGAAGTCAATGTAGAAGTCAATGGCAGAGGTCCGTTGAACCATTGGAAGATGTTAATAGCCTTCCTGACATTCAAGTATCACATATCTATTAAGTAATGGCTTCCAGTGACTTCTGTTATTGCTGAGTAGCCTATAAAACATGTTTAAATACTCTGGGCACACCTCACATTTGGTTACAGATTTATATAGATGAGCTTTTTTTGTAGCAGTGCAGGCCACACAGGGCTTCAGACCAATGGTATATAAAGTGGTTTTGGGGTAGTAATGCTGTGAAAATACCAGGATATAAATTGCCAAAACTGCCATTTGTCACATGTTTTCACCATCTGCAGCCTATTAAACATAAACTCACCCAGTTTCACAGAAAAACAAGTTTTCTCTCTCATGTGGCAGTGAACAGTGATTTTGGGAATTTTGAGGCTTATGTTTTAAGTAAAAAGGAAATAAAGCAGGCAAAACTCTGAAAATACTCCATTGTCCTAAAGCAGCGTTGTCCAAGATTTTTCATGCTGTGGGCCATTTATACACTCTTTTGCATTTTTGTGGCCAGATCATTATTAAAACAATGATGACGTACAAATAGAGCTATAGAGATCTTTGAATGTCGGGGCCATAAAATCGCTTGGAGGGCCACAGAGCTGCCCTAAAACATTCGGTATGTTTGAGTTTGTTACACTTTTATTCATTATAATTGGACATCTTAGGCCCGGCATAAATCCTATACAATACAATGTAGCCTTTTGAAAGTCAAACACCCATATTTCTATGCCAGTTTTAAAGGAGAAGGAAAGGTTAAAACTAAGTAAGCCTTATCAGAAAGGTCCACCTAAATATACCAGTAAACCCTCAAAGTAATGCTGCTCTGAGTCCTCTGTCAAAAGAAACACTGAATTTCTTCCCTTCTATTGTGTACACATGGGCTTCTGTATCAGACTTCCTGCCTTCAGCTTAAACATCCTTGCCCTGGGCAAGAGCATGCTCAGTTTGCTCCCCCTCCCCTTCTCTGCTGTAATCTGAGCCCAGAGCTATAAGTGAACAGGGAGAGACCCAGGCAGGAAGGGATGTCACACCAAGCTAATACTGCAGCTGCTATCCTAAACAAACAGAGAGCTTCTAGAGCTTTTTACGCAGGTATGGTAAAACAGTCTACAGAATAAATATAGCATTCTAGCTTGCACTATTGCAGCTAATCTATTGGCAATAAAATGCCTCTGTAGCTTTCCTTCTGCTTTAAGTATGCGGCATTCTACCTATCCCTTTATTAATCTGTGCCGTTTGTCTCAACAGTTTATGGCTGCAACTAATAGTCAAGCTACTATGTGTCTGACTGATTTAGATCAGTACGCTTACATTAGGGCTCTTACTCACGAGCGGTTGTAGCTGCGCTCCCCTGCGTTCCGTTTTCTGCGTTCAGCCGCAGGGGAGCGCAGGAATAGACGCATTACATTTTTTCCAATGGGGCTGTACTCACACAGGCGCGTGTAGGCACGAACTCAGGTTGCGACGCAACATGATGCATTTTTCCTGCGTTCGTTTTCACACGGCGCGTGTAGGCGCCGAACACAGGAAAAATGCAGCATGTTGCGTCTCAACCTGAGTTTGGCGCCTACACGCGCCTGTGTGAGTACAGCCCCATTGGAAAAATTGTAATGCGTCTGTTCCCTCGCTCCCCTGCAGCTGAACGCAGGGGAGCGCAGCTACAACCGCTCGTGAGTAAGAGCCCTTACATTGCTACAATAAGTCTTAAACTTTTCATTTCAGCTGCATCACATCTTTTCTTATCTCCATCATCAAACAGCCACCAGACATTAATCATACCCTTTCCTTGCTTCTTTTTAAATTGCTCACTAGCTTCAACGAGCCTCTGAGTGTACTCGCCCACATGCATGGGTGGAGATGTGCTGACATCTGAAATATTAAAAACATTGATATTGATCTCTTGTTTTAGTTCATGAAGAACCACAATTTGATATTATTATATTTGCCACATCAAAAAAAAATGAATTCTGTATTTATTCATCTGCAGAAAACTGATTTTCTCTTTATAGGAAAAGAGTAGCCTTTTTTTAAATTTGTTTCAGTTAATTAGAAATGAAGATGAAAGGATTTTGTATCACCTGTTAGACCAGTGATCCCCAACCAGTAGCTTGTGAGCAACATGTTGCTCTCCAACCCCTTGGATGTTGCTCCCAGTGGAATTATTTTTTTTCCAGTCTTGGAGGCAAGTTTTGGTTCTATAAAACCAGGTGTACTGCCAAACAGAGCCTCAATGTAGGTTGACAATCCACATAGGGACTACCAAATGGCCAATCACAGCACTTATTTGGCACCCCAAGAACATTTTTCATGCTAGTGTTGCTCCCCAACCCCTTTTACATCTGAATGTTGCTCACGGGTTCAAAAGGTTGGGGATCCCTGTGTTAGACTGAACACTCTGCAAGTATATAATAAACCCCAATTTGAAAAGCAGCGTAGGAACTAAAAATAAGACTGAACTTTCACTGTCTGTGTGTTTTGGTGGCTTAGGTCAGTGACCCCCAATAACCAGAGAGTATTTTTCAGTTGCAGCCTGGAGACATGTACTATTGGAACATAAACAATGCAAAAAGCCTACATAAATAAAAAATAAAAGCCACAGTGGCTTAGAATAGGTAGGTCTATAAAATACTAAAATATAAAATAGCGAAAGTTAATTGAAATTCAAAACAACAACAGCTGCCGGGTCCATTAGTTAACGCATGGCGGACTGTTTAATCAATACAACATGCTGCGGTTATTGCCTTTTCTCCAATAATTACCTCCAAAATCTAGTGCTATCTTCACAAGTACTCTTTAGTTGCCTTACAAATCCTGCCTATATATATCCAGGAACACTCAGGACTTTGTAATTTATAGGCTAGCTAGCTCTACAACCCCAGCACCATTGGATACTATCGGCAGTTTGGATTTAGACACACACACGTTGGGATTCCGACATTATTATTGCTGACCTTATGATCTTTCGTTCTTTCACTGCATCATAGTACATGCAAATGTTTGTATTATGGTAAATAAGCTGGCCACAGACGCAAAGATTTCCCCATCTCCAGACCTGCCACTAACCATTCTGATCAAATAAAGTACAAAAGAACAGATCAGCCAATGTTCTGCCCCTGACAGCAATCGTACGAAAGTTATGTCCGACCAAAGCTAGTGACAGTCTCCCTCTGAAAATCTTACGATCGGCAATATATGCAGAGAAATTATAGGCAGCCGACAGAAATCTTTTAACCTGTCCGATCGACCAAACAACATATCTCCGCCGAATGAAAAATGTCGGCACTCTCCACACATGGTCCGAAAATCGTACGAATACATGATTCATACGATCAGATCTATTTAGTTTATAGTTTTGACAAGGTGGCTCTAGATCCGTTAAGAGACACCATGGGGCAGATTCACTAACGGGCAAATTTTCGCCAGCGTCAGCATCGCACACCTTGCACCACTTCGACAGGCGCAAGTGCGATACGACTTCGCCAATTCACTAATATGCAAAGTTTCGTCCTGGGTGCTGAACGCTGGCGACTTTTCGCTAGCGTTACTTCGGTAGTGTGAGCATTTCATATCGAAGATGCGCTAGCGTTCGTTTGTGCCTAGAGCAAATTCAAGTTGTATGGAGGTCTTTATTATAAATGTTGGTGCAAATGCTCGAAGTTACCACTTTTTATTAAAAATATCCAGGGAACCTTAATAAGGACAAGAGAATTATTATAATGCCCTACACATGAGCCCACTGTAAAATGAATGTTCCATATGTTATGAGATGTCTGGAGAAAACTGGTTCCCCAAAAAAAGTTTAAAATTAGGACTTTTGCAGGCAATCCCACTTAACTAAAAGAAAAGTCCCCAGCGTTTTTTTGAACTTTAATGCATTTTCGGCACACAGGATATGATGTAAGTGACAAGATTGAGGAGGATCTATGTTATGTTTTAGATAGCCGAGGATAAGTAGAGTATAAAAGTGCTTTATTAGCAGATTCTTGTAGCCATTACACAACAGTAACTTTCACTTTTAAGCTGTCCAGGAAGCATGCACAGTATAAGTATAAACACAGTGACATCTACAGGCCATTTGTATAAACACCACAATCTAGCTTCTTTTAAGCACTTTGCCTGGTCTGAGGTGGCAAAGTCAAATCTGGCGAAAGAGGTAATGTTCAGTAAAATCCACACTTTTTTTTTTCCACACTGCAGAGTAGGCATGTGCCAAGGGCGCAAAACTGGGGGGGCACCAGGCACGTACCTGCTCTGTCACCTACCCCATTGTCTGGTCCTGTCACTGCCCGACTGGCGATATTTTCTCAGCAATTGCCCTTCTGTGCATGCAGATTTTCCCATGCGAGCTCAAGTGTAATTTCACGCATGCGCACTCCAGCATGCACTCAGCCGCCCCCGTGGCTGGCCAGGTTGTCTAAGGCGCCTGGCCGGGTTGGCCCGGCTCTGGTAACAACCTTTCGCCAGAGCAAAAAGTCACCTGGCGATAGAGTGTGAATGAACGCTAGTGACAGTCTCTTTCGTTAGCGAATTGATGCCTGTGCCTGTTAGTGAATAGGCAATGTCCCTGTGGATGTTAACGCTGGCGAATTGTCGCTAGTGTTAGTCACTTTGTCCTTTAGCAGCAGCTAAGGACTAATCATAAATCTAATACTCACATCTGTTTATAAAACAAAAATAACACTTTAGAGAGGAATACAATTAGGTAAAGAGTCAATGTTTGAGTGATTTCATTGAACTTGCTTTGTTTTTTCAATTAAAATATTGATAATGCATTTAAATATTCTGTAGCCACACACTAATATACAGCATATACTGTAGCAGCGATGTGAAAGTTGTGGCCCATCTCATTTGAATTAATACCCCCAGGAATGTTTGGATAACATGCACAAGATGCATGTATATAATATGTAGGCTTTTTTGAAGAAAAAAGAAAATATTGCACACAATTTTTAAAATATTTGCCATCTCTAGATTGGCCCTGGGGCCCAGGACAGCAGCAAATATGAGTTGTTGTCTCTACCTGCTGAATGTCCCATCACCACCCATCCACCATCTTGGGCCATATGTTATAAAAGTCCTCCTCCTGTTCCTGTGGCCCTTTATTGTCTTCTGTTTGCCTACAGCCAGGATGGCACACACACACACACACATTCTCAAGGATAACAAAGACAGTTGCCCCCACATGCAATAAAAGGCACTAAGTTTGCCCAGGAGCAGTAACCCATATCAACCAATAAGATGTCTGCTTTTAAACAGGTGACCTGCTGATTGGTTGCTATGGGTTACTACTCCTGGGCAAACTTAGTGCCTTTTATTATATAACCCCATTGGTGTTTGAAACATTTTTCTTCACTTTTTCTACTTAAGTTTAGATTTGTACTTAGGTGATTTGGAGTAGAAAGTTAGAAAATTATATGGGACAAATTGGGTCTCGGCAGCCAATCGCTGTCAAGGTTTTCACTAGGGTAAATTTGTCAGCACAAGCATTTCATAGCGAGCGTTCATTAACATTAATTTCTGCATAGCGAAACTTCCTTAGTTCACTTATAGGTCATATGTGTGTCTTTATTAGTGATGTTGGGGAAATTGCTTGAAGTGGCCACTTATTATTAAAAATGTTCAAGAAAGCAAAAGAAATCCTCTATTGCCCTAGATATGATCCCACCCTCAAATGGGTTAAAAAAAATTTTTTTTAACAGTTACAACTTTTGAAAACAATCCCACTTTAAAATAAAACATTATTGATATACTCTTTTGCTAGCGAATTGTCCTTTATGCCTGTTAGTAAATTGGTGATGTCCCTGCAGATTGGATTTCTGGCACATTTTCTCTAGCAATGGCCACGTTGCCCTTTAGTGGATTTGCCCATCCTTGTGTGGTAAACTTACTGTTTGGGGTTCTTCCTACACATAGAGCACAGAAAGTATGCTTATTTTTCAGTAGGCAACAGCCATGAAAATATCAAACTTTTCAGAAGAAAGCTGTCATTCGTATTTATGTATTTTCATCTTTGAACCTATGGAAATGTGGGAGGTAAGATACTATATATAATATGTATGTTTGAGGTGATGTTTAGAAATGCCATTAAAGCTCTAGTAGAAAAGCATTGGGGGGTTTTAGGCTTTTCAGAGCACCTCTGTTATAGCTACCTGGTAGTAGAGAAAGGACATCAGGGTGCTGGCATCGTCATCACTGGCATCACCACTGGTATCTATTATTATTCAGTGCAAATGTTAAAGGAAAACTATATCCCCAAAATGAATACTTAAGCAACAGATCATAATTAGTGGCATATTAAAAGAATCTTATCAAACTGGAATATGTATTTAAGTAAATATTGCCCATTTACATCTTTTGTCATGAGCCACCATTTCGTGATGGTCTGTGTGCTGCCTCAGAGATCACCTGACCAGAAATACTACAGCTCTAACTGTAACAGGAAGAAGTGTTGAAGCAAAAGACAGAACTCTGTCTGTTAATTGGCTCATGTGACCTAACAAGTATGGTTTGATGGTATGTTTGTGTGCACAGTGAATCATACAATCCCAGGGGTGGATAATTGCAATTTTCTATTTATTAGAAAAGTATATTATTATGAAAATGGTTTATTTACATGAAGCAGGGTTTTTATAGAGACCTACATTGTTTGGGGTATATATCTGTGCTCAGAATTAACTATGCTCTTCACTCTACTTCAAAAATCATGGTTATAAGTGTGTATTTTAGTTTATTTTGTTACTAGACTTGCTCAGTAGAGATGCCATTCATTTTCGGCTTTTGCTATATAGTGAGAGGCCCATTAGAAGTCATTGTTTTAGTATTAACTAAATAACTTTACTGGCAAAAAGTCAAACTTTTACCAGTGCTAAAGTTCTAGGAGGGGTTGGCACCCCCTCAGTGTGCCTATACAGGAACCTGATTAAAGAGCATGCCCCAAAACTTTGTGTATCCACTTTGACACAATAAATTACAGAAATACAGGTTATGCCTGTGTCGAATTCCATCCAGGCATCTGTGATCCTGTTCCTGTATAGGTTTCTTAGCATTTCAAATCCCTATGACTTGTGCCTTACTTTTGGAAAACTTAAATATGGTATTCATATTATTTGCAAAGTGATACATTTCATCAATAAACCAATAACTCAGCATGCACAATACCGCCATAATAGTATAAAAAGAAAGCATCAAGTCTAGTTAAATTGATATACTGTATCTTTCAAATATATTATTTTATTTTTGATGTGTAAGCAGGATCCCAGTCTGGGAGGCATTCTGACAGCTGAATGTTACATAAATAGTTATCAGTTGAAAGGTTTGAAATGTATATAAATGATGTTGCCATTACTTGAGGGTTTCAGTTTAATTTAGATGAAGGCATATATATATTGCTACCGGCCAACTATTTGAAGAAAATATTAAAATGAAGGAAAAAACAAAATAGCTTTGTGCTTGAAAGGAAGCTTCTTCAGTACTTTACTCACTAAAATAATATTTTACAGCAAGTAAATCTGAATTTACTATGTCAAGAATAGGGGAGGTCTGGCAATCTATCTGCAGCAGAACTGTGTCTTCCAGCAATCCATGCTGGCAGGGGCTGATGGAAGATAGTTGTTCTGCAACTGCTAGAAGTTCCCAATAAATGTTTAGAGATGGACATACGTGGGCAGATACAAATTGCCAATTTGGTTGCCCTTGAGAGAGTTGTCTTATTGGTTTTTATGGGTATCAATCAATCAATACTGGGAAATTCTTTTGGCTGGTGACCACTTCAGGCAATGGATGTGATCTGTGACTGAAGTTTCTGCATTGGACACTATGTAATCTGATTGTAGACATGGAGTCATAGGAGCATAATCCCATTGCTTCTTAATATTTTAACATGTGTAAAGGTGCCCATACACTATAAGATCCGCTCGTCTGGAAAGGTCACCAAACGAGTGGATCTTAACCCGATATGCCCACTAATGGCTGGGCAATATTGGATGAATCCGAACGTTTGGCCCTGGGACCGAACAATCTGATTACAATAGTACGAATGGGCTCCCATGGGTCTCAGGACTGCATCAACTAGCCGATGCGGTCCTGGATCGTACAAAAACCGATCGATATTTGCCTGATTTGTGGCCTGATATCGATCGGGTGGACCTGTCTGGAGCCCCTGCACATGGGCAGATAAGCTGCCGAATCAGTCTAAAGGACCAATATCGGCAGCTTTAATCTGCCCGTGTATGGCCACCTTTAGAGGTGTCTATGAAAAGATAATGATTTATGTATATTTCACCAGTGTTAGACTGATGAATATAAAACTCCAGGAAAATATATGTGTTTCTGCAGCTTAGGAAAAGCTGGATAATGGGTCCCTGGAGTGAATGGAAGAGAGCAGGGTGTGCTTCCATTCCTTGCTCCAGTAAGGGTTTTCAGGCGGTAATAAGATACAGGTGAGCTGTAGTTAAAGGAAAACAATACCCCCAAAATTAACACTTAAGCAACAGATAGTTTATATCATATTAAGTGGCATATTAAAGAATCTTACCAAACTGGAATATATATTTAAGTAAATATTGCCCTTTTACATCTCTTGCCTTGAGCCACCATTTCGTGATGGTCTCTGTGCTGTCTCAGAAATCACCTGACCAGAAATACTTTAACTCTAACTGTAACAGGAAGAAGTGTGGAAGCAAAAGACACAACTCTGTCTGTTAATTGGCTCATGTGACCTAACATGAATGGTTTGTTGGTATGTTTGTGAGTACAGTGAATCCTACGATCCCAGGGGACGGCCCTTATTTTTTAAAATGGCAATTTTCTATTTATGATTACCCAATGGCACATACTACAAGAAAAGTATATTATTATGAAAATGGTTTATTTACATGAAGCAGGATTTTACATATGAGCTGTTTTATGCAATATCTTTTTATAGAGACCTACATTGTTTGGGGGGTATAGTTTTCCTTTAAAAGGAGGTGTGGGACTACACCTCAGAGATGCCCCCTAGAGTGGAAGAGAATGATGGGACACACGAGAACCTCCTTGAGTGGAGGGAAGGTGCCTGGGTGCAGCTGGGAAAAGAGAGTAATTCTCCCAGTGTTGGAGAGAGCTCCAAAAGGACTGGAGAGGAAGAGAAACCCTTCCAGGAGAATGAGTGTCTTAAGTGAGCCCCAGAGAGGATGCTGGGATTTGTGTCCAGTGAAAGCCAGTGAGGACTAACAAAACATGAGTAAATGTGAACACCAGTGAGGGTGTGAAAGCAAAACTGTTAATGCTTATGTGAAGCAAATGTGATTCCCTATTTGAAGCCAGTGGGCTGAAGATTTGTGTTTGTGCCAAAGTTGCAATTTAAACAGAAAGTTGTTGTTAGTCTCCATCTCTGTACTGAAAAACTGTGCCGCAGTAACGTAACTAGAGGGGGACATGCAGCCGCCCCCCACCGGCGAGCTGAAGGGGTGCGGGCCCTGGCCCATTTGCACTCCCTGCTCCCCCCGGTAGTTACGCCACTGCTGTGCCGTGGCTATGATCTTCGCTACCTTAAGCTCACACATGATAAACAGAGATTTATATCTTTTTGTGAAAAAAATGATTCAACAGCCAATAGACAGAGAAGACAGCGGGCATTGCGCTATAAACAAATATTATGTCCACTCTCTTAACTATTTACTAATTTGTGTTCATTTTGCATAGTTTGCTAGAATAAAAGGAATATGACACACTCATAAGTCTTTAAAGAGAAAGTTTAAAGTTGCCTAGTATTTTTATTGTAGTCGTGAGGGGGTACAGTTTGATAAAGTTACCTTTAGTTGAAGAATGCCTGGTTATATTCAGCTTGGAGGATTTGTCGAAGAAACTGCGAATTCCGTGATGCCCTTCTTTAAAGTCATTCTCTTTAATAGTCTGTTCTAAAGCCAGTCTCTCTTGCTCCAGTCTAGCAAGTCAAGTTCCTCTGTGAATAACATAATGATATATTCTGACAGGTGACATGCCACATACATTTGTTGCTATTTTAATTTTTTCTCTCTTTTTTTTTTAACGGGCACGGACATACTTTAGCATATATTAGTCAATGACATTGTGCTACAGCCACCTCCTCTTTAAGTGTACTTTTATGCACTGTACAGGGCTGCGGCTCCTTAACAGCACTTTACAAATAAAGTTATACATACATAAATACATACATACAAGGTGGGCATACACAGGGAGATTTAATCTGCCGATTCTGACCTTTCAGACCGATTTGGCATTTTATCTGGGAACCTCTGACAACCCACCGAACTGATATTGGGGTAAAAAATCATCCAGATGTGGATCGGGCAGGTTTGATTTTCCCATTATATCAGGGACTGCAATGCTAAATGATGCAGACCTTGCTCAGACCGCTTGTATACCCACTATTGTTATGTAGGGTCAAATGAGAAGATTAAAGTTTGATGTCGTCCACCATAGGTGGGCATATCAAGGCCCTTGCCAAACAGGGTGGATCTTATAGTGTAGGGCCACCATTATACTACAAGATGTCTGCTGATTAAACCCAACCATCATCATCTGGCATTATAGGTTAATAAAAAAGAGCATGCTACATTCCCACAAAATATAATTTCTCAATAAACCTTCACTTTGAATGGACAACCATGCTGAAAGAGAGTTGCTAGGTCCCTTGATCTTAGTATATAAGACAAGGTGTGTCACTTTGCAGATAACACACATATTTGCATAATAACATGCACAATGACTTTGCCAAGGACCAAAGAACAAGTGTATGGGATCTGTAATTCAATGAGATTAAGAATAAAATAATGCATATAGGGCACAGGCACCCAATCACAAGATGAATGATCAATCACTTTCAATAAGAACAGCAGATTTAGAAATCAAAATTTGAGAACTGCAAGAAAACAAACAAATTTGTAGTGATTTACTAAGGAAACAAGCACAATGATGACAAAAGGTACAATTGCATCATAGATGGATACACGGTTAACAACTCCTACTGAATCCTATAAAATGTAGTCACTTATTGAGCCAGTGCAAAGCTTCAACCTTTCCATACCCACAAATGCATCTGGAAGTCAGTTCTGGACAGATTTCACATACCCTCAAATATAAGGCTTATTACTTCTAGGATTTCCAAGCAAACGAGGGAATGAACATCCCATTTATATTAACAAAACAAATTGCATTTTATTTACATGTTTAAATGATTAGTAACATGCAGAACACAGATACCTAGTGCTTGCCCTAAAGTGTTTATGGTCAGTGAAGAATGCTGCATAATTTCTTGTGTTTAGTTTTCATAACAGGTTAAGAGCTTTAAGTTGTACTGAAGTTTCTCTGTGGGAAAGCTACCTTTCAATGTACAAGAATGAGGTACGGAGCTAATCTTCCTTGTCTAGCAAATGGCCTATAAAAGTGGTTTCTACACAGTAGATTGTCAACTGATATCTGCCTTAATTACCCATTCTGACATTTTAGATTTCTAACATTTCTCTTTTAATTAGACTCCACTATAACAACATGATGACTGTATTTAATAGGACACGGTGTTAATCATGCATTTCATTCAGTAAAAAAAGCAATCTCTTTCCTGTACGACGTGGCAAAGTAATACATTTTATCTGCCTCTGAATGCTTCAGAGAGATCATTTGACACATTTTGAACATTTTAAATCATTTTGTGATTGCAACTTATTAATAAAATAATAACATACAGAAGTGTATGTCAAGTCACCTTTGAGAATGTGAGAGTTTGTCACATGGTCACTACTTAATAACTGCACTGGGTCATAATTGCTGGCCCCAGTGTTCCTGTGCTCTGAAAATGACACCGGCCCAGTGTACTACTGTAGGAGTGCCACATATCCATCATTTAACTTAACCATGATCCTCTCAACCTGGGCCTGGTACATAAGCAGTAGCAAAAGAATGCCAACCTTTTCTTTCTTTATTTGGCTTTGCACTCCACTGCTCATGTGCCAAGCACCCATTCATTGGGGCACCTAACACATTGACACCCCTAGTGATTACACCTTTCCTCCAGGTGATTGTGCCTTTTCTGTGCATCTAGCTTATGCCACAATATGTGATCAGGCTCTAATCTATTTTAATTGACAGACACTGCTTATCTTGGAAACAAGGTAGCATTACCTATTGGTGTAAAAACATATTTTCCAAGCTCTGTCTTAGGTGGCCATACACTGTCGACAAACGCACGGATCTCTCCCCGATGTGCCCACCTTGAGGTGGGCAATATCGGGCTGATCCGATCTAGGGCCCAATGGTCGGATCCTAACGAATGGTAACAGGCAGTCGGATCGCGGGACCGCATCAATGAACAGATGCGGCCGCAATCCGGCGGGATTTTTAGTCCCATCCAATCGAGATCTGGCCGAAACTCGATCGGGGAAGCCCGTCGGGGGGCCCCATACACGGCCAATAAGCTGCCGACTCTGTCTGTCGGCAGCTTTT
Organism: Xenopus laevis; assembly: GCF_017654675.1. NCBI lineage: Eukaryota > Metazoa > Chordata > Amphibia > Anura > Pipidae > Xenopus > Xenopus laevis. Next base: position 50,533,910 of record NC_054376.1, read on the forward strand.
ATCGGCCCATGTATGGCCACTGACCAAGCCAAAAGATTTTACTTGTTAAGCTGTTGGTCAGGTTTGGAGGTTTATTAAAATCAGTTGCCATAAAATACAAATTTTAAAGCACTGGATACATTTTATAGATATAAACTACCCTGGCCCATGCTTTGCCACATATACTGATCCTGGGGGGAAACATCTCTTCTTTTGCTGCTGGATTTAGCCTCAAGTGTCCGCAGTGGGCTAGAGGAATTTAAAAAAAAAAAAATCTATATGAGACCTCTAATGAAGCTGCCACTCAAGGCAAAAGTTTGTGGGTACCTATATAGAAAATACACCCCTTCCTTCACATTTCCTCATTTACTCTCTGTGCCAGTTGGAAAAAGTTGTGCAGTTGTGCAGAACAATTCAAAAGTACAAATTCTTAACCATCCTCTTTATGAAAGTTTTTTTAAAACTGTAATTTATAAAATTACCAGCAGATGGCAGCAGACATATTTCTTATAATTTTCTAGATTTTAGTTCTTGCTAAACTTTTTATTTTCCCAGTCTAGGATGATGACTGCACCCCAACAGTAATTACTATTATTGTAACATAAAAATTTGTATTCAAATGATGTTTCTACCCATATTAGTCAATAAAAAGAAAAACTTTAATTTGTGAAACTAAGACAAAAGACTGTTCCATTAAGTTCTACCTCAACATCTCCTTAACAACTTTCTGATGTAATAAAAGGTATTTATATATTGCATATGGCTGCCAACATTCCATAGAGTTCAATGGACACAGACCATTTTCTATTTAACAAAGTAAGGTAAAATGAAGGTCTGATAAATGAAGACCTAAATTCCTAAAGTCTCATTTATAGCTGCAATTTAAACACTATTGATAAATCGCGTGCACGGGTGTATACTGATGCTTAGAACGCCTGAATTAATTTGTTGGGGTGCTTGGCGCACACTTACTACGTTGCTGCCAATTGTGCAACAGACTTCGGCAAAAAAATGGGCACAACTCAGCAGCTGCAATGATGGGTAAAAATGATGCATTATGGTAAAAAAACATGCTGAAAATTGCACTTTGCACACTGCATTCAGAAATTAGGTTTCTAGCGTGGGACTTACAATAAATGCCAGAATGACTGAATGATTTAACTGAACTGCCTGACCACAGTGATAGTGCACAGGCCCCTTTATAGCAAATTTTGACAAACTGACCTGAAACGTCTTCAAAGCACAGCCGGTCTGTCTAAGCAGAAAATCAATACTATAGGTGACACTGGTTCCTTTGAGAGCCATCCATTTGCAAACTGTTTAAAGGGCACTTGATTTTCCCGGCCATGTTGTGCAACACACATGCACATAATGAGCGTCTGACATCACACCCATGCATATAATGAGCAAGTTGCTCATTTTTCGCTCATTATTCGAATGTGTATGCTCCAACATGGCCGCTTGAACCAGGTGCTCCCTCCCAGTGTGAGTGTCGTAGCACACCTCTGGTGGGGGAAAAATATTTTAAGGTAACAAGTGCACTTTAAACTAACTGATCATTGTAATTTAGTAAACGTTAAAATGGGCATGCTTACAAGAAAACACAGGGGTGTTTGCCTATTAAACAGCAGAGCCACTAACATACTGCATCTGTTTTCTATATAATTTGTTTTCTTTATAATTGACATAATTTATTATACATAATTCAAATAACTGCAGAGCATGCCCGCTGCTAGTTTCTAATACACATATTCAAATTCCACCACAGGATAAATTGGAGCCATAACATGTTTATACACAGGTTACATAGTAGGCTTCCTGAAATGAGAAGACCCCAATGGTAGGGTTTAGTGCGTTCCCCCATCTGTACTTCTATATTATTTGGTGGGGAACTGAAACTGACTGTTTGAAATAAAATAAAAAAACGTGTATGTTACTGTATTCTTAATCTCTGACTACCTTCTTCCCATGGTTTGGAACAGAGACTGACAAAATCTAAATCACGCATGTGATCATCATTATAGGATGTGTCACGGTGTGCTACAAACCCTTACTGTGCTGGTTCAGTTCACCAGTTTTAGGACATTTATTATTATAGTAATTGATAGTAATTGATGTCACTTTCGTTGAACAGAACATTTTGTTTTACACTCTGTCCTCCACTATCAAAATATGAATGATGTCAATACAAGGTAGGTAAGGAAATGAGTTTCATCGGTTTCCAATAAACACAGGGCAGCTCAGAAAATTTGTGTCAGACTATTAATGAAATATCATTTTCACCTGAGAGTAAGGTGCTGTGAAAATCTGATTTGTAATAGAGCCTAAACTGTATAAATGAGATAAGAAAAATGTTGCAAAAAATTATTTGCTAAAGAAATCAAGGTCCAAGATGGAAACAATGGAGAGTGCATATTGATGCAATGTATTAGGGTACTTGCATCAGAACTCACTTCTTGCACTTCCATATGGTTGCCTATGTGGACCTACCGCTACCATGGACCTGAAGACAGATCTAGGGTTCTCACAGTGGTGCTAATTTATACTGTAAACACTGGGGAAATTTGTACCTGAGCAGTAACTCATGTCCTCCTCTTCAAATACTTGGGGGCTTTACACTCAGAGTTTTTTTTTTTTTTTTTTTAAAACATTCGTAAGAATACATAATAAAAAAAACACCAACACAAATTTAACTTTAAAATCGCAAAGTCTTTATTAAACTATACTCCCAAAATGAATACTTGAGCAACAGATCGTTTATATCAAATGAAATGGCATATTAAAGAATCTTGTCATACCGATATATATTTAAGTAAATATTGCCCTTTTACATCTCTTGCCTTGAACCACAATTTTGTGCTGGTCTGTGTGCTGTCTCAGAGATCAGCTGACCAGAAATACTACAACTGTAACTAACAGGAAGAAGTGTGGAAGCAAAAGACAGAACTCTGTCTGTTAATTGGCTCATGTGACCTAACATGTATAGTTTTTGTGCACAGTGAATCATACGATCCCAGGGGGCTGTCCTTATTTTTTAAAATGGCAATTTTCTATTTTTGATTACTCAATGGCACATACAACTAAAGAAGTATATTATTATTAAAATGGTTTATTCATATGAAACAGGGTTTTACATATGAGCTGTTTGAAGTAATCTATCTTTATAGAGACCTACATTGTTAGAGGGTATAGTTTTCCTTTAAGAAATAACTTAGTGAAACTCTGCTTGTGCTCCTCTTCAGAAAAGGCGACACAGCGACAATCCATTGTGCGTCGCTCAATTTCTCCTCCCTGGCTATTTCCTATAAGGAAGGCAGGGAGGAGAAATCGAGCACTGCACGATCGATCGCCCAATCATTCTCTGAAGAGAAGCACAAGCGGCGTTTCCTTTATTTCTTAATAAAGACTTTGCCATTTTAAAGTATAAACTGTCTTGGTGGTTTTTTTTTTCGATAAATACTAATGAATTTTATAAAAGATTTTTTTTAATGTTACTGGTCCTTTAAGACAGAGAGGGATAGGATGGAGCACATAATCCACAGACTCTGCTGCAAAATACTTTATTTGATCACAACATCTTTCATGTGATCCGAAAAATGTTGTGATCAAATAAAGTATTTTGCAGCAGAGTCTGCGGATCGTGTGCTCAATCCTATCCCTCGTTGTCTTAAGTATTACATTGGTCTGGCTGGCTGCAACTTAGGGTTAAACTTGATTTTTGAAGTACCAGAAGAACATCTTCACCATATGAAGGAACTACTGTTGAATTGTGAACACTGGATGCGGATTCCAATTATGAATTTGGGGGCTACGGTTGTTATCACAGATTATAACAATATAAGATGCTTTTCAGATCAGCCAATTTTTCAGGACTTTCCAAATTCTCCATTTTAGGAGAAAGCACTTCATTATCATAAGTATGCAAAACGCGTGTTGGTGATCCAATCTGGATCCGAGATTCAATTTAAGTTTAAAAAAGGTAAGATTTCAATAATAAGCTTTTTTTTAAAAAAAGGTTTGAAGGCTCGCCAACGCTTGTTTTGCATACGCTTTATCAAGGCAGCCTTGATAAAGCGTATGCAAAACAAGCGTTGGCGAGCCTTCAAACTTTTTTTTTAAAAAAAAGATTATTATTGAAATCTTACCTTTTTTAAACTTAAATTGAATCTCGGATCCAGATTGGATCACCAACACGCGTTTTGCATACTTATGATAATGAAGTGCTTTCTCCTAAAATGGAGAATTTGGAAAGTCCTGAAAAATTGGCTGATCTGAAAAGCATCTTATATTGTTATAATCTGTGATAACAACCGTAGCCCCCAAATTCATAATTAGGTATGTCTGCAATCCAGGTAAAGTTGGGTTTATCCTCGTTGTCTATGTCAATTAATGGTTTAATAGTTTGGTAAATATGCGAGGTTGTGAGTTTCTTATTTCTGTACTTCCAAAGTTGATTAAATATGTTATTTTTGTCGTTGGGTGTCAGAAGTCGTAGCGATGTAGTCGCAAAGTGGATGATCTGCAAACTCAGGTACATATGAGTAAGTGTAAATGGAAATTTTTCCATTAGTTTATTTAGAGAGAGTATTGAATAGGTGTTATCGAGTAGATCGTGGATGTTATGTAAGCCGTTTGCACTCCATTGGTATAGAACGGGATTTCGTATGCCCGGTAGGAAATTGTTGTTATCTATCCACGATAAATAAGGGGAAACATATGGTGAGAGATTATGTCGTTTCCGGACCGAGTGCCATGCTTTGTAAATGTCCAGGAATAATGGATTATCCCTGATTCGAAGTGGAATATTATGAAAAGATGTGTGTAGTAAATGGTTGAGGGAACAGTTATCCGATTGATATTGATCTAGAGAGAGTGTCGTGTAGAGGTCTCTATTAAGTATCCAGTCCCCTGCGTAACGAAGAAGGGCTGCTTCGTTGTAGGCTTTAATGTCGGGGAAGTTAAGACCTCCCAGATGTTTGGGTTGCTGTAGTTTAAAGAGACTAATACGTGGGCGTTTTTTATTCCATATGAAAGATCGGAATATTTGGTTCAGTCGCTTTTGATCTGTGGGTTTAATATAGTAAGGCAGCATCTGCAGTGGGTATAGAAGCTTAGGGAATAGGATCATTTTAATAAAATGTATTCTGCCCAGGAAAGATAAATTAACATGTTTCCATTGTAATGTCTCCTGTTGCATATCGTCAATTATCTTTCATATGTTTAAAGAGTAAATATCTTTGTAGTGGGAGGGGATTCTGATCCCCAAATATTTAATGTTTTGTTTAGTTTTCTTGAAAGGGAAGTGTGACGGCCAATCCGCGTGTTTTGTATGGTGTAGTTGGAGAGCTGCTGACTTGTCTAGATTTATTCGAAAGCCTGCAATATCACCAAATCTCTGTATAAGTTTCAAAAGAACGGGAACTTCCGTTTTTGGGCGATTGAGAAAAAGCAGAATATCATCAGCAAAGGCCGTTACTTTAAGATCCATATGGCCAATTCGTATCCCCTGTAGTTGTTGGTCATTCAAGATATGACGTAGTAATGGGTCAATGGCGATGTTAAAGAAAAGAGGCGAGAGCGGGCAGCCCTGGCGGGTGCCCCTGCCAATAACAAATCTATCAGAGTTAGTGTTATTGACTGTTAGGAATGTAACAGGTGATAAGTACAATGTTTTATATAAATTAAATGTCTGAATGCCGAAATGTTGGAACTTAAGCAGGCGACGTATATGTGCATGTGATATCCTATCGAAAGCCTTATCTGCATCTAGGTTTATTAACATTCCGTGTTTTCTTTTTTCTAGGTTGCTATGGTAAATCACTGTTATTAATTTCCTAATTGCCTGGACTGGATGACGGTGTCTGATGAAGCCTACTTGATGTTCGGTAAGTATGGAAGGTAATATCTGTTGTAATCTATCCGCCATAATTTTGGTTAATATTTTGAGATCCTGGTTGAGCAACGATATTGGTCGATATGAGGCAGGATCAGTCAGATCTCTGCCTTCTTTGGGAATCAATATTATTCTGGCTACATTGGCTTCATGCCAGAGGGGAGTGCCTTGCAAAGTGTCATTATACAACTTAGACAAAATGGGTGTTATGTCCGGTGAAAGATGTTTATAGAATTCTGCTGAGAAGCCGTCAGGACCTGGTGTCTTCCCATTTTTTAATTGCGAAATTACATGCGATATTTCACCTTCTGTTATAGGGGCATCTAATAGTTCGCGGTCCTGAACCGACAATTTATGGAGACCAGCTTCCTACAGAAACCGTACACCATCCACCGGATCATCTGGAGAGGACTCGTAAAATTTTTTAAAGTGGTCTGCCATTATGTTTCTTATCTGTTTTGTGTCATGTGTCCATCCAGTATTAGTTCTAAGTTTATGTATATATGCATTATGAATTCGTCTTTTAGCAATCTGCGCTAGCAGTTTCCCTGGTTTATTACCGTATCTATAAAATTTGTTAGCAGTATGGCAAATCGATTTATGAGCTTTCTCTGTCAATAAAACATCAAAAAGTTCTTTTGTTTCTTTGTATTTATTTTTATCTTCTTGGGTATTAGTCCTCTTAAAAGTTTTGTAATGAGTGGTGAGTTGTTTCTGCAAAAAGTTTTTTACATTTTTTACATTATAATTTTGCCTTTGTTTAATCAGGTAAGAGATAATCTGTCCCCTTAATACTGGCTTCGCCGCTGCCCATAAAAGCTGTGGGTTGTCCCAATGATCTATGTTATCATCTAAATAATTAGCCCAACTTGTTTTCAGAAAAACCTGGAAGTCTTCACTAGTGCACAGATAGGTTGGGAATCTCCAGTTATAGGAAAAAGGTTGGGGTGTAGGCATTTTCAATGTGATGGAGATCAACGCATGGTCTGAAATGTCTATGTTACCGATGTTGGCCGTTTGCAACCTAGGTAGCAATGTTTGCGATAAGAAAAGATAGTCAATTCTGGAGTGTGTGCCATGAACTCCTGAATAGAAAGTGTAGTCTCTAGTCGTGGGGTGAGTGTGTCTGTATGTGTCGCAGAGTAGTAGAGTATCACATGTTGTGTGTATTGATTTTGCTCTGTTACGAGAATGCATGGTAGGCTTGCCTGATTTGTCCATGAAATCATCCCAAACTGCGTTGAAGTCTCCACCCAATATAAGGTTCGAGGCCTCCCAGGAAGTCAATCTCTGAAGCACATCTGTAAAGAAAGATTTGTTAGTATCATTAGGGGCATAGATATTCATTATTGTATATTTAGTACCCGCGATGTCTAAGTCTACGATCAGGAATCTACCATTTTTGTCTTTAGAGGTTCGTATAACATGACATTGTAGATTTTTGCTGAGCAGTATCGCTACCCCTCTAGATTTAGTTTTATAAGAAGCAGCTAGTGTCGTCTGTATCCATTTATCATGGAGTTTTCGGGTGTCAGTACGTTTCCAGTGTGTTTCCTGTAAAAGTACTATGTGAGCTTTCTCCCTATGTAACTTGAAATCTTACCTTTTTTAAACTTAAATTGAATCTCGGATTCAGAGAAATTTAATGGAATTGTAGCGCTACTAGCGCAGCATTCATTCCTTTTATTCTCTTTTATCTCTAAGGCACTGAGGATTTGTTAGTTTTATAGCAAAGTTAGCTCTCCTTACAAGACAGTTAAACGTAGTAACGAGCCCACAGTCCTCAGTGTTCTGCCTTTCTCCCACGTGAGGTGTCCCAGGACTTAGAACAACAGCCAGTTTCCTCGGGACAACTCCACCTCTATACTATTTTCTAATTTCTAACTTTTATTCATAAATTGCTGAAGCTTTATTTTTAATTGTTTGATACCATCAACTCACTTTAAAATTATAACTACAGCACTAGCACCTTATTTAATTCATATAAGAACCATGAACTTTTAGATTATTCATCAATTGTGTGTAGATACATTTTATTGAAAGTCACAGCACCTAATTTATAGCACTTAAGCACTTTAATCAATTTAATTATTTGTATATAACACAATCGATTGAAATACCATTAACTGTATGTTGGTGCCAAATTGATTGAGAACTAAGCATATGATTATAATAGCACTAAGCACTTTTATAATTAGATCTCAATTAATTTTAGTGTGGGGTTTTACTGCTTTTTCTTGTTTTTAGTATCCCTATTCTGGTTTATATACCTCTACACAGCCTGAAATTGGGTAATACAAGTGAGTGAACATTAATTACAAGTGAACTATATTTTAGTTTGTGATCACTTTTAATATTAAGTAATACTACTGATTCCTTTTACTTCTATGGGTGTGTGGCACAGGAGAGAAGAACCTTCACTTTGTTCTGGGAAGATAGTCATCTGATTCAGCCACTGCAGCTTTCCATTGAAAAACGTACACTCATAGAGAAAATAGGTAATTTAGGTCATTTAGGCTGTGTGTGTCATCATTGATGTATGAAAACATAATATGGGGGCATATTTATCAAAAGTCGCTAACGCTAGCCACTTTTTAGCGAGAATCTTTTTGTGTATTTTAATTAAAAAAGTCTGATCAAACTAGACTCCATGGGGTAGATTTACTAAAGAGCGAAGTGGCTATCGCTAGCGACTTTTCGCCAGTGTTGCCTTCGTCAACACAGACCAGGCAAAGTGCTATAAAGCAGCTAGATCTTCCTCAATCTTCTGTCACTTACATCATATCCTGCGAGCGGAAATGCATCAAAGTTCAAATTGGAAATACCTGCTAAAGTCCTGACAAATTTTTTTTGGCTGACAAACTTTTTTTGGGTACCGTATATACTCGAGTATAAGCCGAGTTTTTCAGCATCCAAAATGTGCTGAAAAAGTCTACCTCGGCTTATACTTGGGTCAGCGGGCAGTAGCTGAGATTGCAGTCACTTTTAATCATTCCTATACCAACAGTTCACTTGGCGAGAGACTGCAATATCCCACAATGCCCTCTGTTGGTTTTATGAAAGAATAACAGTGCGCCCTCTGTTGGTTATATCAAAGAATAACAGTGACTGCAATATCACACAGCGCCATCTGTTGGTTGTATCAAAGAATAACAGTGACTGCAATATCACACAGCGCCATCTGTTGGTTGTATCAAAGAATAACAGTGACTGCAATATCACACAGCGCCATCTGTTGGTTATATCAAAGAATAACAGTAACTGCAATATCACACAGCGCCATCTGTTGGTTGTATCAAAGAATAACAGTGACTGCAATATCACACAGTGCCCTCTGTTGGTTATATGAAAGAATAACAGTGACTGCAATATCACACAGCGCCCTCTGTTGGTTGTATAATGGATTAACAGTGATGGCAATATCACACAGCACCCTCTGTTGGTTATATGAAAGAATAACAGTGACTGCAATATCACACAGCGCCCTCTGTTGGTTGTATAATGGATTAACAGTGATGGCAATATCACACAGCGCCCTCTGTTGGTTATACGAAAGATTAACAGTGATGGCAATATCACACAGCACTCTGCACAATTCTCTGTCACCATCAACTTTGCAAAGAAGTCCGGTTGATCGCTGGGGGAGTCTCTTTGGCGGAATGTGCGCTGCTGGGAGACAGGGCTGTAGTTGTGTCTAGGCTTATACTAGAGTCAATAAGTTTTCCCAGTTTTCGTAGGTAAAATTAGGTACCTCGGCTTATACTCGGATCGGCTTATACTCGAGTATATACGGTAACTGGTTTTCTCCACACATTTCATAACATATGGAACATTCATTTTACAGTGGGCTCATGTGTAGGGCATTATATTAACTCTCTTGTCTTTATTAAGGTTCCCTGGACATGTATAAGAAAAAGTGGTCACTTCAAGCATTTGCACCAACATTTATAATAAAGTCCTCCATACAACTTTAAATTACCTCCCGTATGCAAATTGACCTAAGTGTAAGCTCACCAGTGAATTTTCACTAGGCACAAACGAACGCTAGCACTGCCGAAGTAACGTTAGCGAAAAGTCGCCAGCGTTCGAGCCCGGGACGAAACTTCACATTTTAGTGAATTAGTGTATTCGTAGCGTATTTGCGTGGTGCAATGTGTGTGAAGCAGTCGCTATCAACATTTCGCCCTTTAGTAAATCTACCCCCATGATTGGACTTGTTTCTTATTAAAAAAGCATGATTTAATTGGATCGGGGACAAACACCAAAAAAATCAAGCTAAAATCCAAATTGTACAAGGTTTTTGCCGAATTGCTAATTTTATTTTTGTTTTTTTCGCGAGAAGCCAGAATTTTTTTGATTTTTGCCCGCAAAGTCCGAAATAGTCGGATTTTGGACTAATTCCAACACAGACCACATCAAAAGATGAATAGAAAATTCAACACAAAATTCACAATAAGATGACTCCAAGGGGCACATTTACTAAGGGTCGAATATCGAGGGTTATTCGACCCTTAGTTGACTTCGAATATCGAAGTCGAAGGATTTAACGATCGAAGGAAAAATCTATCGAAAGATTTTCCTTTGATCAAAAATAAGCTTAGAAAGCTTATGGGGACGGTCCCCATAGGCTAACATTGATGCTCGGTAGGTTTAAAGTGGCGAAGTATGTAGTCAAAGTTTTTTTTTTAAACATATCTCTGTTTATTGGTTTTCATAGTAAAGTATACGTTTCAACATTGAATAAAGGAGGTAGAGTATCAGCATTGTATTACAAACAATATATTTTGACAGTTCACATGTCTGATCAGCTGAAACAATGTTGATAATATATTGTTGCACATAACTTTTAAACTAAAAAAAAAAAAATAATGTCAAAGTTTTTTTTAAAGAGACAGTACTTCGACTATCGAACGATTTTTACTTCGAATCGTTTGAATCGAAGGTCGAAGTAGCCTTTTCAATGGTCGAAGTATCCAAAAAAAAACCTTCGAAATTCGAAGTTTTTTAACTTCGAATCCTTCACTCGAGCTTAGTAAATGTGCCCCCAAGAGTATCTTTTCTTGTATAGGCTTTTGGAATGCTTACTTGGTTTTTTATGGTGCATAGTCTCTTCACCCTTTGATAAATATACCCGAAGGTGATTAAGGCTTATTTGGCAAGCACTGGCTGTGTGAGGAATGGTAGTGGAGAGAAAAGCAATCAAGTAAATGTATTGTATTACCTGTTGCATCTCAATTCCTTAATCACCATGCAAATTTTATTTGAAATAGAATGGCTTTTAATCAATTATTTGCTACATTTTGCAATGTAGTAGAATGAAATGTGTGACTAAGTTATAGACTATGCATTATTTATTGTTAATTAAGTCTAAGTTAGACTTTGCTAAATCAGTCCCTTTGCACAGAATTTAGGAGATTCTTGCTGAATATTTACCACCATTTACAATGTATCGCTCTTAAAACATGGCTAGTAACTTGTGTCTTAATATTTACTAAAAGAAATGTAAATCTGAGCTACAAAATCACATTACATGCTACAGTGGTGCTGAAAATACCCTCTTTATGTCAGTGTTAAAACGGTATTACCTTTGAAATCAATAGGAACATTATGGGGCAAATTTCAATGTTTGCAATTTTTATATTGTCCCCAAATCATACTTTTTAGCGCTAAAGCTAATTAATTTAAGCCACAAAAGCTTTGATATTTAAGTGTAAACAACATGAAAAACTCTAATACAAAACATCTCTATCTAAACGCTGGTGAGGTCTTTGAAACGTCATTGGGAGCTGTCCTTTGCAAATTGTAAAATCTTTGTTTTGAGATTTTAGAGGTTTTGTGTTTTTTTCATTTGTAATCACATGAAAATTTTTATGAAAATAAGGATTTCAAGGTTTCCATATTCTTATTTACATTCCTTCCACAATTTTATTCTTTCATTCTTTTTAAATTCATATTTTTTGACATTTTAATACTTACACATGCTTAAACAATGATATGCTTTTATCCATATATGTCAAATGGTTTTGTTTGTTCTGCCTTAACTTTTCTCTTCTACACTTAATAAATATGACACTTACATAAATTGACAGAGACCTCTACAGACTACAGGGATCAATCTTTCTCTGGATTTGTGGCTGTAATTCTGCTACAATCACAAAGACCATTGTCACATATGTCCCAGTATATATACTAGTTCATGCTAATACTCATCTGGCATATCATTTATTACAATAATTGTTTGTATTTGGATCCATTTTGCCTTGTTATAGCTGTGGATATTTTCCTCTGGCACCAAGCCACAAATGGAAATACATTATAAATGTTATTATGGTACATCAGCTTTATTTGTAATTTTTATGTCGTCGGTGCATATTTGCTCTGCTCCACTGGGAACAGGTGTTGGCATTATTTCGGCTCAATACACAATTGGCTTTTCCACGGCATATGCAATGTAAATACTTTTTCTTTCTGCAATGTGTTCCAGTTTTTAGTTTTTGTTTGCTGCATATTTATTTATTATGGGCTAGACATTATCGTCCCTGTAAAATAATCAGTGTAAAATGCAACAGTGGCTTTTTAAATTTTTTTATGGATAATCCACTTACTGTAAAATGCCTACATAGTTGGAGAGATCCACAGGGTTGGCTTGCCTCCAGTCCTTTTAAAATCCCATCATCAGGGTATTTGGTTTCATTCTTCCTGATCCGGAAGCCTGTGTAGAGAATGGTCACATTGGTGAATTATAAGAGCAAATGAAGGTGTCTGAGAGTGGCTGTTCACCTTAGACAGGGCCCTTATGCTATTTGAGCCCTCTACATACTGTACATGATTGGAGCAGCGAAAATAGTTTTTCTTCATTCATTTCTAAATAGCTTTAGATAAGCAGATATGATTTTTTTACCCAATTAAACTGATTTGCATTTCAGTTGCCAAGCTGTCATTTCAATAGACGAGTAACTTACAATCTGCAGAACACATGCTGCTTTTGGAGCTTTATTGTAACTACAATGACAAGCTTGTTCCTGCTTTACTAAATAGCAGTGCAGCTTGTGTATCTGTTATAAGACTATGCTCATTTTTTTATTGATTCTCTCCATTCAGAGCTTAGAAAGGGCACCATAATTTTGTGGGTGTAGCCATAAGAAAACCCTATTTTGATATTGTTTCTCTCCAAATAAGTATATTTTGATTATGTCTCTTTTCAGTATGCCTTCAAATGCTTAATTTCCCAGATATACAGTGCCTTGCAAAAGTATTCACCCCATTGGCATTTTTACTTATTTTGTTACATTCCAACCTGTAATTTAAATGTTTCTTAATCTTATTTTATGTGATGGATCTGCACAAAATAGTGGTGAAGTTGAAATGAGAAATATATATTTATATATATATATATATATATATATATATATATATATATATATATATGAATTTTAAAAAAAATTAAAAACTGAAAATTGGCACGTGCATATGTATTCACCCCCTTTGCCATGAAGCCCCAAAAAAATCCTGGTGCAACCAATTACCTTCAAAAGTCACATAATTAGTAAAATGAAGTCCACCTGCGTGCAATCTAAATGTCACATGATCTGTCAGTATAAACACACCTTTTCTGACATGATACCACAACAATGGTACCACAACAAACCTGACAAGAGAGGGCCACCCACCAAAACTCACAGACTGAGCAAGGAGGGCATTAATCAGAGAGGCAGCACAGGGGCCAAAGTTAACCCAGCAGGAGTTGCAGAGTTCCACAGCAGAGACTGGAGTATCTGTCCATAGGACCACAATAAGCTGTACACGCCATAGAGCTGGGCTTTATGGAAAGTGACCAGAAAAAAGCCATTACTTAAAGTTAAAAATAAGAAGGCACTTTTGAGTTTGCCAAAAGGCATGTGGGAGACTCCCCAAATGTATGGAGGAAGGCGCTATGGTCAGATGAGACTAAAATTGAACTTTTCGGCCACCAAGGAAAATGCTATGTCTGGCACAAACCCGACACATCCCATCACCCCAAGAACACCATTGCCACAGTGAAAAATATGGTGGAGGCCGCATCATGCTGTGAGGATGTTTTTCAGCAGTAGGGACTGGGAAACTGGTCCGAGTCGAGGAAAAAATGGATGGTGCTAAATACAGGGATATTCTTGATTTGGGATTTGAGACTGGGACAGAGGTTCACCTTCCAGCAGGACAATGACCCAAAGCATACTGCTAAAGCATCACTCGAGTGGTTTAAGGGGAAACATTCAAATGTGTTGGAATGGCCTAGTCAAAGTACAGACCTCAACCTTTAACTTGGCGCCGTATGCAAATTAGGCATCGCTAGCGTAACTTCACTTTGTTTGACGAATTAACGATAGCGCAACTTCGCTACCTGTGGCCTCCCTGAGAGCAACTTCGGATTTTAGTGGATTAGCGGCGCCTTGGCGAAGTGCGGCGAAGGCTGCGCTACCCAAACTCCGCAGGTTTGCCCCCATGATTGCTGTTCACAAGCGAAAACCATCCAACATGAAGGAGCTGGAGCAGTTTTGCCTTGAGGAATGGGCAAAAATCCCAGTGGCAAGATGTGGCAAGCTCATAGAGACTTATTCAAAGTTACTTGTGGCTCTACAAAGTACTGACTTTAAGGGGGTGAACAGTTATGCACACTGAAGATTACTCTTATTTTGTCCTATTTGCTGTTTCACAATAAAAAAAAAATATGCATCTTCAAAGTTGTAGGCGTGTTCTGTAAATGAAATGGTGCAAACTCTCAAACAATCCATTTTAATTCCAGGTTGTGAGGCAACAAAACATGAAAAATGCCAAGGGGGGTGAATACTTTTGCAAGTCACTGTAGTTGTGTAAGGACCCAGTTATAACCAGCAATATGTAGAATCAGCCTGGCTTATATAGTAAAATGGGCAGAGTTCATGGTTGTTCAATAACCCTTAGGGGCATATTTACTAAGTTCGAGTGAAGGATTAGAATAAAAAATACTTCGAATTTCGAAGTTTTTTTTTGGCTACTTCAACCATCGAATTGGCTACTTCGACCTTCGACTACGATTCTAACTAAAAATCGTTAGACTATTCGACCATTCGATAGTCGCTTTAAAAAAAACTTCGACCACCTACTTAGCCACCTAAAACCTACCGAGCACCAATGATAGTCTATGGGGAAGGTCCCCATAGGCTTTCTAGGCAATTTGGGATCGAAGAAAAATTGTTCGATCGATGGATTAAAATCCTTTGAATCGTTCTATTAGAAGGATTTAATCGTTCGATCAAACGATTTTTCCTACGAACGTTCGAACAAACGAATTGCGGTAAATCCTTCGACTTCGATATTCGAATGATTTTACTTGAACAGCCGAATATGGAGGGTTAATTAACCCTCCATATTCGACCAATAGTAAATGTGCCCCTTAAAAAAACTTTAAAATAGCAACCCTTAATAAATACATAACACCTTCTGTGAAAGGAAAACACATGCAAGGCATGCACTTTGCACGAGTCCTAGTAACACATAACAACAAATCACGTAGGTTTTACAAGTCAGGTAAGAGCAGGCATTGACCAGAAATCTGTGTAATGGAAATTCTGCTATTAATTTACCAGGATGTAATGCAGTGTTAAGTTCCACCAGTGGAGAAATGTCCTGTATAAACATTAAAGGGGAAAATAAAAATCTTATTAAAATAATTGTTTTTTTGAATATAATCAATGAAAAATGTTGGCCCATTTCTAAAATATTCAAGTTACTCTTCACTATTTTGTCAGTATCTGTCTCTCTTCATTCTCTCTCATCACTGGGGTCAGATTTTGATTGATAGCAGTAGGTCTAATATATGTTTTAGGGGGCATCCTTTTTTAGCTTTCTACAGCTATCCCAAATGACCAACTCCAGCACAAACAAAACCTAAATCAAAATCTCAATCAAGATCTGACTCCAAACTCCTGAATGAAGAGAGACAGATGCTGGGAGGGGAGAGTAAAGACTAACTTTAATATTTTAAACCGGGACATTTTTAAATGATTTAAAAAGATTTAGAAAGTTTCTTATTTCAGTGAAATTAATCTTGTATTACATTTACACGATAGTTCCCCTTTAAGCTTTGGCCCTGATACTTTGGTATCTTGTTTAAGAGAAAATAAATAGAAGGCAAACTAGTTATAAAAATAGAATATGTATTCTATTTAAATATATTATAAAGTATACTTGCTCATTTGTAAACTATCATAACTCTTATTTCGTTATTTTGGTAGTCCCCTTCCTGTAGAAAACAGCAGGCTATGTAGTTCCTTTATGCAAAGCTGATTGTAAAAAGTATATTAGTTATTAGTTAGCAGTTACAATTACCCATTTTCCAAATTAAGACAATTTTGCAACAAAAATGTCCCAGGTGGTAGAACATTACATGAATTTTAATAATGTGCAATATTGGATCAGCAAGTTTGTTTTCCAACATAAAGTAATTTGCTTGTTTATTCTTAAAATGACATGATATACTGTAATTTTAGCATTCATGCACACATATTTGTCTCTGTACATTTTGTGAAAATGTTGGTTTTCTTTTGTTATCTGTTAACCATGCCTGCTTCTTGATCATCCCACTGTTCATTTCTTTTACAGCCTGCTTGCGCGGCCCCTGCATAACACAATAAAGGTTCAGCGAATGAAAGATTAGCAAATGAAAATGGACCGTTACAATCTTTGGAGAATGTTTTGAAGTCACAACCTGAGAAAAGAACCTGCTATTTTATTTTATTGGCAACAATGAAGCTCACAGATGTATGATATTACATATTACTAGCCCATGGTGAACACAAAGTAAAAGTATGAGACTCAGAAGGACACTGGTACTAAAATACACATTATTAGAAAAAATCCTGTTGAAACTTTCTCAGAGAAAAGATTGTTATATTATATCAGCATTCAGCAAACAGAAGCAAATTCAAAATATTTCTCCAAAGTATTATTAAAAGAAAAAAATAAAATAAACAAAGCCAATGTTCTATGCCCTGCATATCCTCTCTATCTCGATTTTTGGGTTCCCCAAAAAACCACCAATATACTTGCTTTCAAAAATTTGCACTGTATAAGAAATACATGTAGATATTTGTCCTGCTTCTCCCTGTGCTTGAGAGTCATTTGTAATGTAACTGAACATTACATCTTTTGCCAGAGTTTCCGTTGCCACCTCAGACCCGGCAAACTGCTGAAATGAAGCTACATCTTCCTCAATCTGATGTCAGTGACATCATATCCTGTACCCTGGAAAGTCATAAAAAGTGTAAAAAACGTTTCTATTCCGAACTATTAAAGATTGTTGTGTGAACATTTTTTTTAAAACATTTGATGGGCCTGCCACATATATTTTAGGATGGGCTCATGACTAGGGCATTAGAGGAGCTTTTATTAAGCTCCCTTGGACATTTACACCAACATCTCATCTTAAAAAAGACGTGTATATGACTTTATGCGCCTCCCCTATTCAAATTGACCTTAGCGTAAGATTACTAGTGAATTTTTGCTAGGCCCAAACGAACGCTAGCGAATCTTCACTATGAAATGCTCACACTGAAGAAGTATCGCTAACGAAAAGTCGCCAGCATTCGGCGTCAAGGACGCAACCTCGTATTTTAGTGTATTAGGGTAGAGGTAACTAATCTGAGCTTGGGAAAGTGGTGCGAAGTGTGCGAATCGGTCGCTGGCGACAATTCACCCTTTAGTGAATCTGTACAAAATACCATCTTACTAATTATGCACAATTAAGCAATTAAGTATTTTATCAACAGTGTTTTTCACTACTTGTATTGGAAAGGAATTTTAGGGTATTTATAGCCACAACAAAAGCGGTCAATAAAACACACCACAGCAAATTAATTTTAGGCCCCCCAACATATCCAGAGGCTGTCCTGTAATACCAATACATATTTAAATTGCTCATTAATTAGGGCAAGAAGAAAATTACCAGCACTCACGGTCTTAATTTGCAGGAAAACCTTGCTTTATTTCAGTGCGGTGATGCATCACCGCACTGAAATAAAGCAAGGTTTTCCTGCAAATTAAGACCGTGAGTGCTGGTAATTTTCTTCTTGTACATTGAATAGGAAGCTGCCGAAACTTCCATTACTAAGCACCAGGCGACTCTACAGGAGGGTGTTGTGGGTGTGCGTCCGCTCACACTAATTTGTTTTCATTAATTAGGGCCTCATGGGGCTCCCTATACCTTCTGGGCCCCCCTGCACTCACAGGGTCTGCTTCCTCTGTAGTTACTCTCCTGGCATCATCTATCATTGCCATATAAATATAAATAGTCAGCACATAGACAGACTGAAGCCTTATATATCAACACAGGAGCATTTAATAATATCAAGATACTGCTTAATACTTTCTATGGTAAAGTAAAATTAAATATCGAAATACTCCAAAGATTTCTACAGCAAGAACCTCTGAACAATACATTTGGTAGGAAAGCAGCAGCATTGTTTTACTCAGAAATGCCATGCAAAACCATTTTTTAAAGAATCAATAACTGTTCAGTAAAAGGTCTCTTTAATAAATGCACTGGTTATCATTTAGCACTTGTGTCCTTTAACAGGGAATTGAAGTGATACATGAGCCAGTGGTTTGGCATCGAGGCATTTACCACGTCACCGCTACAACCACTTGACATTCATTGCAGAGAAGCTGATATTGAGTCTTAAGAACTGTGAAGGTCTTATCTAGATAGAAAAATCTATTTTCAGTCCAAATTAAACTGTGAGACGTGTTTTACTTTTGATTTAATGACTTAAATTGTAATCTTTAAAGCAACCTAATATATTTCTTGTTTGTTCAGAATTGACTGTATTATATTATACAACACAATTTCCAGAAACCAGTTCCCAGTGGGAAATTGCAAAGTGAGTGCCGTACTGTCTCTGAAACTATGATCAACTTTATCCCTAGAAGCAAGGCAGATATCCAAAAAACACAGCAAACGTACAGAAAACACTTCACAGCATATGCACAGCCCAGCATTCTTTGTAAATAAGTGTGTTATATCAAGAAGAACTGGTCTTGTCATTGGAACTCCCGTTAAAACAATGCATTGTGGTCTGCAAGTTAAAGTAAAAAAAATAAATAAATGCCAGGAAATGCCAGCTTTGGCTTCCAGAATCCTTATATGGCCTGTTGGGGATTAAAGGGTCATTTATGATATTCAGGATAGGGTGCAAAGAGATAACAGATGCAAGCCAAGTTTGTGGTATTCCCAGCACTGTATTCATGAGAGTCCGTCATCTTAGCCCCTACCTATCCACTTAATGCTGCTTTGTGCCCACTGGTGCTGCTCTTTGCACATTATGCTCAATATTTATTCTGCTTGAGGAACAGAGCCCAGAGCTCTGTTATAGGCGGAATGTGGATTCCCGGGACTGCCAGTGAATGAAGAGACCCAAGAGGACATTCGATTGTTACAGTCATCTGGAACCACTCCCAGCAGGATCAGGCTCTGTGGCATAGTGGCTAAGGTACTGGTTGTTTGCCCTGGGAGTCACTAGTTCAAATCCTGGGTGGATGCTTTCCCAGACCTTTCAGGGTTGACTTTTCTTCATGCTGCATTCAAGAGTGACTGCTACTTTAGAGTTGGCAAAAACTGACCTCCCCAAATGGCTGTTCTGTGGCACATACAGCAAATACCCTGGTTTCTTCCCCCAAATGGCCCAGGGTTCGAGCCTCTGCGGAAGCTGCCTTTTTTTCGGGCTACATTAACCCTGTCTTCATTAAACAATTTACCATGTTCAACTGCAAACTGATGCAAGGCACATCCCAAAAAGTGTAGCGGGGGGTTAACGGCAACCCCTTAAGCACTTAATCATTCGGGAGCCCCCCTTTCATGAGGTACCCTCTTTCAGGTTGATTGGGCCAATCTACTTGCCTGGGCAGAGTTCTCTCATAACAATGCTTGTCATGCCTTCACTGGCCGTGTATGGACAGCATCTGCAAGCTTTCCCTCAAGACTTCCTCTTGTCTGTTCCAGCAGCTGATGATCACGTAGCCCACATGTCCGCCATTTGGTCTGCTACCAAAATCAATTTGGAGAAGAGTTCCCTGTCTCACAAGAACTATGCTGATAGCAGAAGGAAATCTTCTCCTTTATATAAAGTTGGGGACAAAGTGTGGCTTTCAGCGAAGAACATTCATCTCAAGTTTCCTTCCCCAAAGTTGGGTCCAAAATTTGTTGGTCCATTTCCCATTGAAGAGATTATTAATCCTGTGGCTGTCAGACTTCAACTCCCTCCTCAGATGCGAATCCCCAATGTATTTCATGTCTCCTTGTTGAAACCAGCTCTTTGTGCTTCTATAATTACTCCTGACTGTTTCCTGGACCTTTTGACCCTGACTGGATTTTGATATTGCTACTCATCTGCCTGCCTATTGATCTTATGCCTGGAATTAACTATCATTACTCCTGATCCCTTATTGATTACTTGAAGCTTCCTCCTTGGTCCGGACTTCTCCCGTTGGGAGCCAATAGGCCCCTTGACAGTGTCACAAACGGCACCCAGAATCCAGAACCAATGCTAGGCTCCCTGGTCATGGCTCTTGCTTCTACCTTTAACAGCCACCTTTCATCTCGGGAGGAGCCCTCAGCTAATTGGATGCCTCCAGGTCTTATTAAGAGAGGAGCAAAGCAAAGGTTCTGGACGAGCAATGGGGCATGATCGTTAGCCAGAATTAGGATGGAAAGCACAGTTCTTGGAATAGACAAAGCGTAGTCAAACAGGCTGGGTCAGTGCAGGCAGAGTTCAATCACAGTCAGACACGCAAGGGTCAACAACCAGGAGATCAATCAGAATGAACAAGGGAAAGTTGTGCTCACCACTAATTTTTAAAAACATTAGGCGGGGGTGCAATGAGGCTGTGACCACAAAATACATAGACAAATACAAGAGTCCTCTGCACTCAACCCATTATCAATATATTTAAGACAGAGACATTTTGTGCATACTGCTACTGAAAAATGCCTTACCCTTTAAACAAAACAGGGATTGTTTGTCCATATATTGCAATATATTTAAGCATTGCACCCCCACCTAATGTTAAATGTAAAAATTAGTGGTGAGCACAACTTTCCCTTGTTTGTTATAGTTATACAGGAGCAGTGACCAGCTCCATGTTGTAGCTCCCACCCTTCCCAGCTATAGTCAGGTGATCCCACTGGTGTCTAATAAAAGGGCAGCCAAGTTTGGGAGTTTTACTTTGAAAGCAGCTAGTAAGTTGCTGGTAAAACGTATTCGTCCCTTTTATAAAATGTATAATTAAACTGTAGAATTCTTAATGAATCAGATGAAAATTGAGCATAGGACTGGCCAGATATGGGATGACTTTGACGTAGTTGGCCAGCTTAAATATATTGCAATATATGGACAAACAATCCCTGTTTTGTTTAAAGGGTAAGGCATTTTTTCAGTAGCAGTATGCACAAAATGGCTCTGTCTTAAATATATTAATAATGGGTTGAGTGCAGAGGACCTCTTGTATTTTATCAATCAGAATGGTCAGGCACAGGTCAGGATAACGGAGTTCAGAATAGTCAGATAGCAGGCAAGGATTACAGAATAGTCAGACAGACAGGAGTCAAAAACAGGAATCAAATATAGGAAATAGCACCCAGGAATCTAACAAATAGAACCAAACAATGGGCAGTGAGTTTACATGAAAGACCCCTTTAAGTACCTTTAAAACTCGCGCCATTGCACAATGACGTCATGATGCAGGTGATGTTGCGCACAGAAAACCCAGAAGTGAGTGCCCTAAGGCATTTCCCGAGCAGCAGGCAAGGAGGACTCATTGCACAGCGGGCGTCCCTGCCTGCCCACTAGACCACCAGGGTGAGTGTTTGTTACAGACAGTTACTAATTCTATTACAAGGCATATCTAAATACAGAGGTGAAAGGTTTAAACAAGTTTATTAGTTATATAATAAACATACACAAGCTACATGGATCCTGTACTCAAGAGAGAAAGAAGACAGAACAAAGGATCGACCAGACATTATATACCCTCTGGTACAAAACTTTATGAGAAGGGAGTGATAAGGAGTACATTTCAGTGTGCAATTAACTGGCATGGGAAAAAGAAAGGAGTAGCTTCAAGGACGATTCTCCTAGGTTTATGAATATATCAACAATACAGGATACTGATAAGAACTGACTCGACAGATGTTACACAATCTTTATACAGTTTCTAGAAGGGCCTCATGGGCACTTAGAAACTGTTCACTCCACTAAGCGGGACAAGAATCTGCAGGTAAAGTGTGGCCTGCACAACTTTTCCTCTACAATTCCCCCGTTTTGTCAGTACTGTATGTCTGACAACAATAATACAAAACAATAAAGTAAATATAGCAAACCTTATAAATGCTGTGAAAACACATTTATTTTGATACCCATAGACTTTAATGGGCGTCTGCGACATTTTGCCGGTGGCAAATCTTTGGCCAAACGAAATGGGTCAAATTCGCCGAAGCCTACAAATGAAGTTAGGAAGACAATAGATGATTAGAAGAATGACACCAACACATACAAGGACATACAGGATAGTATGGAAAATCTTTGCAAACCAAGCACTGATACCTTGAAACAATGTGGATGGGTCTAACCATGAGAAGATGGATTGTTCCGTGTGATTGGTTAGAAAGGTGTCCTTTATCTGCTGAACATTTACCAGTTGCTTGTCAAGGTTTCTTGTAAGTCACATAGATGTACAAGAAAAGCTCAATGGCATAAGTGACAGCAGCCCACCAGTTGATGACAAACATCACACCACAGCACAGCATGGCCCAAAACAGGGACACCCACATGTTGTAATACTTGAAAGCAGGTCACCAGCCTATTTATAAAAAAAAACATATCAGCCCTTAAACTTGTGTTTCATTTTAATTTACATGCATTATTGAGGTGTGACTTGTTACATGTAAGTTGAAGTTAGAGTAGATACATGATCTTCAACCTTTCGGCTGGATCTTTCCAGTGTTGATTTCAGGACAAAGGCAATGTACAACCAGATGAACATACACTGAAAGCAGCAAAATCAGCCAAAGTCAGCTAATAATTGAATCAGCAATTGGTTTACATAAGTTGATAGTTTCCCTTTAAGGTCTACAGCACATTGTACCATAGTACCCATGTTTGTCTGCATGCAATTTGTTTGTTTGAAATAAAAAAATTATTTCTCCCAACATATGTGTAATGAATCTGGGCATGTCAAGGATTATCATTCTGTTTATCCCTGAGTTAGATAGAATACTGATAGAAACGGAAGGAGTATACTGTAAATCCATATTGGAACCCATGCAAAGGCACTTGACCTGAAGGCAAGTCAAGGAGTACTACAAGTTTTGTCTACAATGAATCAGGTGGTAATTACAAGGCTGCTAAGGGGGAATGTCATAAAAAAAATAAAAATACGCTTCACGATTGCAAAATTTTATTACATACACTGCGAATGTTCACAAAAGCCATTTGGTTGTAAAATGCGAGGAAGTCGTTGAAGTCTCAGTCTCATAAAGGACACAAAGAATCAAATTCTTGGTAGCTAATGTTCGCAATGGTTTAAGCGACTTTTGCTTAACTTTTTGGGGATTGTTATCCTATTATTTTTGGAACTTAGATACTTACAGAGGGGCCAGACCACCCTTGCACCCTGGAAAGAAAAATAGGACCACAAACAAAGAATGAATATATGTATGAACAGTAGTCCCTTTTAAATGTGCTTTCTCTGCTATGAATACTGATTTTCAGCTACTGCACAGAAACATTCAGCTCATACAAATAATGTACTAGTGTCAGTTTGCTGTGCGGGTTTTTGATGGTTTGTTATATCATTACTGCTCAGTGAATTGTAACTGCAAAAGGTCTCCTCCGTGGCTTCTCACTCTGCATTTTAACATTGTTGGCAAACATCAATCACTTTGTAGAATTACAGCAGAAATTGTTTTACAAAAGGTTCCGGACCTGTATATTCCAGCCTTTTTGCTTAAATTTCACACTCTAATTTGTTGCTATGGGTTATAAACCCTGGTGCAAACTTTAGATTTACATCATATAAACCTCTTAAAGTTAATTGTAGTATGAAGTTTGGCAAACTAGGACTTAAAGGGCTATTTACTAAAACTCAACTTTTTCTCACTAAAATCCCAAACTCGAATCCCCATAATTTGCCAATAATTATTCTCAAACAAATTGATAAAATAAAAAGTCGCAAAAAAATCGTGTGACAATTTGAGTTGTGAGACTTGCACAATCTGACGCTCGAATCGTACAACTTTTTCGAGCTGACGCCCGAAAACTCGAATTTATTGGATTATTAAAAGAAACACCGACATTAAAAGACCAAAACTTTTGATAACCATGAAGGCAAAGAACATGTTCCAGTTGTTAAAGGGACCATCTGCCATTTACTTTTACATGACGTTGACAGGTTTTAGCTGGAATATTTATGGATTCAAATTTTTAGCAGAGTAATTTCCCAGAAAAATCCAAGGTTTAATAAATAGGCCCCTTAAAGTTGCAAGTGGAAAGAGGGAACTGTAAAGTATTGCAGAAGCCCTCTATACTCATCTGGGGATTTTGCATATGAAACAGGAGAAGCTGATCAAAGCATAAGAAGCTGGAAATGATGGGTGCGATAGTATTTAGTTCAGCTAAATAAAATAAAGGAATAAAAGTTTTATATTTTATCAACAAGGTTTGAATCACAAAGCTAACGTTGTTGGATACAAGTACATATTATTTTGATAACTTATTGACTGCAGTGTTCATTAAAATAAAGGCCCACGTGTAATAAAAATACCATGTATTACTCATATTTTACCCACTTAAAGTGATACTGACACATTCCTATAAAAATAGTAACATGTCGGTATCAGTAGATAGAAGCTGCACGTGAAATATAATCAGCTAAAATCTCCCCAAAGCGACCCCAGCCAGGCGAACCTTAGTAACAGCGACCCTCCGACACCATGAAATCATCTTGCTGAGTTGTTTCAGTCACGCTGGGCTGGGGGTGGAGCGCGATCCCTCCATAGGCTGGAGTCCAGTTTTCATTTGTAATTAGTCTATCAAGGGATCACGCAGCCCCCAGCCCAGCGTTACTGTAACAACTCAGCAAGATGATTTAATGGTGTCAGAAGGTCGCCTTTTCTAAGGTTCACGGGGCTGGGGGCGGCATTGGCTGCTTATAGTTTTCACTGATACCGACACGTTCCTATTTTTATAGGAACGTGTCAGTATTACTTTAAGAAAAAAGTCAAACAATGAACAATCTTTAGTTTGGAACTGGGTTTCCAGAATACAGCATCTTTTTATAGGCTGAAGTGGATCAGAGTATACAAGTATAAGATCCAGCCATACATGTATTTGCATTTTTATGTAGATACCTTCCAATATGTGTAAGTTTGTTAATAATGAAATATACTGACCAATCAGAATAAATGCAAGTGCAATTATAAAAGTTAGGACGTATCCTCTGATTGGTTCATTGTTATTTTCGTGTCCTTTCGCAAAGAAATGAAGTCCACTGTATATGTTATCCTTACAGAAAGCCTGTGGGCAAATCAATACAAAATACTTCTTTCTTTGTAATAATCTCTCCCAGTGAATTATTTTACCCTATCCCTATATTAATGCATTCTTTTCAACTGACTACAGAAAGGCTGCATTCACATGAAACATAAAAGTTTATGTAAATTACTATATAGTGTTTAAACTGAGGAGAGTCTCGAGGTTTTTTATACATTTTAATACATTTAAAGCTACTGCAATATACTATAATTTATACAGGTATGGAACCTGTTATCCAAACCTGAGGTTTCCTGGATAAGGGGGTCTTTCCATAAAATGGATCTCCATACTTAAATCTGCTAAAAAATCATTTCAGTTTCAAATAAACCCAATAACATTGTTTTTCCTCCAATAAGGATCAATTATAGAATGACACACAAGTTAGGGGCCGCCTAAGTACCACACTCCTACCACTCATAAATACAGCTCTGTGGAAACTCCATGCATTGCTATAACAGAGAGCAGAGGAAGGTAGTGTACAGAGTGCAACAAAAATGGTAGATTGCATCCATTTTTTTCACCATGCTTACCACCTTCCCAATGGTATTTAGGCTAGTGATGGCAAGGACTATTGACACAACTAGGACTGAGCTACACATACTTTAAAAGCAGGAAAACTATTGGTTGATAAATATTTAGTAAACTTCACAAAATATTAAAATCGATTGTTACATGCATTGCCTAATTGATTTTATTTTGGTACCTAAAATACTTTGGGTGTACTGACAAGCGATGCCAAAGCTGAAGAAAGTGTGGGAGAAAAGATGCCAGCAATAATCAATAGTCCAAACCAAGACACCATGCTCATAACGTAGAGAAATGAACAAAAATGGAGCTTGCAAACCAGAGCGCATTTTAAAATGGTGACATAACATACTGTATAACTGGCTGAATTGGATAGACCAGTTAATCATTTGTTGACAATTCATAACTGCCTATTCAGTAAAGGTTTTAACACGTTTTAGTTTAACAGTTGTCAAAGTGCTGCTGTTCATGGCTGGAGGTAAGACAGTGGCACAAATACAGAAAATGCTCATAATAACTGTTCATTGCTTAGTGACTAATGGTGGCTCAGTCCTTTGGCAAGGTCGCCGAATGTGGGGGATATTTGGCTAACCAGATCATTTGGCCCTAGGGCCCTATACACTGGCAGATAGCTTGCCTACTTGGTCTAAAGGACTCTAATCATCATCTTAAGGCACATGTAAGGTTACCTTAACTTAATATCCTCAATTAACATATGCTCATAAAGCTGTCTTCAGCATGTACAGTACATAAGCCCTGAGCACAGACTTGAACACAAATCAAAAAACCATGGGTGTGTCATCACGCAGGAAAGGACTAGATAAAGAGAGTTAATGCTTCCTGCAATTTGTATGTTGCTCTCTGTGGTACAACCCAAGGGGCTCAATTTTGCACCCCACAGAGTTCTTGCACTTGTGATCTTGCATCTTGAGGGCTTGGGTTGGCCAAGGGTGTTTATGAGGACAGAAAATATTTCCACCCTGAAACATTGTATTGCCAATGAAGATCTAAACTATAGAGCCTGCTGGCAGTCTAAATCACATAATGGATAACCTTTATATATCTAGGTGGCTTGATGATATTCTATTTAATTAATATTAATGACCACAAAAACTGTGAAAAGATAAGAAATGTATTTTCCATTTGGAGGTTTTTCATTTCTACTGGAGTTTCCTTTGCCGTAACTAGAAGGAATATATTTAGCTATAGAACTAATACTTCTTGTTCTAAAAAGCAATTGATCCAAACTGCAAAAACACATTTCTCAGTGTGAAGACATTACAGTGGGTTATAAGAGAAAGGACCAGTTTTATCATTCGAAGCCATTAAATAAATATATTGTATTGCCATGCATATACTAAAAAAAGACATCTTGTATCTGTCATCACTTCTCTGAAGTCTGCGTTTATAAAAATATATTATTGACCTGCAATGGTTGTCTCTCAATGGAAATGAGACAGAAAAAGTGTTTGTTTGTTTTTTTGCCTGGAAATAATGGGCAATTTTAGCAAATGAAAGATACTGTATATTGGATCAGTGCTTTTCAGGCTATTTACATTTAAGGTTATTGGGGGCTGCTTTTTAAGACCTGCTGAGTTCTTTACCAACATGACAGTAATTACTCATATATAAATATAAATGCATTAATACTATGCGATCGCAATAAGCTATGCCCACGTTAAATCGTTAAAAGCTATGCCCACGTTAATTAATATTTAAAGAAAAAAAATAAAAAATGATGTTATTTGTTGAATTAATTTTATTTAAACAAGAAATTGTATTTCTTTTCTAACTTGGAAGCCAGTGTCAAAAAACATTACCCCCACATATCCCCTCTGTATTATTTGCCATCTTATTCTAATGTTAGTTTTCCCACCTTACTCTCTAAACCATTTTTTTTAATTGGCCTATTGTTCAGTTCCATTTGATTTGTTCTATACTTAGTCGAGTAGAATGCTCAACTTTCAAATTCAACTCTGCACAGTGGTTCATCTTTCCTTTATAAGAGAAGAATCTTGGTAAAGATCTAGATGGACACAATTGTACAAAGGTACCTCCACCTACCAGAGATTTTCCTGGGAGATCAATCTGCCCACAAGTAGAAGACTTTCTAGAACAGGGGTCCCCAACCTTTTTTACCCATAAGCCACATTCAAATGTAAAAAGTGTTGGGGAGCAACACAAGCATAAATAAAATCCCTAGGGTGCCAAATAAGGGCTATTTGGTAGCCCCTATGTGGACTGACAGTCTAAAGGGGATTTTTTTGTTTTTTATGCAAAACTTGGGGTTGGTGAACAACATGTTGCTCATGAGCCACTGGTTGGGGATCACTGTTCTAGAAGCATTTTCTTTCGCTGCAAATGGACGCAAATCAAGTGGTGTCTGCTAGCAGAAAAAATTGGCAGTCTGCAGGCTAATAATGACAGAGCTGCTTTCTCTTCACTTGTGGTTGCTCTGCAATGCGTTCCGGGAGACCGGCGCACATTCTTACTTTTAGACGCGTCAGTACCTGGGTTCCTCTGGCCGCAATTAGAAAACGTGCATGTGCGTCAATGTACATGCACAATAACGATGCGCCATGATGTCGGCGGGCGTGCCGACGTCACCAAATTTGCCTTATTTTCTGTTTGGATATTGACCTTTGGCCCGTATCTTGCTGCCTGCCTTTTGACCTTTTTGCCTGTCCACGACTCGTCTCTGCCTGATCCTTGTTCCTTACTCCAATACCTTGGCCATGTATAGGATCCTCGCCTGTTCCGCAGCAGAAAGTCTGGGGCCCCAAAAGGGCGTTGGTGAAAACCAGAATAAGGTGAGGCTCTCTGACTGCACCTAAAGGGTATTCTCAGTGGCGGAACTACCAGGGGAGCAGGGGGTGCGAGCGGGCCAGGGCCACAGAAAATGCGGCTGTACGGCCGTGCGCGTCACACACCAGGGGCCGCCCCCCTCTAGTTACGCTACTGGGTATTCTGTCAGTACTTGGGCTCCTATACCTACAAAATGTAACATTCTCTTTGTTTGACATAGCTGGAAATTGTTTTACACAGCAGATTAAACATCATTTTTAACCTAATGCTCTATATTATGGATGTGATGTTATTAATTATTAAACACTTACACTTTACAAAGGAAAGAGCAATTTCTTGTATTAGGAAAATTGATATGAACTTTTTTTTAAATATGTTGTCCTAGAAAACGCTAAAATAAAATAAAAGGCTCCTAGCAACAAGCCATAATATATCATGAAACACATCATTATGGTTAACACAGAATACACAAGTTTAGATTTTGGTGATTAATATTTACTTAATACTTAATTATTCATCAAGCCATAGTGACATGTTTTTATTTCATATATGGAAAAATCAAAGCCAAGGCTACAGGCTGTAGAGCCATTGCAGTTAAATGCTGAGGTGCTGGTGTCATTGATATTTCCAGTGGAATCCCGCACTACAGAAGCTGCTATGGCAAGAAAAGCGTTATGTTACCCTTTGTGTTAAAAAATTAAGAAAAAATGAATTAAAAAATGATGTTTTGCACAAACACCTGAAAAATCGAACCCCTGGAATACTTATATGGAAAGAAATAAATGAATGTATATCAATATTGTTATTTATTCCTTTGGATAATATTAAAAACATCTTGTCCAACTATATAAGTAACTTATGATGTGGAAATTTCTTGTATTTCGCCATATGGCCGCCACCGATGCGGGATAAGCGTCTTTACGACCGACCTTTGCACAGTCGCCCGATCATTCCGATTCCCATCCGATTTGTGTTCATCAGGCATGACTGCAGCATGTCGGGTGTGGCGCCGGGTGGGGTTGAGGAATACGGACCACTGAACAAAGGTGTACTTTTACAAGATCAGTACAAGCCATGCTAAGATCACTGTGTCTATGTATATGTATATTACCGGGGGAAGTGCCTTTTGTCCTGGTGTCTTTTGTTTGCCTAGGGCAGTCTACCTTTCCCCCCCCTCTTCTATGGACATGTGTCTGTGTGCTGGTTCCACCAATTGATTCATAGCATAACATGCTCATTGATTGGATATATTGTAAGACCACCTTTTGTCTTGGTGTATAATAAACCACTGGCCACTGTAGAGGGAGGCAGAATACTGGACCCCAGCTAAGAACGACTGCTGTGACGTTATTTCCGGGGGATTGCGCAACATCACCACACGATACATCAAGGTTTCCGGATCGATTGTCCATTAAGGCAAAAGATCATTTAATTCTACTACAGCAGTAGTCTACCACAACAGATGGCGAGTCAATGCAGGTGGTTCAATTTTTCACTTAATTTCAGCAGAATTAAAAGGAGCCATATTTTATTTCGGGCAGCAAAAAGGCCGGCATTGAGGTAAGACCTTTTTGTTTTGATACTCTCATATTTGAGAAAGTTTTTGCTGTCTGCAAATTGATTTGTGGTCTCTAGGCTGCTGGAATCAGGTAAAAATCTACCAAAAGAACCTTTTGGGTGTATGTGTGGTGTTTTTCAGTATTAACTGCCCAGGTACTGGTTGGGGCATATCTGCATAACTGCTGTGAGGTTTATTCGTTTATTTTTTAACCATAAGGGACTGTTATTGCCCCTGCTGGAGGATCTGTGAGTGATTCGGACCAGTGGAGGGAGTTTCTGTGTATGCCGGGTGGTTGTAGGATAATCTTGTAGCAGGCAGATATGGCCAACAGTATCTAGAGGGGATTTAGAATCATTGTTTTTTTCATTTGTGTTTGTTTTCTGTCTCTCTACTAAGTGGTGTTTGTTTTAAAATTGCGACTCTATAGGTTTCATCCTTGAGAAAATCTTTTGTTTGGGAGGATTGTATTGCTTTTATTATTACAAGTTTCAATATTGGAGGTTGGGTAACAATCTGACCAATCTGAATTACAAACCAAGTTTCTAGCCCTTGCTGAGCGCTGAGCAGGGGGAGCCTACGCCATTTTGAAATAGCACATGTGCCAGCGGCCATTTTGTCTTTGTCTTTAAGCACATGTGCCAGCGGCCATGTTGTCTTAGTTTTTGAAAAGGTATATTGGGCTATTGGTGGGAGGCACATCCCCTGCATATAACCCTAACAGTTGTTCTATTGTATATAATAGATTTTCATCTTTATATTTCATAACAGCAAAGTTCTCTTTGAACTTTTTGGAACATTTTTTACATTTTTGTTATACCTCTCTGCTGTTCCCTGCAGTCTATTGACTCCTACTTCCTCCAGGATAGGGGGTTTTCCTAAGGAAGAGACCATCACATGGTGTTGTAATTATAATTGTCCTTTTGTGTGAGTGAAGGAAGAGTGTTGCATGATTTACAACATAAGGCTATATGTTAACTAGCTGTTTCTCTTTTTATACTCCTTGTTTTCCTGCTCTTTCTCTCTTTATTTCCTCTCTTTATCCTTCCTTCTGTCCTTTATTCTCCCCA
The DNA here is from genome assembly GCF_017654675.1 of Xenopus laevis. Lineage (NCBI taxonomy): Eukaryota > Metazoa > Chordata > Amphibia > Anura > Pipidae > Xenopus > Xenopus laevis. The sequence continues at coordinate 50,565,341 of NC_054376.1, forward strand.
TCTCTCTCACTTTTCTCCATTTCTCTCTTTTAAAACACTTTTGCTTACCCACTCTCTCTCTCTGTCTATAACTACCACACTAACTCTTTACCTTGCTTTTGGCTAGCCCTCTTTTCTGTTTTAATCTATTCTCAAACCAACACATTCTCTGTAGGTTTGGTTGGAAGACATCTTTTCTGTCATTGGAAGTCTGGTAGTGTAAGATAGCTGCTGTCTGCTTATGAAAGTTGCTGCTGGGAAGGAAATTCCTGTTAATTATGTCCATAAGGACTGTGCTGTGAAGTCGGACTGTATAGGGCGAAAAAACAGTGAACTGGTTAGCTTTTTGTGAGGAGAAAAAGTGGGCCAAGCCTACTCGGGTTCATCAATTGTCGCGTGAGCTTTGTTCTCTTTTCTCTTCCCCTCGAGGTCCATCCTAAGGGTGGAAGGTGTCCGTGGTTCGTACCAAAGCCCGGGGGTGGAGTTTGTGGGGAAATTATTGAGGACTGTTCCCTTTCTTGTTCGCTTTCTTGACTTTTCGTCACTGAGTGACCAGGTGTCCGCGGTTCGTACCGGAAGCTTGGGGGACGGAACTTGGGGAGGTGAACTGGGGAGGGGTTTCTCTGTTTCTATCTGTTTTTCTAGCCACTTTCTCTCAAAACCTATTGGCCTGACTGGGGGGACCAGGTGTCCGTGGTTCGTACCGGAATCCCTAAGAAGGTTCAACTATATCTCCCTTGTTCTCACTTCCTGTCGCTCCCTCTCACTTGCTGTCAACACTCCAGGCATTGGGGACTCTTATCCTGCAGTCAGGGCACTGTTTTGAGCCAATTTAGCACGAGGGATAAGGAAGGTGTCCGTGGTTCGTACCTGTCCGGATCCCTCGGCCGCTGATCCTTCTCTCTGAGTGGGCTACGGTGGATAATGTCCGTGGTTCGTATTTGAAGCCCTAGAGCTACTCAGAGGACGAACAGGTAAGGATCGACGGCGGTCTGCGCGGTGGACGTAGACACTGTAGGTGGACGCATCTACTTGGAAAAAGCTCGAGACTCGAGTATTGGTGTAGGGAAATCTAGGGAACAGAAGGGTACCACTTCTGAGTTCAGGACGGCTCAGCAGCACATGAAATCCACATATGGAGGAGGGACTGTTAAGCCCCTCAAAGATTGGCACAAATGGTCTTCAGGTTTAGAATGGTCCATCCCTAAGGAGGGGACGTTTGAGGTCTGGATATGGGAAAAGTTCGTCCGTGAGTTCCACTCCAGACTCCAAACACATGGGTCTTTAGAGAAGGCCAATTTGTGGTTACAGGAATCTACCAAGCCTTAGCAGCAGGGCATTCAAAAGTCTCAGACAGTAAGGTCAAACATAATCATGTACTTCCTTCCAGCCAGAGCTGCAGAAAGCAATAATGATAAGGACGAGACAGAGCTGCAAACAGGTTTAAATTTGCTAGCAACACAGGTCATCTCAACAGCCTCAGCTCATCTGTCTCCATCACCATCCCCACATCCGGAATCCGCAAAAGATGCCTCTGACAAAACGGATTACTGCCGCCTTGGAAAATCCGATTTGGTCACCTTATGTGAAGCCAGAGGTATCTCTATAATAGACAAATCCAAATTAGAATGCATAGAGGCCTTGGAAAGGGATGACTTCCAACAGGGCCCTGAGGGGGATTACAGGCGCTACGGGGGGCAAGGAATTCTGTAAGCAACTGACAGACAAAATACCCACTATGTATAGTGTTGTGTCCCTATTCCAGTTTATGACAGCGATCCAGGGCCCAGATGAGGACGCCTCGGTCTATTGGCAGAGGTTAAAACAAGGGGTAACAGATGCAGGGTTTGAGCCAGGTCCAGATACCCCAGAGAACACCCAGTCAGTATCGCCCATCCATCTAATGTTAAAGGCTAAATTTCTGGCTGGATTGGTGCCTAAGCTAAGAGATAGGCTAATGGTTGCACGACCAGAGGCCCATTCTATGAGTTTCCACTCCCTTATGGCAACAATCCAGGCCATAGAACTGGACCTGCATGCCAAGTCGGCCAAAATCATGGCAGCTCTTGAGCTAATAGCCCAGGACCACCTTCCCTATACTAGGAAAAAGAAACTCACCAAACGTACTAATATAACTTGTTTTAATTGCTATCAAAAAGGACATTTAGCGCGCCACTGTCCAGAAAATGAGGACAAGAAAGAACAAAATTCTCCTAGTCCTTATAAAGTTGTTCCTGACCGGCCTCATGCACATAACCCAAACCCGGGGAAATCTTACCGTAGTACGGAGGGCCCCCCGGGAACCTACCATTTCATACCAGACCCTGAAACAGTTAAAACCTTCGGAGCTGCTACACAGTCCCATAGCTTCGCCCACTAGGGGAAAGGCAAACCGGTGTCGGCCCATTTCCATCTATTTCTTGAGGAATTGCCATATCCTCTGTCCTGCCTCATCGACACCGGCGCAGCCAGGACTGTTCTAAAAACACAAGATCTAAAAGGCAGGATTCCACTCTCTGGCAACACAACCCCCACCATTGGGCTTACAGGTCATCCAGTGACTCTTAGGGAGACGAAACCATTGTACTGCAGGTTAGGTCAACACACCGAAGCAGTCAGAACTCTATTAGTTTCAGATGATGTCCCTATCAACCTATTGGGAGCAGACATTCTGTCGGAGATTCAGGCCAACATCACTTATACCCCAGAGGGTGTTGTGGTAACTAGTGCACTCACAGACGAGTTGCTGTGTGCAGTGGTGGCAGTCCCGTATACTGGAGAACCTGGTACACATTTGTCCCTGGATGTACTAGCTGAGATAGACCCTAAGGTTTGGGCGGTTGACAAAAATGATGTCGGCTTGCTGCCAGTACCTCCAGCCACTATACGGATTGCCCCCGGTTGCATGCTACCAAAATTGCCACAGTATCCTCTGAGTATAGCGCAGATGGACAGTCTCAAGATCCAGATTGATAGATATCTCCAAATCGAGGTCTTAACCCCAATACAATCACCCTGTAATACACATTTATTTCCAGTGGCAAAAAAAAAAAAAATCAGCCAAGGGTCAGGAAGTCACTTACCGACTGGTCCATGATAACAAAATCATAGTCAGTGATGCCTCGTTAGAGCCTAATCCTCACACATTACTTGCATCTATTCCTCCTAAAGCTTCGTACTTTAGTGTTATCAACTTGTCTAATGCCTTCTTTTCTGTTCCCCTAGATCCACAGTGTCAATACATCTTTGCTTTTTCGTTCCAGGGTAGACAGCTGACATGGACCCGGTTACCACAGGGGTCCATAACTAGCCTATCGGAATATAGTTGCAAGCTAAAGGTGGTATTAGACTAGTGGGTGCCAGAGGATCCAGAGGTCGCACTGTTACAATATGTGGGCGATCTATTAGTTTGTTGCCCGGAGAAGGATTCATGCTATAGACACACTATCTCGCTACTGAACCATCTGGCATCCACTGGGAATAAGGCTAGCAAGGAAAAATTGCAGTTTTGTAAGGAGAAGGTTATTTTTCTAGGCCTCTGTATCTCAAAAGGGACCCAACACCTAATAATACAACAGATACAGACTCTCAAAGACTTCACCCGACCTCGTAATGCCCGACAGTTGAGAGCCCTTCTAGGTCTGATCAATTACAGCAGAGATTGGATCCCTAATATTTTATTCAGAATGGGTCCTCTCTATACTTTCTGTGTTATTACAGAAAGTTGGTGACATAGTTTTAGATTCCCCTCTGACCTTTCTCATCCCACACTCTGTCCAAGAAATTCTCAACCAGGTCCAAACCAAACATCTTTCAGCAGCACGTCTGACCAAATCTGAAGTGACTCTCCTTACCCCTACTAACCTCACACTGAGACGATGTACAATCCTCAATCCCGCATCTCTTCTCCCGACCCATTCTGACTCGGAAGAAGAGGGGGGGACGAAGGGATTGTGACTGACTCTAACCCAACCATGACAGAACCAACAGACAATCACAACTGTCTTGAACTCATGGAACCCGAGACAGAAGCAGTACAACATCCACCTCCGTGACGGGCGGATCCACGCCAGCCACTGCAAGAAGCTGCTGGACTATCAAGTGCAATGATCAGGTGCATTGTTTCTATATACACTTGTTGTTTAATGTATTTTGGATACTGTTATGAGGAGTCACATCCGAATTTACTGTTCAAGATGCATTTACAATTAGCAAAGACAGCAAATAGGTCCAACTGCTGGGTGTGCTCCAAACCCCCTCCGAGCCAGAGCATCCCGGCAATGGCGGCAGTACATGCCCTTTATGACATCAAGGTGGGCATGAGAAAGTTTAGTCCTTCAGGTAGATCAGCGGAACGCCATATGTCCATAGAATTTAATCAGACATTCTTAGATGGTAATGTCACCTATGGTACTAGACTTAGCAGACCCGTGTGGGTATCCGGTCAATTAGGCCAGTCCGGGATTTGTTTTAATATCAGCTCTGGTTTTGGAGCCATATCCCTGGGGAGGACCGAATGCCCATCTGGGATAACCATCCAGATCAACCATAGAATCCCTGACAAAACAACCTAACCACCAGACATGATTATGTCTGCTGGGGGGAGGGTGTGACATTCAGGAGGGTGCAGCAATCCCATTATCCATCCAGTTGTTGCGCAATGCCCGTAACCGTAACCCCAATGACCTTTGTGTCTCATTAACTGGGCCCTATTACTTTTTGTGCGGCCAGGCTGCCTATAGAGTCGTTCCCCCTAATACTAGAGGGTCATGCTCCTTAGTCAGGTTAGTCCCTGCCTCCTACATTGCCGACGGTCACAAGGACCTAATGGTGCAGAGGAGGGTGAGTGTGGGAAGAAGGACCAGGAGAGAGCTATTCTCCGCAGGGGACCGTGCATGGGCATGGTTTCCGGCATGGACCGGATGGGGTATAGAACTTATGAAGCGACTAAATAATTTTTCCATCATAATGGACGAGATGTTTAATGAGACAGTCGAAGCCATGAGAGAAATTTCTTCTGAACAACGACAGCTGAAGACCCTTATGCTTCAGGAGAAAATGGCTCTCGACTATCTTTTAGCATCAAAGGGGGGTTTCTGTGAGTTCATCGGGGAGGATTGCTGTACCTGGGTGGAAGATACTGGGGACAAGGTTCAGGCCCATCTTGACAAGGTGAAAGAGTTACAGGGACAAGCATGCGCTATTGCAGAGGAGGGTTGGAACCCCTTTAAAGGTTTAGGGGGCTTCGGTGATATGTTGTTTTCTATTGGATCATGGCTTAAAGAAGTTGAAGTGTATGTCCTGATGCTGCTCTGCTTTCTTTTCCTCCTCTATGTGACGGCGAGAATGACCTGTTGTTTGGTGAACCAAGTTGCAAAGAGCCGTGCAGAGGACCTTGTGATGATTCCATAAAGAGCCATCGCCTGAAGCATCCGGAACCCTTTACCTCAGGAAGATCAGCACAGGAAGAACCACCACTTTTTTTTTTTAACAAACTATGGACTGTCCCTAAAAGAACCGACTTCTACCCTTCTTGGAGACTTTTTTTGGGCTGTTCTTCTCAAAGAAGACATAACCAGAAACCTTGTATGATGACATCACCTCCCTGAAGGCCAGTCTGGACCTCATGATCAAGATATAAAGAAGATCAAGAATATTAGGCCGGTTCTTCTTGTTAGTGCATTTGTAGTGTAGCATGTTCCCTTTTCTTTCTGTACCCTTTAGAAGCTTTGGTTGGAGTGATTGTAGCATTAGGAAGCCGTTGCTGTGACGACATATGGTGAAAAAGGAGGGACTGATGTGGAAATTTCTTGTATTTCGCCATATGGCCGCCACCGATGCGGGATAAGCGTCTTTACGACCGACCTTTGCACAGTCGCCCGATCATTCCGATTCCCATCCGATTTGTGTTCATCAGGCATGACTGCAGCATGTCGGGTGTGGCGCCGGGTGGGGTTGAGGAATACGGACCACTGAACAAAGGTGTACTTTTACAAGATCAGTACAAGCCATGCTAAGATCACTGTGTCTGTGTATATGTATATTACCGGGGGAAGTGCCTTTTGTCCTGGTGTCTTTTGTTTGCCTAGGGCAGTCTACCTTTCCCCCCCCTCTTCTATGGACATGTGTCTGTGTGCTGGTTCCACCAATTGATTCATAGCATAACATGCTCATTGATTGGATATATTGTAAGACCACCTTTTGTCTTGGTGTATAATAAACCACTGGCCACTGTAGAGGGAGGCAGAATACTGGACCCCAGCTAAGAACGACTGCTGTGACGTTATTTCCGGGGGATTGCGCAACATCACCACACGATACATCAAGGTTTCCGGATCGATTGTCCATTAAGGCAAAAGATCATTTAATTCTACTACAGCAGTAGTCTACCACAACACTTACAATTTACATATCTGTCATGTAACACAACGGTTTACGTAATATCCTGTTAAATATTTTTGAAAAACATTTTCTTAGGAAAATACACATTCCTTGTAGGTGTGGAAAACTTTTTCATTCTTTTTTTTGTCTTTTTCTTTGTACCCCCCCCCTTCTTTATCTTCTGTACCCCTGATACTTTTTTTGATATTGAAAACTTAATAAAAAGAGATTTAACAATAAATGCTCTCCCATAGGGGAAAAAAAAACATATTTTGCTTGGGATTTTTGGATAAGGGATATTTCTGTAATTTGGATCTTTATACCTTAAGTCAAAAAACATTATGTAAATATGAAATAAACCCAATAGGCTGGTTTTGCTTCCAGTAAGGATAAATTGTATATTCGTTTAGATCAAGTACAATGTACTGTTTTATTATTACAGAGAAACAGGAAATATTTTTTTTTAATTTGGATTATTCGGACAAAATGGAGTCTATAGAAGACAGCCTTTCTGTAATTCAGAGCTTTCTGGATTATGGGTTTCCAGATAATGGATTTCATACCAGTATATTACATAAAATAGCCCCCAAATTATTTCTGTGTTATTTAGCAGCTTATTTAAACATTGCTACTCCAAATATAAGTACATGTGCCTCGGTGAGATACAAAATGTAAACCTGGTTATATTCCTCTAAAACATTAATCTAGTTTAGTGTTGCAAGTATATGCATGTTATCATATATGTGTATGTATATATTAATCAACTGCCGTTCAACTATGACATTTAATGCAACATTACCTATTTATTACATTGCTGGTACCAGAAGGCCATTAATGCTCCAGAGATGAAATATTAGCTAATAATTTGCACAAGCAAGACTACACTGTTCCAGGAATGTGGAATCATTTTCTTTAAAGAAGAAGAAAATTTACAAACACTAGCGAGTAGGAATTTGTTAGGAACAGTCAGTGGTTTAAATCACTTGCATTGTATCATGGGCCAGTGTGACTGTTTTTAAAAAAATCCACCATTTTGGGAAAATTCTCAGCTGAGCGCCATGCAGCAATCATAGTTCCTACTCCCAGATATCCCTTGCACTGCTGTGGGTGGGCGCATGATCAGCATAGTATGTTTGTGAAGATTCTCATTCATCCAGGTCATGGTATATCTGCAGTAAAAAGTCAAATCAAATGGACAGCAAGTCACTAATACAGATCAACATAGTCATTTTTATGACTTATCAGTACTTTGCATGTGCCCAACTAAGGGATACTTGGATGCAGGGAAGAAGATGACAGACTTGTGCTCTGCTGAAATGTATCCCTGACAGGTGTATTTTTTTTTTTAAAATAAGAAGCATGCTGGCCTCAGGAATACAGGAATTAATTTTAGTCACCAGTCATACAGCCATACTACTGTCACAAGTGGAAATGTAATCAAGCAAATAACCTATATCACAGCCAAAAACAGATTCTAAATGGATCACAGCTGTTTATTATTATTATTATTATTATTATTAACATCTATTTATATAGTGCCCACATATTTGCAGCGCTGTACAATACAGCAGTAGTCCATAATCTCACAATCAGAAAAATTACTGGTAATTATTGGAGCACATTTTCCCTTCCAACCCTGATCTATTACTGATTCCTATATTTTCCATTAATTTCTGTGCAGTCCCTTTTCTTTATTTCACATATCTCTCAGTGATCCTACATTTCTTCAACTCACTTGTTCCCATGCTGTAATTTCCTCACCCCTCTCCATTTCATGTATTACCCAAACATGTTTACTTATTATTTCTTGATATTCTCCATCTCTCATTTTTTATGCCACCCTTCTTTTTTTGCTCACCCTTCTGATCCTGATAACTTACCGGCACAAATAGCAACTCAGAGGTAGGCAATTGTTGTGATCAGAACAGCCAATATTGTTCTTTGCGGGATGGCACCATGAGGATCCCTCTCAGAAATAAAAAAAAAATCCCTCTCAGAAATACTGTTTCTGTTTTTAGTGAGGCTAATAACAACATAAATGTTATAAAAAACAACAACTGGAGGACAAGTCATTACAGAGGGGAACTTTGTGATGAATGAATACTGGTACTACACACTGTTATGCCTATAAATCATGTACAGAGTTTTGTATTTGAAGTGAAAACCAGTTTGTATTTTTCTTTCCTTTCTTTTTCTCTTACTATAGATTTACATTTCAGCTATTGCTACATAAGCATCACTCCCGGTCTATCTAAATGGATTTTGGTAACTATAAAGTAATTGAGCAAAAGCCAGTGTGGGGAAGAGTGAGGTTGGGGGGACACATTATGGACAGCCTTGACTCTCACACATAACATACCAAATAATGATGTTCATAGGGTGTTTAAAACTACAGAGCTAGAAATTCTTGCTTACGTAATAATTATTTTTAGATTTGCATTTCTATTGTTATTTAATAAATTAGACCAAGGGGCCCATTTACTTAGCTCGTGTGAAGGAATAGAATAAAAAAAACTTCGAATTTTGAATTATTTTTTTGGCTACTTCGACCATCGAATTGGCTACTTCGACGTTCGACTTCGAATCGAACGATTTGAACTAAGAATCTTTCGACTATTCGACCATTCAATAGTCGAAGTACTGTCTCTTTAAAAAAAACTTCGACCCCCTACTTCGCCACCTAAAACCTACCAAATGGAGCAATGTTAGCCTATGGGGAAGGTCCCCATAGGCTTTTTAATGTTTTTTAGGTCGAAGAAAAATCGTTCAATCGATGGATTAAAATCCTCCGATCTGGGTGTTATTTTGGGTGACTAACACAACTTTGGTAATGGTGTTCATCCCAGGTCTTTGCCATATGCAGGGTTAATAAATCACTTCTATAAATAAACACTTACCCTGGTAATTAAAGAAGCCCTGTGCCTTCTTCTCCTTGGTGGTTGGAATAACAGTCCCAATGAAGAAATTTGTGATTGCAATAAGTAGAATAACTAATAGTATATCCTGAGCCTTTAGCATAAAAGAAACATAAGTTAGTATACATGTACAGTAGCCTGTAACCTGCAGTAAAGCATTTTGGTTTCAATTTAGCTCAGTTAGCTAATGGTATATTTCTTGGAAAATGATTTGTAGGTTATGAGGGATTGCTAGAACTAAATATATACAATGACACCACAATTTACTCATCTGTATTTTGGGACATTCAAAAATAGGTTTATTAATGCCAAACTTTTAAATTGTTTAGACTGTACAAGGAAGATATTTTTTTTCAATAACAAACAGCAAATACAATTTGTATGTTAAACCCTGTTTCATCTAAATAAACCATTGTCATAAAAATATACTTTTTTTGTAGCTTTACAAAGTTGAGAACAGAAGGACACTGCCGCAGATTTACTGCTAATGTGCAAATGTATTGTCCACACGACATGTTTCGGGCAACATATGCCCTTTTTCAAGTGAAAAAACTTGAAAAACTTTTGTAAAGCTACAGTATTATATTTGGTGCTGGGACAGAGCACCAGTGGAACAGTCATAGGACCAGCCATACTCTCCACCGTGTAGAAACTTACAATTTGTGATACTTTTTTTGTAGTTTGTACCATTGGCTAATCCAAAGGCACATACTGACATTTTAAGTACTAAAGGCCGCCCCCTGGGATCCTATGATTCACGATGCACACAAACAAAAGCACACATTCATGTTAGGTCACATGAGCCAATAAATGGACAATGTTCTATCTTCCTGTTACAGTAGAACTGCAGTATTTCTGGTCAGTATTTAAATAAAAAAGTCAAGCCAAACTAGAATCCACAAGTGGACCATATTTTATATATAAAAAAAAAGCATGATTTCATCAGATCGGGGACAAACTCGGTAAAATCAAGTGAAAATGTGATTAGTACAATTTTTTTGGAGTTTTTCCCCGAACCACTAAATTTTTTCAGCTTTTTCCGAAAAGTATGAACTCCAGCACAGACCACAGAAACAGATAGGGACCTCTCCCATTGACTTATATACAACCATTGCAGGTCTGAGTTGCCGGATTTTTGGACTTTTTGCAGCATCGGGCTTTAATAAATCCCAAAAAATTTGAGGGTTTTTTTCACAAAAAATTGGGATTTTATAGTAAAATAAACTTGACTTTTTCCAGTTTTTAACATTCAGACACTTTGAGAAAGGCTATAGGATTAGCCAAAACGTCAGTTATTTGGTGCTGGGACAGAGCACCAGTGGAACAGTCATAGGACCAGCCATACTCTCCACCGTGTAGAAACTTACAATTTGTGATACTTTTTTTGTAGTTTGTACCATTGGCTAATCCAAAGGCACATACTGACATTTTAAGTACTAAAGGCCGCCCCCTGGGATCCTATGATTCACGATGCACACAAACAAAAGCACACATTCATGTTAGGTCACATGAGCCAATAAATGGACAAAGTTCTATCTTCCTGTTACAGTAGAACTGCAGTATTTCTGGTCAGTATTTAAATAAAAAAGTCAAGCCAAACTAGAATCCACAAGTGGACCATATTTTATATATAAAAAAAAAGCATGATTTCATCAGATCGGGGACAAACTCGGTAAAATCGAGTAAAAATGTGATTAGTACAATTTTTTTGGAGTTTTTCCCCGAACCACTAAATTTTTTCAGCTTTTTCCGAAAAGTATGAACTCCAGCACAGACCACAGAAACAGATAGGGACCTCTCCCATTGACTTATATACAACCATTGCAGGTCTGAGTTGCCGGATTTTTGCAGCATCGGGCTTTAATAAATCCCAAAAAATTTGAGGGTTTTTTTCACAAAAAATTGGGATTTTATAGTAAAATAAACTTGACTTTTTCCAGTTTTTAACATTCAGACACTTTGAGAAAGGCTATAGGATTAGCCAAAACGTCAGTTATTTGGTGCTGGGACAGAGCACCAGTGGAACAGTCATAGGACCAGCCATACTCTCCACCGTGTAGAAACTTACAATTTGTGATACTTTTTTGTAGTTTGTACCATTGGCTAATCCAAAGGCACATACTGACATTTTAAGTACTAAAGGCCGCCCCCTGGGATCCTATGATTCACGATGCACACAAACAAAAGCACACATTCATGTTAGGTCACATGAGCCAATAAATGGACAAAGTTCTATCTTCCTGTTACAGTAGAACTGCAGTATTTCTGGTCAGTATTTAAATAAAAAAGTCAAGCCAAACTAGAATCCACAAGTGGACCATATTTTATATATAAAAAAAAAGCATGATTTCATCAGATCGGGGACAAACTCGGTAAAATCGAGTGAAAATGTGATTAGTACAATTTTTTTGGAGTTTTTCCCCGAACCACTAAATTTTTTCAGCTTTTTCCGAAAAGTATGAATTCCAGCACAGACCACAGAAACAGATAGGGACCTCTCCCATTGACTTATATACAACCATTGCAGGTCTGAGTTGCCGGATTTTTGGACTTTTTGCAGCATCGGGCTTTAATAAATCCCAAAAAATTCGAGGGTTTTTTTCACAAAAAATTGGGATTTTATAGTAAAATAAACTTGACTTTTTCCAGTTTTTAACATTCAGACACTTTGAGAAAGGCTATAGGATTAGCCAAAACGTCAGTTATTTATTTTCAATAAATCTCACCTGTGAGTGCTCGCCTTTTTCCAGGATATCTTACTCACTTTGCTGATAGCACCCAGGCACCAAACACTTTTCTTACGAGTAGTGCCGGCCCAACATGGACGCTGTATATATATGTATATATATATACTGTATATATATATATATATATATATATATATATATATATATATATATATATATATATATATATATATATATATATGAAGGTCATGTGTAGAAACTGCATTCACAGGTCTTATGAACATTAAACAGTCTTTATTCCAGGAAAACTAATGTTTCGGCTGGAACGCCAGCCTTACTCTGCACTCTAATCTTGATTTTCTGTATTTTTGTGGGTGCAGGTTCAAAACCTTTATTGCATAATTAATCACATAGAAATGCACTCCAAATTTTAGTGAATCAAGTCACTTTTATTTGCATGAATCTTTGTGTCCAACATTTCGGCCTGTATGCTGTATGCACTTGGGACATAAAAAGAAAGGTTGATTTATGTGTAAATTCTGCATTTGATCCTGGAATAATCACTAAAACGAATGTTGATTTTCTGACGGTCATACATCCCAGAATTCCGGTTTTATATCTATTGCCCAAGGTTCACAAAAATTTGGAACACCCACCCAGTAGACCAATAGTATCTGGGGTGGGCTCAGTTTTACAGCCCCTCTCGCAATTTGTTGATATGCATTTACAAGAAATAGTTAAAAAAAATCCCTCAATGCTTATGTGACATGACTGATTTCTTGTGCAGACTAGAAAACATTGGCCAACTGTCCCCAGACTGGTTGCTTTGCAGCATTGATGTCCAGTCCCTGTATACATCAATTCCCCATGAGGAGGGGAAAAAGTCTTGGAAAAAGTACAGTTACCCCAAAGAGGTGGAGATAGAAAATGGCTACTCTTAAAAACTGAGGCGAGATGGATAGACAGAATGGATACTGTCGAACCTCAGGGTATGAGCTATAAATGCTTTTTGTAATCATTTTTGTAATAATTGTTGCCTATAAAATTCGATCTTTCTCTTTCAGATATACTTTGGACTTTATATGGACTAACATTACGTATTTATAACACTGAGAATGACATGATACTGGTAGGAGAATACTTTGTTATTACTACAAATGTTTGTATACAATGTGTCAATATGTTCTATCTTTGCTACAATACAATTGCAACTCCTTGATAGTGCTAATTACTAGTAGGCCACAAGATGGCAGTACTACTATTTCTAATATGTATGTAAAATGGGGAGCCAATTCTGGTTAGGGTGAGAAGGACTGAAAGGAGCCAAAAAGTCTTTAGCTAGCAATTATATGCAAAGTGATGCCTTCTGGAATCAGAAGGTGTTTACTTGTCTCATGCCACACACACATCACTGCCTAGATACCAAAAATGAGAGTTTTAATTCTCCCAGAAGGCATCATGGGCGGAGACATGCAAATCACTCCTTTGTGTCCCTTTGGCCAACTATGCATCCAGAACCTCCAAGTCCTACCTCTCAGAAGCCATGTTCCAATATCTTGCACTGATGAGATCTAACAAGATCGAAACAGGCTGTCTGCAAGTTTGGATATTAGGCTGTATCTGTGCTATAAACCAGCGGTTCTGGATGCATAGTTGGCTAAAGGGACATAAAGGAGTGATTTGCATGTCTCCGCCCATGATGCCTTATGGGAGACTTAAAACTCTAATTTTTGGTATCTAGGCAGTGCTGTGTGTATGGCATGAGACAAGTAAACACCTTCTGATTCCAGAAGGCATCACTTTGCATAATATGTATGTACTTACCTAGCCACTCTGTGGAGCGGGTATGTAGTTGATGGTGAGGTGAGAAATAGCTTGTTGTATCACAGTGTTTTATGCACCTGATGAAGGCCGATGTAGCCGAAACATGTTGTGCAGGAATTTCTGCTAATAAAGAGAAGACATTTTAATTGAAGAATTACGTGTTCTCCGGGCTATTATTGCTCTTATTGGGAGACCATTGCACACTGGCACGGGGTTTGCAGCCCATTGAGAGGCATATATACACTGTATAAAGGACTATTCTACTTACTGTATGATTGATATATATATATATATATATATATATATATATTCCAGTTTGGTAATATTCTTTAATAGGCCACGTAATATGATATGAACTATCTGTTGGTTTGGTCATCATTTTGATGGTACAGTTTTCCTTTAAGAGTTTCAAGCTCCATTATTTAGGTTCGATGTAAAATGACATTTAAACACAGCTCATATACAGTACATTAACAATATAGCACATTACATCAGTCATTCTATTTCCACTACATTACATCCTGTCCTATATTATAGTGCCTTGCGGATTCATGTTTTTAAACAGGTTTTAATAATGAAAATAATCATGTTGAGGGAAATGTTCATAACTGCTAAAGAATATTTTGCTACATTTAACATGTTTCATGCGCACTTCATCTATCAAAGTTTTATGTTAATAGTCATAATCTATCGGAAACCATACGGAGGAATTTGGTATGAAAAAGGCCTAAGGAGAAGCATGGCCAGAAGCTGTTACAGGATACAAATACACTGACATTTCATGTAATGGAGGACAAGTTATACTAGGTGTGCATTTCCATAATAGCAGCCTTTGGTAATATCGGTAGAGAATTAGGCCTAAATGTTATCATTGTTTCCATATATATTTTTTAACCATGATTTAAATACTCATACATATATCTGCATATATAATTTAGGATATTTCATTACTTAGGGAAAAGGAAGAACATTAAAGAGCTCTCAGCTAGATTCAAGTTTTACTGTTTTTGTTGTTGAATATTGGTATAAACTGCATCACTTGCAGTAATTGGAGAAACTATACTAGGTTAACAAGACGTACTTACACATCCATCTCGGTTGCTATACAGATATCCAGTCCTGAAATTATCGACTTTTGCCAGCACAATTTCAATTGTAATTTCTAGCATTCTATTGGAAACTAAAGTATAAGGTTTTATAATGAGCTACTGGATGTTCTATCTATTTTGCAGTAGGTCACATAATTAGTAATTTATTATTATTATTATCATTTACAGTATATTGAGGCCAAAGGTCCAGTAATTTATTGACTTTATTTTTTCTTATTTAGCATAGATTAACTTTGTTGTTAAATTGATATGATATTCAAGAAAGAACTATGCTGGAAACAGGGCGTTTGCATTGTTCTGCAGACAGAAACATACAAACATTTCCGATGGTGCCCTTGTCTGGGAAGAGCTGATAGACCAAGGTGTTTGTATGAGTCTCCAAAGCAGTGCTGCACGCATACATTTATGCATTCTGCTCATGTAACTAATGCTGCTCAAATAAAAGCAAGTGCAGCTTGCGTAAAATATGCCTAAAACATCTGTGATTCTCACTGTGTGTGTTTGTGAGTATTTTTATGTGCTGTCATTACAATGTACAAGAACCACAGATTCAGATATTGAGATCTAAAAATGTGCCTAGATATAACATTTTATATGTTACTCTCTTCTCTGGTTTTCTATGCTATGTTTCATATTTAGGATGAAGTATTGCAATATGATCTTAGGAGGAACTAAAATAAAAATTAATTAAAGACAAAAGGGCCTTTTTTAATAAACAGGGGCAAATGGCAAAGTTCAAAAAATCAGGAACAGTTTTGCACCTGCCAGGTAAGGGCAGCATGTGGATGTTGATGTTCATGCCCCCTACTTGTCAGTAATTACCCAGCATAAGTAGCAGCACCTGTGTGTGCAAGGCATTAAATACATGGGGGCATATTTACTAAAGGGTAAAGTGGCTAATGCTAGCATCATTTTCGCCAGAAATCCTAGCCACAGGGACATCGGCAATTTACTAACAGGTGTAGATGACAATTCGCTAGCGAATGGGACCTTCACTAGCATTCACACTCTATCGGATCGTTATTCCTGAAATTAAATAAAGTGCAAATTTTACTGAATGTTACCAGAGTTGACTTGCCCCCCTCAGACTAGGCGAACTGCAAAAATGAAGCTAGATCTTATGCCAGTTACATCATATCCAGTCTCCCGGAAATGCATTAAAGTTGTTAAAACGCTGGCAACTTGTCCTCTTTTTAAGCGGGATTGCAAAAGTCCTAACTATTAAGCTTTTTTGGGTTAACATTTTTCCGCAGACATTTGAGGGGCATGGGAAATTCATTTTAGGGTGATCTCATGTGTAGGACATTATAGGATCTATTTTGTCCTTATTCAGGTTCCTTGGACATTGGAAAAAAAAAAGTGGCCATTTCAAGCATTTGCACCAACATCTCTAAAAAAAGACGTCCATACAACTTTAATGTATCCGCCCTATTCAAATTGACCTAAGCGTAAAAGGACTAACAAAGTTTCACTAGAAGGAAGCGATCGCTAGCGTAATTTTGCTTCAAAATTTTAGCACTGCCGAAGTAACGCTAGTTCTTGACCATGTGAAATAAGTAAAATTCCATCTGTTGGCCTGAACTTGTTAGATGTATGGAAGGCAAGTGCTGTTTTCCATCTTGGGTCATCACGCCCTGTGCAATATGGGAAAGCTGCATAGTCCTAGGGATGTGTTGCTTGCCTAGTTAGTTATGAAAGTAAAATTTGTAGTTAGAAGTCTGTGTGGATTACTGTGCCTAATTGTTATTCCTACTCTGCCTGTGTTTGTAGTTTACAGGCTAGAGGGAATTCCACTTGACCCCTGCTGAAAGGGTCTGTAATCTGGTGCAGAAATATTTGTGTGTTTACTACCACTAACTATAACTACTTCTCTTTCTATGACTCCAGCACCTCACAGATGATCTATCTGAACCATTGAGAGATCAAGTTCCAGCAATAAAGCAGTTTTTTTACATAACCACTGCCACCCGAGTTATACACCAAGGGTGTGAGTGAGAATCAGCATTAGAACACTACACTAAAGCAAGGGCCCACCTGCAAAGTTGTATATCAGGCATGCTCTGCTGGAAGTAGCACAAGCCAGTTAAAACTGGCCTAATATTAGCTATTGATGTAGTGAAAAATAATATGCACATAACTGGAAAAGTGTCTGGGGGCACAATATCTGTATACCATGAATTTGTATTCATTTATCCTCTGTGTAGGAAATTGGGTAAAATATAATTAGTCCAACTGTCCTCTTGCACTATTCCTATTAGCCATCCCGGGTGAATTTGACATTTCAGCTACAGATTCAGCAATACGTCTTAAACTGAAGAAATTTACCTTAGCTACCCACTCCATACCCGCCACAGATATGCCAAGAAGGAGGATGACTGTTATGGTAAGTATTATTCTTATGTCATTGACTTCATCGACCATGATCGCATTGCTGTCCTATAAGAGATAAAGAGAAAATCCATTTAGTGATTAGTTCATCAATGGGATGGTTCTGACTACTCCTTTATTTGTGCTTATTAGACTGTATGGCTCATTTACAAACACAAGCAGTGTACTAGTGTGGACACAACAATGAAAGGTGTGTGCTTCCATACATGCTCTTGCAACTTGCAGTGAGCACAATGTGCTCTAATAATTTTTGTGCAAGTGCACATATTAAATTACTGTCAGCCTGTAAGTTATTAAACCAATGCACAGGAAGTGTTGCTATTCATAAACAAAAACAGGGACATAGCATGCACTGCAACTTGTAAGTCATTTACCAAAACAGATGCTAGTTTGTGTCAATACTTGAAAATCGTGGGCAATATGTAATATTGTTTACTTCTTCTTATTTAGGATTTCATGCCAGCAATAAGGCCCCAGATAAGGTAGGAAGGTAAGTGTAGCTCAACGCTAGTAGGTTAGAATGAAGAAAAGTTACAATAGTATAGTATAGTATAGTCTTTAAGGAACATGGTGGGTGCAATTAGTCCTTGAGGCTTATTCACTAAAATGAAATAACACTACACCTACACAATGGCTTAAAAAGGAATTCATTCATACATGGAAAAATTTCTGGAATGAATTTCATCCTTTTCTTTTTTATTTATGCAAGATGATTTACACAAAAATTTAAATGTCACATCAAACTATCTTTGATGGATTAAACCTAGCAGAATGGTGGGTGTTTGATACACAAGTGCCTGGCAAGCTTGGAATCACATGAAAATAAAGCTTCAACATATACTTGTATCTTTCTGGTTAGTTAGGATTTTGTTTAGAAACCATGCACATCGGCAAAAGGCATAAATGCAAATATTTGATATGATTATGTTCACAGACATTAATGTGTTCTGGATCTTGTCAACAGCCATGAGCGACATGAAATGGGTATGCCAGCTGCAGAATTGCAATGAATACATTAACAAAAAATAAAGCTGAAAAACCTGAGCAGCAGAGATTATATCTGAATGATAAATGCATCTTTTGCTAAAAGTCACTTGCTAAATAGATAGTTTGTTTGCTTTAATACATTTCTCCCAGACAGGCAGGAGAAAAATATTCTGTTTACGGAGATATGTAGAATTCTAATTTCATTTCTCAGTACTGGAAATGGGTTCTTATTCCTAACTATGCAAATGCTGTAAACATTTATTGTTAACCCTTTATGTAAAAAAACAATACATTATATTTTTGAAATACACAATGATGAATGAATAGAAAAAAGGAAATGGTATGCTTTATTTACATTCATCTACTGCAAGTTAAGGCTACAAGTATCACCCAGCAATAACATAGGGTAAGCAAATCTCTTTATTCTGTGTCTCATGTATCAGAAAGCATTCCATGGTTATCTGTTCCTTAATATGGGGTTAGTGTCAAGTATGACAGTGGCTACCAAGGGCTATCCCAGAGTAAAGTGACTCTGTCATAAGTTGCTATAAAGAAGAGGACTATACTGCACTACTGACCCTGAGTTGTTGTGGTCCACTTGTTTGAGCAGTATATCTATAAAAGAATATCATTAAGATATCAGGTCTCATAAACTAAGAAAGCTCCATTGGGCAGGATGTTCTTTACTTCTATTGGTTATTGGTTGTATTTGAAATGTATTTTGTATGTTCTGTGTATCCACCTATATATTATACAGATGTCTTGGTGCTTTTTAAATACGTAATCATAATTCTAAGAATAATAATAAGTATTATTATTATGAAAAAATTAAGAGGGCCGATCAGAAGACTCAGATACCAGGTTGAAGTCAATAATTCAGAAATAGCATTTGTTTTCCATAAATACTTTGATTTACTAAAACTATAATAGTCAAAAATTCCTTGGATGTTGTTACCAGTTATCCAGAGTGACTTATGCGCAGTAATTAAAGTTTAGTAATTATACCTTGAACATCTTAGGTTAAAAGGTACTTTATATTGTTTAATCACCTTATTACAGACAGTCTCCTTTTAATACATACTGCACACAATTTCTACCGGTATTTAGAAATAGATATATCAGGACAATTTATTTCCCAGATAATCTTCTACACACAACTTATAAGCATATTTTTGCACCAATGAATCTATTTGGCACAGCACATTCTTGTACCATAACAAAAACTTATGTAATGGCTTTGTTGTCATTCTGAAGCAGGGCTATCAAAGCCTTGCATATAAAGATCTCTTTATATGCAGGAAAAGATGCAAAATGTACCAGTAGAACAAACAAAGGAGTAGTTTAGTGCATTGTAATTGTTCTTAACAACCGCAGCAATTTAACAAATATATTAGTCTTTTATATTTGGTCAAGTTAAATGGTATTCTTGCTGTTTCATGAAAAAAAGCAGGTCTGCAATATGAGTTTTCCATACATAGGTCAACCAAAGCTGCCGACTCGGTCCTTTGAGACCAAGTTGACAACTGTGTAAAGGCCCCACCTGCCAGAAAATCAGCCAACTTTAAAAATCCCAATGGTCGAGGAACCTATATATGCGGAAGTTAGCTTTATTCTTACATTATTTTATGAAAGTTAATATTTTTTGATATAAAAGGTCAAGCAAAACACAAAACAGACCTTGTTGTTCCTGTGTAATGTATATATGTAGATAGATATGTACATATGTAGATAGAGAGATAGATCGATTGATCGATCGATAGATGATGATAGATGATAGATAGATAGATAGATAGATAGATAGATAGATAGATAGATGGATAGATAGATAGATAGATAGGCAAATAATAAGCAAAATGTCTGTTTACGGTTTAGTTCATTTGGGCTCTACACAAGGTAAATGATTGAGGACCCTTGTAGCTTATTGTACTATAGATTTTAGGGCTCTGGTATTGATTGAGGCCCCTCTAATTACATCAGATGTACCCGATAACCTTAATGGCTGCCTATATAGACAAGTATATATACTTACAAGATAACTTTAGAATTTCTACAACAGCTTCAGAAAATCCAACCACATACATAGCAACAGAATTAGCAAAAGCGCAGATCAGTCCAATGGATCCACCAAACTCTGGCCCTAAACTTCTCAATATAAGACAGTACGTTCCACCTAATGAAAAATAGTGTTTGCTCTCAGTGACATGTAGGCAGAACAAATGGCGCTTGTGTTTTCGATTACAAATTGCTAGAGCTGAATATGTCACAAAGCTTTCTCCCAAGTGCATGAAAAATGTTATCTGCTGCTGCCATATTGCCTTCTAGAGTGTTCATTTTTCATATTTTTAATGTTTCAGTAGCCTAGTAGTTATTTGCCAGGGAAAGGGGCTTGATCTATTGAGAAATGGCTGCAAAATGTGCTTACTTAAACATAAAGGGAGCTGATTGATAGCCCTGCTGATCAAACCATGAGAAATTAGCAAAATCAGCCAGCAAAAGCCTTGATATTAATATTTCAAAC
This sequence comes from Xenopus laevis, assembly GCF_017654675.1. NCBI lineage: Eukaryota > Metazoa > Chordata > Amphibia > Anura > Pipidae > Xenopus > Xenopus laevis. Next base: position 50,586,129 of record NC_054376.1, read on the forward strand.
ATATCCATGCAAGTTAGATGACTAGCTGTCTATGGCATGATAGTTTTTAGAGATTCAAAACCAGGAGAAAACTTAACAAGCAGTGTTATGATTAATAGTTACACACGGTATATAGGATCTTATGGATAACAGGCAACGTTTTATTAGAAATGTAAATGCATTTGTTTAAAGGAAGACTATTGCCTGTTTACAGGAAATGTTATTTTGCTGTTGCACTTTATGTATTTTTAATCAATAACTTTCTTTTTTCTGCAAATTTTTATAATAACACTGTTCAATATGAATGTGAAATGTCTATGGGTGCTTTTAACAGGTTGTGGATGATGGTTGCACCTTGTGTTATTTATAGACTGGAACAAAGGAGAGTGATATGTTAGATAACAAATATATTCAACTAAAATGGCAGCATTTTCAGAAGACAGCAGAGATCAGAAGTATTTTGGGGACATTATTTTATAATGGAAAAATAATAAGTATATGTACCTACCTTATTGTAACGAGGTAATGGTAGCAGCTGCCTTTACTTAGTGTACCTTCACACAAACTTACCAGTGAGTTAGGCCAGTGTAATATTAAAAATTGCAGCAGGCAGATATAGGAATATCCAAATAAAATATCCCCATTCCATATTAAGTATGGATGAAATTCATGTTAATAGACTTTGGTTCAACCTAGAATAGTTTATAATGGAATAGAAAGAACTGCCACTGACAACTCCATTGGGGCATATAGCAGACATAGAGACACCTTTTAGAGAGATAACAACCACACTCAGGCAGACGACAACAACACCAAGACCTGCAAATAGCAAAAAAGAGTGGTCATAGTGGTCATGCAATGAGACCTGTAGCCTTCTTAAAGGAAAACTATACCCCCCAAACAATGTAGGTGTCTATAAAAAGATATTGCAGAAAACAGCTCATATGGAAAACCCTGCTTAGTGTAAATAAACCATTTTTATAATAATATACTTTTTTAATAGCATGTGCCATTGGGTAACCGTAAATAGAAAATTGCCATTTTAAAAAATAAGGGCAGCCCCCTGGGATCATACGATTCCCTGTGCACACAAACATACCAAACAAACTATACCTGTTAGGTCACATGAGCCAATTGACAGACAGAGTTGTGTCTTTCACTTCCTCACTTCTTCCTGTTAGAGTTGTAGTATTTATGGTCAGGTGATATCTGAGGCAGCACAGAGACCATCACGAAATAGTGGTTCAAGGCAAGAGATAGAAAGTACAATATTTATTTATATATACGTATATATTCCAGTTTGGTACGATTCTTTAATATGCCACTTAATATGATATAAACTGTCTGTTGCTTAATTATTCATTTTGGGGGTATAGTTTTCCTTTAAGTCAAAGCAGCAATGATCATCCCATGCACCTGAATGCCACCTGAAATGCTGGGCAGAAGTTATCCAGGAAATAGGATAAATTAAATGTAATAATAGTCACTGATTACCATGTTTACCACTTACCATGTAAACATTTGAAGCATATAAAACAACAGAGATACGCATGCGACATGCCTGTTATAATGTTTTTCAGGACAGGGTGGAAGTTCTTGCTTTAGTATTACATTTTAGTCATTCATTCTCATGGTTCTTTTTAGAAAGAGTACATTTATCCAACACATTTCTTAATGGGTTTATTTCAAGAAAAGCTGAAGGAAAGAAATACCACCTTATTGAACTGGAGAACTAGGTTGTCCTTCCATCTATCCATGACCTGCAATGTTCTGAATTAAATTTACTAAATAGGATTTGTTCGGCAGGTGCTATATTTCACCGTATACAAATACCTCTTTATGGTTCCATCATCTGGTCACCTAAATGCAATTGACCTTAAGGTCAAATGACCACTTATAGCTTACCATTAGGCTGGTTTCAAATATTCACCAGCACTAGAAATGATTGATGTGCACTAAAATATCCATAATGTACACAAGTTTGCAAATGCACAATTTACTTAATATCTTTACCTTCCCACTCTCCATATTCTTTAGACAGCGAATGACTTTCCAAAACTGACTAGGACTGGAAATGCCTACCTGTCTCATTAGCTGTAATAACGTTAAAATACCCTCCACGGACAAAGCCGTCGCCTTTTCTAAAGAGAAGCGGAAGTGGAGTTTCGGTAAGTTATTTCTTAATGAAGGCTTTGTGATTTTAAAGTTTAATTTGTCTTGGTATTTTTTTTTCTATGCATATTAACAATTTTTTAAAAACATTTTTTATGTTACTGGTCCTTTAAGTGAGACTGCTCAAATGTCACCATATCCGCCTATGAAAAAGCCAGTATGTTCCTCATACAGGTTGGAGATAAGGTGTCCTGAAAAAAGGGCTACTGTACTGACAGAGATAGAAAATCTGAGACCTTGAAATACCAACATTCTGAAATAAATTTATACTCTTGTCACTTTGTCTTTGTATCATCCAGCATTGATTTTGGGAAAGAAATCCTGTACCAAACCATGAGTGTGATTACCCTAAAATAATGAGATACTGAACTGCCATTGACCTTTAGAATGTTTCACAGCACATACTTTATTACCTCCTCTGACAAATCCATTTGTGGCAATTGCAGAGGTGGACAGGCCAGTTATAGCAGTTACTGTCACAGCTAACCCGATGATAATGACACCAAGACCTCAGGGGAAAGAGAAAAATACACTCTGTTAACTATTTAAACAGGTTCTTTCAGTCATTCCTTACACTGATCATTAATTAGAGGTATCTATACAATGTCTATGTCTGCTTCAGTATACAGCACAACTGTTACCAGAAAGCCAACGGATATGCATGTTAACTGATACAGCTACATTTTAAAGGCTCTTTCATGCAGATTTTATATTCATCCCCTAGCTGGATTTTATATTCAGCCCCAATTGGACTTCATGGATACCCAATTGTACTTAAAAGGAGAGGTCTGTTGCCTTATTTCCTGCATCTACAAGTTGTATATATATATATATATATATATATATATATATATATATATATATATATATATATATATATATATATATATATATAAATCTTTGTGTTTTCCACACTCCACTGTGTTAGACAAACAACCAAGGTGCTACTCAATTGAGCGTAATAAGTAATTGTCCATAGAAAATGAGTGCAATACTGGGAACATTCCCAAAGGTATTATTTTAAAACCATAATTTTAATTTAAGTTAATTGAAAAACAGGCCTATTTAACTTAAAATAAAATTATGGATGTTGCACTCATTTTCTATGGACAATTACATATGTATACATATATCGTTTTTAAACTGCTTACCAAGACCCTAGAAAGGCCCAGCTCAGCCAAACTGATGAAACCATATTAAGTTGTATGACCACCAATAACAAGAATATAGAATATTAGAGTAAGTCTGCTCAAGTTCTAAAGCAACCAAATAGCAAGAAGTAATTCCTGTTTTGCTGTCTGAAAGCAAACATGTGCTAGGTTGCTACAAAGTTCTACACCTAGAGAAAAAGTTGTGCCTATTGTTAACCCAACCTAGTAAGTATTCTAAATGTACCATATTAAATAAACACATTTTAGGTAGCTTACCAGCACATCCTTTATCCATCCAAATTTTACAAATCCACCCTTTTCTTCTTCTTCTTTGTTTGCTTCTTCACCTGAAATCCCTGCTCCATTGGTGACTGATCCTGGGACCTCACACTCTGCAGATGAGTATGGAATTAAACAAAGACAAGATAATTACCAGGTGTATTAAGAAACATCCCCTTGTGTTTTCTCTCTTCCAATAAACCAGCCTCTCTCGTTGAGAGAATTAATAGCTTCACAGCTTACAGTGCACAAAAAACGTTTACTTTTCTTTAAACTAAAGGGGTAAACCTCATACCCTCTTGAAATATTGATTGATCATGTGTTGCAAATTTGTGGGCTCATGTCAAGTACCAACACAGAATGTCAGAGATACATGCATAATACTGAACTATATAATAGCCCTACTATATAGCCCCTGCTGGAGCATAATAGGGGTTTATTCCAAGTATTTTCAGCAGCAGGAGGGGTCCTTGTAAAGAGGGTTTAAATACCATAACTATATTTACAGAAGTGATCTATAGAGGCTATAATATCTACAGACTTTAACTTGCATTGTAACCATTTTAGAAATGATTCCATTAAGTATAAAATGCTTTATAGTTTTGAGAAAGCTATGCTTCATTTCACAGGGAAAGAGGAGATAAAACATATCAGAAAGAATAATTTTCCCTGCATGTTACAAAATAAGTTTTAGTAAATTAAAAAAGGATACATACAGCACTGGGATAATTCAAGGTAAAAGATTCTCCGTTAGCAATAAATTCTTAGGCAATTCTTCATAAAAATGTTTGGTGAAAATGTGATATATTACAACATGCTTCTGCATTAGAACTGGTTGTACTATGTTTATTTAAACTGTATATATATTTACTGTTGGAACCTGTAACACTTTTGCAATGCAATCTGGGTCAAGTCTCCTGACTGCAAATATATAATCTCCTTTGGAGCAATGCTTTACAGCACTGCAAACGCTGTTCATTTTTGTTCACTGTCGAAAAGTGAGCTTTTCACCATGAGTTGTCAACATAAACGCATTTTTTACTTTGTGAAAAAGTAGACTAGATGGTTAAAGACAGGAGCAGCAATCAGCATGGTTTTATGAAGGATAGGTCAGGTCAGACTGATTTGATTGCTTTTTATGATGAGATAAGTAAGATGCTGGACAGTGGGGGGGGGAGCAGTAGATGTGATCAATTTGGATTTTGCCAAAGCGTTTGATACTGTTCCCCACAAACGACTGCTTTCTAAACTAAGGTCTGTTGGGCTTAATTAAATTTGCACATGGATAGGAAACTGGTTACAGGATCGGGTACAGAGGGTGGTTGTTAATGGTACATTCTCTACTTGGAGTAAGGTTCTTAGTGGGGTCCCTCAGGGCTCGGTATTGGGTCCACTTTTATTTAACTTGTTTATTAATGATTTAGGGGAGGGTATTGTAAGTAATGTATCAGTGTTTGCAGATGACACAAAACTATCCAGCCCAATAAATTCCATCCAGGATGTGCCATCCTTGCAACAGGATCTTGACAAACTGGCAATCTGGGACTTTTAAGCGGCAAATGAGATATAATGTTGATAAATGTAAAGTCATGCACCTGGGATGTAAAATAACCCAAGCCACTTATACCCTTAATGGGACTGCACTAGTGAAATCCATAATGGAAAAGGACCTTGGAGTCCTTGTAGATGATAAACTTGGCTGTAGCAATCAATGCCAGTCAGCAGCATCATGGGAAAATAAGGTCTTGAGCTGTATTAAAAGGGGCATTGATTCACGGCAGGAAGCGGTCATTCTTCCACTGTATAGAGCACTGGTAAGGCCCCATCTAGAATATGCTGTACGGTTTTGGTCTCCATCTCTCAAACAGGACATTATTGAATTAGAGAAGGTCCAGAGAAGGGGTTGGATGGCTTTTTAGCAAGTGAGGGAATACAGGGTTATGGGAGATAGCTCATAGTACAAGTTGATCCAGGGACTAGTCCGATTACCATTTTGGAGTCAGGAAGGAATTTTTCCCCCTCTGAGGCAAATTGGAGAGGCTTCAGATGGTTTTTTTTTGCCTCCTCTGGATCAACTGCCAGTTAGGCCAGTTAAAAATAAAGTCAAAAGGTTGAACTTGATGGACGTGTGTCTTTTTTCAACCTAACTTACTATGTTACTATTGTGGCAAGCTGGCGGCTTGAACACGTAACTTTGGGGGGAATTTAGCAAATGGTAGGACAGGCAGCATAGGAAAAGGAGCAGTTAGACAGGGACACACAGGCTCTTCAAAGAAACATTGGGTTATTTTCCCAAACAGTAAGTCATTCACAAACAGGGGTGACCATTTCAGTATTTATAACAAACCATAAAAATAAATCCTTGCCCACTGGGCGCTACCTTCATATGAAGTGTTCCCTCACTATACTGGGCCCTTTGTGGACTACCAGTCAAAACATAGGTTGGGGTCACGCCTGTACTCACAGTCTTTGAGGGAATTTCTCAGCCTCCTGGTTTTTCCTCAATGTCCCACACAGACAACAAACGGGCTCCCTCTGTTTCTTGCAGTAGCAGACGGCACCCCAGCTCCTCTGGCAGTTCCTATCACAGCCAGGTCTCCTACCTGTTGTGCCCTGCTGAGAGACCCTCTCTAAAATTCCAATTAAGTTTAAATACCCTTTCCACAAGATAGACTTTGTGTGGAAGTTAGCTCCAAAATGTGAAATGGACCACTGGAATGGATTATGTTACTATGAGGTCTTTAACCATCTAGTCTACTTTTTTCACAAAGTAAAAGATGTGTTTATGTTGACATCTGATGCTGAAAAGCTCACTTTTCGTTCATTTAGTCCCCACCACACCAGCAACAATGTTATTCTATTTATATCACCTTTGTATCATCCATTCCATTTTAGTCTCTCTATTTTATGTATTTTCTCTGTGCTTCTAGCTAATCTCCTCTTCAGAAAAACTGTTCCCTGCAATGAAACTAAAGTTTTCTATCATTAAACCAATCTTTCTTCGTCTCTCTTCTAAGCTGTACATCTTATAGGCACCTTATACTGACCAGTTTTGCAATACAATATAGTATATAAATCACAATTTGTACAGTGTTCAAAGTTTGGTCAAGTGGCCAGGCTAATGCAAGGTTCCAAGGCAAATATGCTGCATGTAGTGATCTAAACCATGAGAACTTATTTTATTAATCTGGAAATGAAATGTATTTTACTACAATAATCACACAATATAAATATTGTTAAATTAAAAGCAATCATAAATGTTTATTTTGGAATTTTGCCTATACATTGGAAAATAAAAATAACTGAAAATATAAGTGAAAACACCTATGGGGCAAACCAGCTTGGAAGGCCCGAAAACCATTCTCTAGCAGTTGTATGCAAGGTTGTATTTGTAAACCATAATGAGGTTTCGGTATCACAGAGGCAAACATCCAAAATATACAATCTCCAGTTTGTTCTACGAATGAAATCCCATTACACCATCTCTATTGCTGCTATGAATCTGGAACATTTTTACTGACATATGACTCTAATGCAGAGCCAGTGTTTATTGATTTTTCATTCCATTATTTCTACAGGTCTTACAAAAATGAATCAATTTAGTATTGTTGAAAGCAAAGCTCAGAGTAAAAATATCTTATATATCATGTTATAGTAGGAACCATTTGTGTAGTAAATGTTTCATCATTATTTACAGAAAACAGAGATGTAGCATTGACAGAGTCCAATGACACAATTAGCATGTTATTTGCTTAGACTTTATTAGTCCCTTATAGGACAGGTCCAGTTAAAAATGTTCTATGGTTGCTGGTTTAGATTTTATTATTAACCCACTAATAACTAATATTTTCTCCCCCATTCTAAAAACATACAGGCAGGGTAATTGGTTCCTGAACAAAATGATAAAGGTGTGTGAATGTGATATGGATTTCTGCTGTCGATTGTAATATCTGATGGTCAGAATTTGATTCATGTATAATCTCTATAAGCCATGGAATATGTTTGTGCTACATATAAAGGATAATTATCTTAAAAGACTAGTACAGTACATTTTATTTAGAATGCAGATGTCAATGATATGCACTGGAGGTGCTTAATAGACATTGTAGCTGTAATCTCTACCTGTTGTGCATTAATACTGCAAGGCTGAGAGGCCCATTCTATGAAGCTGTGGCCTTTATCATCCACTCTGTTGTTTTTACTGAGTTCAATGACTTATAGTTTGTGTTCTTCAAATATTCATTTAAGGGTATGGTAGTGCTCCATTTAAGAGCAAACTATATTAGAGATACATTTTTATCTGTGAGAGGGCAGGAATTATTGCTGTTTCTGTGTTAAGGCTCATGTTGCCCTGCCAAGTATAGCAGTAAAGTCATTTTTAAGATGTCCAACAACTCCAACATTGGACTTTAGGACTTCATGTTCCCTACAAGAAACTTGCTAGTCTGTAATGTTCTCAAGTGAGTGTCTCATCTAATATTCACCTACAGGACTATAAGCTTAACTTACTAAGGAACTTTCCACTTCCAGGCAGTTGCAGAATATTTCCAATGTGATCATTCTCCTTGTAAAGTCTCCCATCTAGCGCAACCTAATAGTGACATCTAGAACACTGAATCCTACCATTTATAGACTACAGAAAAACACTTCTTGCACACCAAGGGTTGAAGTGAATTCGAGGGAATTTTCGAAGTAAAAAAATTCGAAATTCGAAGTAATTTTTAGGATACTTCGACCATCGAATAGGATACTACGACTTCAAATTCGATTCAAAGTAAAATCATTTGAATATTCGACCATTCGATAATCGAAGTACTGTCTCTTTAGAAAAACTTCAAATTCAATACTTGGCCAAATTAAACCTGCCGAAGTGCTATGTTAGCCTATGGGCACCTTCTAGAGCATTTTTTTAAGTTTTTGGAAGTCGAAGTAAAATCATTTGATCGATCGATGAAATCCTTTGAAACGTTCAATTCTAACGATTTAATCGTTACAATTTTACTTGGACCGCAGGATACCCAAATTCGCTGAAAAAACTTTGACTTCAATATTCGAAGCATTTCAATTCGATGGTCGAATTTCAAAGTATTTTTAACTTCGAAATCCGACCCTTGATAAATCTGCCCCCAAGAGAAGCTACAAATACAACCACATTCAATTTGCAGGGTCAGTTACAGTCTGAAGTAGACTATGGTGCAGATTTATCAAAGGTCGAGGTGAATTTTCAAATTCAAAAAAATAGAATTTCAAGCTATTTTTTTTAGTGTACTTTTTTAGTGTCCAAATTTGATTTGAATTTGAAAAAAAATTTGAATATCGAAATTTATCATGTACTGTCTCTTTAAAAATTCGACTTCGACCATTCGCCATCTAAAACCTGCCAAATTGCTGTTTTAGCCAACGGGGGACCTCCTAGAACCTATAATGGAGTCAATTGGTGGACTTTTTGTGTGAAAAACTTTGATTCGAATTCGATCGAATGCGATATTACTTCGATTTGTACGATTCGAATTCGGACTAACACGAACCTATTTGACCTATTCGGCCAAAAAAAAACTTAGACTTGATTTCGGTTGGCCTTTTTTCAAATTCGAAATTCGACCCTTGATAAATGTTTGTTATCTACAGTTTGTCTTCTTTGCATTGATTCCGTTTTTTTTCTTTACAGAGGAGGCTAACATTAGATCTGGAATTGTGTTTATATGCCTGAATTTCATTATTATTTTGTGTACATTATGACCAATGGAGATGGAACAGATTCTTTTGTTGGCCTGAAAGGGCTAATGGCGATTGGAACCCCAGAAATACTTGGAGTTCAACAGGTAAAAAAGCACATGCTTTGAAGATAAAGTGCTGCTGTTGTCATCTTGCCCTACTCTAGCTTTTATCCTGCTACAGGTGCTGCTGTACCACCCACAATATTCAAGAGCTAGAAAAAGTTATGTTATTAACCTTTCTTCATTTCTTCTTGCCAAAAACCGCTGATCTACAGGGCCAAACAATATGAAAGGGCATCACCAATGTTTTGATATACCCAAAGGCAACTCAGTCTATCTTCTAAATGAGATGAAAGAATTATGTGGCTGAAGAAAAGGTATAATAACCTTTCAAGTCCTTTTCACCTGTGGTGTGACTAAAGAAGGATTTTGTAAAGAGTTTGTACCTTGCCTTCAATTGTCTAAATGACATACTATAAATATTTAGTGCACTGAATCCGTCTACTGTTATTGGAAAGATGTTCACAAGAAATCAACAAGGAAAGCGTGCAAGAATTTTAGTGCTTTATATTTTTACATAAAGTAGGGACAATGCCCTTGAATACACACTGTCAATTTTGAACTGGGGTGCACTGATTATATTGCATGGCCAAATAGTTTTCGCAAAAAATGGAGCCAGAGAGCAGCAAGACACCGTGTGTGGATGTTTAAGCGTGTGTGTGTAGTTGCTGTTCTGTTGACTGTTTACTAGTTAGAAGACATATTGTATTAAATCATTTGAATCCTTTCCCAGAACAAAATGTAGTCAGTAATTACAATTTTTCCTTCCTATGCCAGAAATTGAATAAAAAAAATAAGCTATGAAAAGAATATTGAACTTACAATTTTTTTAATTAAACTGTAGCCTACATTGGAATTACTTTTCTACAAAATGGATCATGTTTTTGTAACAATATAGAAAGTAAAACAAAATATGTTCTAAAGTCAATAAACAAAAGTGAATTGGACTGTTATATTTGTAATGGTCACAATGTCAGCTTATTTACACTTGTTCAAGCTGGGGTTCTGGTGATATTATAAAACAAATGTATTAAATAGTGATGGGCGAATTAGGGCGTTTCGCTTTGCCAAAAAATTCGCAAATTCTTGCGAAAATTGCGAAATGGCTAAAAATTCGCGAGACAACCCCGGTGTCTCGTTTTTTTTTCACAGCGGTTTAGTGAATTTATTCGCTGGCGGCGAATCGTGCAAATTTGCACCTGGCGAATACATTCGCCCATCACTAGTATTAAATACTGGCTATGTATTCCAATTATGCCTGTTCACAACTGTATCTTTATAGTGGGGCCAAATGGGTGACATTTCTCTAATGTGGAGTATACAGGCAGCTCAATCAGACTTGCTGACATTTATTGCTTTAATGGAATATGGGACATTTTCACCTCTTGCATTTTTGGCACATGTATTTGTAGACTGGAACTGATATTTAAGGGGCATATTTATCAAGGATCAGATTTCAAAGTAAAAAAACTTCGAAATTCGACCATCGAATTTGAGTACTTCGAAGTAATTTTTCCAGCAAAAACGGCCATATTCGATCGAAGTACAATCGAAGTACGTTTGGACTAAAATCGTACGATCAAACTATTTAACCCTTTGAATGAAAAAAACCTTTGACTTCTCAAAACTTGCCAAAAAACATCATATAGGTTCTAGGAGGTCCCCCATAGGCTAAACAACAATTTGGCAGGTTTAAGGTGGCGAAGTTGAAGTTTTTAAAGAGACAGTACTTCGATTTTCGAGTGGTCGAATTTTCTAAGGTTTTTCAATTCGAATCGAAGTCGAATTTGGCCTATTCAATGGTCGAAGTACCCAAAAATTACTTCGAAATTCAATATTTTTTAATTAGAAAATTCACTTCGAACTTTGATAAAGTGTTTTACTAAGAGAAAGGCTGAATAAAGTGTTTTACTAAGAGAAAGGCTGAATCCATAGCAATGTGAGCTCTCTGTTACAAGGCACTAGTATATCAATCATTAATTAACTGTATTCATTACTAAGACAGAGGTGGAACTATAGAGAAAGCAGACCCAGTGGCTGCTGAGTGAGTTTAAAAGGTCTCAGCAGGTATCCTACACTACAGTTCACTTTTAATAAATCTATATGAAACAGATCACATTTCAGATCACATTTCCAGTGGAATCTTGCTGTAGTGTCCAGTAATTACTTGCTGCTACAAAAAGACTGAATTAATAAAGTACTTCTCTTGAATAATGCTCCCTCTGCACACCCTAATTTTCAGTAGATGCTAAAGATCAAATAAGGTCGCATGAGGTTCATTATAAAGTTCTTCAAACTTCATAAAGTAAATGTGGCATTTTGTCTTTGTGTTAACTTATGGCATGTGGCATTTTGTTATATAAATGTGTTCTGGTGGCAAGTCCTGGCTGCAACAGATATCTCATGGCTATGAGCAACTTGCCATGTACTAACCACAAGCATTCTCTGATGGCAACAATCTCTCCTAAATTCTGCGATCGTAGACTATGTTTTCTATTTTGCCACATCTTAAAACAATAATCCTTCCAGTTAGTGACCTTGGGTATATAAACAAAAATATGAATGACTGCTTCTAAAAAGATTCACAGATACCACCATAGCAGAATTACATGCAACACCCTTATCTTACTTTTGACAACTGCTCGTGGATATCTGCCAAACTTACAGGCCTGTATAGCATGACTCCTGTGATATTTCCAGTATTTCTGAAATAATCAATCTTTGGAACAGAATCCACTGTATTGTGTCCAAATACATTCATATAATAAGCATGACCATGGGTGTCATACGGATGAAAACTTCCTTCTGTCTTTATAGTATCTCCATTGTGTAGAGAACATTGTTAAATATCACCCTATTACCAGGCCCGTAACTCATTCTATTGTCATCAGCAAAGGATGTTTCCTCATAATCTGGTGGATCTTTATCTTCAAAAGCTGGATTGTCATAACCTTCACCAACTACATTTACCTGGAAATGGAAGCTAATGGGAGCTGTGTCAAGAAATGTGTGAATAAACAATCGAAATTTATTAAAAAATTTTAATTTTTTAAATTCGGGTGAACAGGATCGACCTGCAAACTGGAATCAAATTCAACCAAATTTGATTCAAATTTTTTTTACAAAGTCCACCAAACAACTCCAAATTCATTGTAGGATGTCTCCCATAGGCTAAAACACCAAATTGCCAGGTTTTAGATGACAAATAGTTGAAATTGAATTATTAAAAAGACAGTACATGGTACATTTTGAAATTCGAATTTCAATTTTTTTTTTAAACTCGAATCGAAGTTGCACTATTCCCTAGTCGAATTACACTAAAATAAAATTGAAATTGAAATTTGAAAATTCAAATTTTCAATTTGATCTTTGATAAATCTGCCCCATGTGAAAAATAACAAGTGAATACCAACTTTACTGTGAATGTTAAAAGATTCTGACTGTAATAGCATTAACCTAAATAATCTGAAGATTTTGCTGTGCGTTCCTGAAGGTGTCCTAGGATTGCTCTAAAGAAGAAAAGAAAAATGTTTCAGTGAAAATGCATGTTTTTCTTGCATTTCTTTTAGGTTTTTTTTTAAAGATTTTTTTTGTTACTCTAAATACAACAAAGTTTAAATGCAGTTTTTATATTTATGAATTAGAACTTTACCTATACAAATCCAATAAAAATGTACCTGACATCCAAGTTCCATGCAGCTTTAAAATAATAACAACATAAGTATATTGCACATGAGAAACATAAATCATAATGAGGATGGGAGAAACTCTGACCCATAAATATCAGTTTTAAAGCTAAACAAAATTACTATAACAATAATGGTTTTCAAAGGCTCTGACTTCAATTTAAAATAAGTGAAATCAGAAAATGTTCTTATATTGTATTTTATTGCGTCTTTTTCAGTTAAATCTCTCATATGTCAAAACAAAATTTAGATAAACATTTTCTCCCATAGTACTTAAATAAGTGCCTCAAGATGTGTCCTAAATAAACAACTTCTAGTGGATACTATTACACAATAAATCATCCCTTTCGGTAAGACCACTGGCCTTACCAGTTCATATATATATATATATATATATATATATATATATATATATATATATATATATATATAAACTAAGAGTAAAATTTGTTTCCTCCTTTAATAAATATGCCCTTTAAATTAATACAGAGCTATCAAGTTGGCAATCTGCTGTTAACTCCATCAATCATTAATTCTATACTAGAAACTAGAAGCCAGTTTAATATAATTTTTGCACTCCCTGTAAATATGGGAAATATAATCAGGTTTGCTAACATGTTGAAACTAATACTCAGGACCCCAAATGTTCCTTTCAGAGCCTCCCATAAAGAGCTGGGTCTTACTGTCCCTACTGCAACACGCCAGTTTCTTTAAAAAGTTTCTTAACGCTATACATTTGGAGGTACAAATAATATACTTAGATTAACAACAGCTGGGGCCATAGGCTAGTTTCCCCTCTTTTATTCCAAGTTCCCCCTATAGCTTTTCCTCTCAGCTGCACATATCTTTGGGCATCACAAACACTGGGGCCACCATTTAAAGGGACAGGTGTGGGGGTGCTACAACCACATAGAAGCCTGGCCTGCAGCATAGCTGCTGAACTTCCGAACAGAATAAATCTGCTACAATACAAAATGCAAAAAGGAAAGGTTGTGGGAGCATTCCATGACCATATAAAAATATACTAAAATACAATGGAAGTGCTACTGATCTGGCCAAATTAACTACAGACATAGAGAAAAAGAAACAAATCAATCCTCTGTCACATAAGTAATTTATGCAGATGCATGTATTTACAGAGACAGGGGTTTTTTAGTTACAAAATGTTTTATTTCTGCATTTTCTTTAAATTTCAGTTTTAGTTTATGCAGCTCTCCAATGTGTCATTGACATTAAAACGTTGTGTTGTAATATTTACTCACCCTAGTAATAGACTGGTTTAAGTAGAGAAATGATGGGTGACTTTTTATCCCTGGGGAATGATAGGACAAAAATCTGCTAGAAACGTTAGTGTGTGTCACGATCAGCACCCTATATCCAGAACCCAAGCTAACCTCCCTGGTTTCGGCTCTCACTTCTGCCTCTAACCACGCCTTTCACCTCGGGAGGAGCCCTTGGCTAATCGGATGCCGCCAGGTCTTATTTGAGAGAGGAGCTAAGCTAACAGTTCTGGACGAGCAAAGGGGCATGATCTTCTCACCAGGATACTGCAAGGAAGAACACCATCTGGAACAGGCAGGCTGGGACAGCACAAGCAGAGAATCGTCAGGCAGGCCGGAATCAGGATAGGAGAGCGTAGGATAGTCAGAGGACAGGCAAGGTCGGGTTGGAGAGATCAGAGTAGTCACAGGCAAAGCAAGGGTCAATACACAAAAGATCAATCAGGATACAATAGAATAAGCAGGATGCACAAGGCTATAGCACCAGGAACAAGCTAAGTTGAACCTACAATGGGCAATGTGTTGAAAACTGAATCTCCCTTAAATAGCGTTTGAATTTCGCGCCATTGTGTGCTGACGTTACATTAGTACCAGACATAAAAAATATACAGATTCATTTCTATGTCAATTTATGGGATAATTGGTTCCAGCCTTGAAAACATATGTTAATAGCTCTTATAAGCTTAGTTTAAACAGGACTACTGTATGTTTTGGAGACTTTCAAGTTTTAAATACTAAAGACTTTTACTGCAGTTTTGTACTAGGCAGCTTCTTACACACTAAAGATGAGTACAAATGTACCCAACTGCGCTGCGTCATATATTATAGCAGTTACTAATATGTACCCTTAAATGAGTTCTTGCAGGAGAGATGGCCTTTAAACAGAGTTAAATATAGTGGGAATAGATTAACACACATAGTGAAATCCAATGCATACACGTTACAGTAATAAGCAGGTTTATACTGAACAGCACAGTATGTTATTGTCACAGTGTGGTGTCTCTTATCTGTAAGACAATATTTTGTTACATGATAATTGTGTTGCAGCCAGTGCAAATCCCTTCAGGCCCATGAGAAAATAGAATAGCTCTCACATCAACTCTATTTCCAAGGCTGTATGCTATGCTCTCACCCTGATGGCCTTTATTGCCGTTATTGTGATCCAATCGTTTGGCCCTAGAGTCAAATGATCAGATTAGCCCGTTATCGCCCACCTCAAGGTGGGCATATCGGGCGGAGAACCCCTGTCACCATATTTTCATCAAAGTGAAAGTCTATACTGAAATGGCTAGAAAGTATCGAATCAAATGTCAAAGGCATGGAAAGTGTTTTGTTTGGTTTATAAGCAGGTAAGCACAACCAAATACATGTATAAACAGATTCAGGTGCATTTAGGGAGAAGGAAGTTCAGGGCACTAAAGCTAATTCATCACACTTGCTGGCACCCAGAAGTCATACTATTTCATAACAATTACACAGTACATTTCAATGCAGTTGGTTTAAGAGAATCAAAATTGATGGAGTCATGCCAGGGAAAGTACAGGAGAAAGTGAAAGACAGAGAGTGTATAGGACAGCTGAGTTGCACCATAGATTGGTAGAGGTTTTAGGGACATGGATGGTTTGAATCATTGAGAGTAGGGATATCAGAGGGTAAAGAGAGGTCTACAAAACTCCTTAATGTGGCCTAGATTTGCCCATGTCAAATCTGCAATTTTGGAGATGCAATTATTTTATGTAAAAGACTGGGGACAGAGGCATAGGCAGACAGTGAGGAATATTGTAGCCAGGTCAGCGGTCATGGCAATACAATCAGAAGGCACAGGTCATAAATCCTGGAAGAAGGCCATCTAAGTAAATGAAAACAAAGCTAAATTTGCAGTATATGTACAGTATGTATATGTACTGTATGTTTTGTGGTGTTTATACAAATGGCTTGTAGGTGTCACTGTGCACATGAGTTGTGCTGTGCATGCACGGTACTTTCTATACAACTTGGGGTGTGAAAGTGAAGCTACTCTTGATGTGTAATGGCTGCATGGACCTGCTAATAAGGCACTGTTGTACTCTACTCGGCTACCAAAACACAACATGTATAACTTCATTTTAAAGAAAAACACAGTGCTGTACAATGTTACAGTATATAAAAGTACACACAGGGAATTGCTGCTGGAACACTTACTTAGCAACAGCAATAGGTCTGTAGGTTGGAAATGCCTGATATATACATTTTAAAAAATATTTGCTGTCAAGGAAATCAACAAGGTAATTAAAACCTGAATCAACACTGAAATCAGCAAGCCAACATGAGGTCCAAAGCTTATTGAAAGAGAAATGTCTGCTGTTGCTGCCTAGCATAGGCTTGTTTTTTCTATTATACTCCCAAAGTAAACTCCGAAACCTAAGTTTATCCAGTTACAAGTAGAGGTAAAGAACTGATAAGCATTTGTCAGGGTATTGTCAAAGAAAGCAGCAGAGGCTGATTTTTAGTATTTATGCCATGCGTGCCACGTCCCTAGTACAAATACATAATCATCTGTATGGCACTATCTTGAGTCTTCAATGCATTTTAACTAGTCAGTTCTGCCAAATAAATCAAGTAAATTAGATTTTTTTTATAATTAAAGAAAGAAATAATTACACAGTTATGAATTGTATTGACCTCCTTAATGGGATTTCCAGATCCGGCTTACACTCAGACTGCCACTGGAAAATTCTATATTTTCCCTTGATATTTAAGATAAACACATTTTATCAGGGAATTAATTATTCAAATTTCTTAGGTTCTAGTTATGCTTCTGGCATTATTCCAGCAAATTACCAGCAAGAATATGAGACCTCTACAAACTTTGTAGCGAAAGATTATTTGCAGAAAGTTGCATACAGTATCATTATCATTCTGGTTGTGTCCAGGAAATTTTTTCCCATGATTTTTAGTTCAGTCAGATGTCTACTAAGGGTCATAGGAATACTTTACTAAGGGCAGTGACACACCAGGAGATTAATTGCTAGCGATAAATCGCTGCTTCTCTGGGCAACGAATCTCCTGCACTCTCCAGTAAAAAGCTTTCCCATAGGCAATAATGTGCTGGTGGTAAAACACGTGTCGCTCCAGTCTCCCAAAATCACTTTTCGTCTGGTAGCAATTTAATAGTGAGCTGAAGGTACAAGAAAATTTCTTTTGGAAGGGTCTTTGGTATAGTCCTTACACTCCAACATGTTTTGAGAGATTTTAATCTTTTGGAGACTGGTTCAACAACAACTGAACATGCACCAATTGTCGCCATATTATAATGACACCTAGAGGACATATAAAAAGATCCATACTTCTACTTGACTGCATCACTGATTGTTAATAAAAAAGTAGATTCTCCCATTAATAATGGTATGAAAAAGATATGGTCAAAAATCCCAAACTGCTCAATTTTCAGCCATCACAACATCATCCGGCAGTGTATTCCACAACCTCTCTCTCCTCACTGTAAAGAACCACCTACGTTGCTTCAAATGAAAGGTTTTTCCTTCTAGTCTGAAGGGGTGGCCTCTGGTGCGGTGATCCTCTTTATGGGTAAAAGGTCCCCTGCTATTTGTCTATAATGTCCTCTAATGTACACATAGGGGCCGATTCATCAAGGGTCGAATATCGAGGGTTAATTAACCCTCGATATTCTACTAGGAATTGAAATCCTTCGACTACGAATATCGAAGTCGAAGGATTTAGAGCAAATTCTGCGATCGTACGATCGAAGG
Source organism: Xenopus laevis (assembly GCF_017654675.1). NCBI lineage: Eukaryota > Metazoa > Chordata > Amphibia > Anura > Pipidae > Xenopus > Xenopus laevis. The sequence continues at coordinate 50,604,202 of NC_054376.1, forward strand.
ATTATTCCTTCGATCGAACGATTAAATCCTTCGAATCGAACGATTCGAAGGATTTAAATCCAACGATCGAAGGAATATCCTTCGATCAAAAAAACTTAGGAAAGCCTATGGGGACCTTCCCCATAGGCTAACATTGACTTCGGTAGCTTTTAGCTGCCGAACTAGGGGGTCGAATTTTTTTTTAAAGAGACAGTACTTCGACTATCGAATGGTCGAATAGTCGAACGATTTTTACTTCGAATCCTTCGATAGTCGTAGTCGAAGATCGAAGTAGCCCATTCGATGGTCGAAGTAGCCCAAAAAAACTTCGAAATTCAAAGCTTTTTACCTTCGAATCCTTCACTCGAAGTTAATGAATCGGCCCCATAAAGTGTAATCATGTCCCCTCGCAAGCATCTTTTTTCCAGAGAAAACAACTCCAACCTTGACATTCTACCCTCATAATTTAAGTCTTCCATCCCTCTAACAATAGAGACAGTAGACCCCGCAGCTGTTAAGCGGCCCAAAAGTTTTGGGAACCTGGTATATGAGTGTGTTTTTTCTTCCTGCCAGATGCTCTGTTTCAGTATGTATGAACAGCTAAGGTATTTGCTGTGGGGCCCAGGATGTACTAGTTATACCACTTTCAGAAACTGAATTCTTAGTAGTTTCATCTGCTAGAGAATTTATTAAAATAATTTCTCTACCTGGAGTCACTGCAGGAAATAGAGGCTTTCCAAAGCACTATTTCTATTTTAGAAACAGCCACTAACTATGTGCAAGCAATTCTTGAAAAAGATATGCAAGCAAAAGTGCCAAGGACAGCCATTGAATCAATCGGCACAGGTTTTTTTTTATATATTTTTTGTGTCAAATCATCTTCTCATCTAATCACAGGCTGATTATGTAGTCTATATTAACTTTTTATATGTTTTGGTTTGAACTAGTCAAAGAAGCCTTTTTACTGGTCTTTGTTACATTTGATAGTTTTCGAATTCTTAGCAGCAATAATCCAGGACTTGTCACAGGGGGGGGTCACCAACACAATATTAGAAAGTGTCTGCAACACTCACATGCTCATTGGGCTCTGAGCAGCTAAGCTTAGGGGTCATTGCAAATTTACAAGCAGAAAATGAGGTTTGTCTGTAATATAAGCTGATGCTACAACATAGTAACATAGTAAGTTAGATTGAAAATAGACACTTTTCCATTGAGTTCATCTGCCTAACTGCTATCTGATTCAGAAGAAGGCAAAACAACTATTTGAAGCCTCTCCAATTGGTCCTTAATTTTGCAAAAAAATATGGAGCTGTAAAATGGTCCAGACTGATTGTAATGAAGTAGCACCATCATCAATCACATATGCCAAGCATGCAAGCATGCAGAAACTGAGAGCAGCTAATTATGATGGTAGTTCTATTAACTCTGAAATTGAAGAATATCTGCTTGGATATACTTCTTTTTTCCCACAATTCTCCTCACTATTATAACTAACCAATATGAGGTGTGGGCAATGTATGCCATTCATAAAGTCTACACACGACACCTGGTGAGACAGGGATTACCATTTATGCATGTGAGTTATAGGCACATTCCATACCATTTATTGAAGCTTGCAAGGTCCAATTTATTACATGCATGTAGTGGGCCGATTAATTCTCATACAGCATGTTCAATGGCCAGATTATATTAAAATGATTATGTCAAACAATTAAGTCTGTGGAGCAGAAGCAGAATGCGGGGCACAAAAATCCTTTAGAGGGCCACATCTTGCCTGCTGTATTTCTTAAAGTCCGTTTTTTTTCTGGTCTGATATTTAAAGCGGTAAAACACAATTTTTCGAGATTTATTAAACCCTGATGGTGTTAAAAGTCCAAAAAAAAGTACTCCAACTCAGACCTGCCAAGTTCATGTAGAAGTCAATAGCAGATGTCACGTTGACATTTTGAAGATATCCTGATCTGTGCTGGGTTTCATTCAATAATCTGAATATGTCATTGTTTTGGTCGTCAAATCCAAAAAAAGTCACCTATACAATAAAAAATGTATCTAATATAGTTAGTTAGCCAAAAATGTAATGCATAAAGGCTGGAATGGCTGGATTTCTAACATCCAATGTGTAAAAGAAAACGGATCCGCACACACACCGATTAGTGCAGTCGGGGATTATCCCCTTTTATTTGATGTTTGGTGGCTGAATAAAAGGGGATAATCCCCGACTGCACTAATCGGTGTGTGTGCGGATCCGTTTTCTTTTACACATTGGTTGCTAAGGGACCAGGCCGGGTCAACGGAAGGAACGCACCACCAGCTTGCAGGAGTGGTGAACTACAGGTGTGCGGTAGGAGAATTACATTGTAATGGATTTCTAACATAACAGAACAGAACACTACTTCCTGCTTTCAGCTCTCTAACTCTGAGTTAGTCAGTGACTATAAAGGGGGCCACTGAACATAACTGTTCAGTGAATTTGCAATTGATCCCCAGCATGCAGCTCACATTCAAAAACAACAGTTATGACCCATGTGACTCCCCCTCAAGTCACTGATTGGTTACTGCTTGGTAACCAATTAGTGGAAACCAAGAGAGCTGAAAAGCAGGATGTAGCGTTTTGTTATGTTAGACATCCAGTCACTCCAGCCTTTATACATTAAATTTTTGGCTAACTATATTTTGCACAGCCTGTCTATTTACCCAGTTTTTATTTTCATACTGAACAATTTCTTTAAGCTCTTGGGATGAAAGGGATTCATCTGCCTGAAAAAGGCCTGTAAAACGAACCGACATGTATTCTAACCAAAGTGTAGTTCACTTTAATTTTATACCTTAGTAAGCATTCAAAGAAAATAAAAAAATAATCTCATTTTTCTCTGATAGCTCTTATAATTGAAAACTATTTGTCATACTCAGCATTTTCCTTATAAAAACAATGAAACATTTGCTGGAACAGCAGACATCTTTCAGCAAACTCCAAATTAGTTTTGCTTCAGTATTGCATAGATCCCTTTTTTCATCCTCATAACTTGTGATGGCACAAAATGAAATCAGCTCTAGGGCTTCCTATTAAAAAAAAAACTCTGATGCAGAGGAACTAATTCATTATTGATTTGCCAATAAGATTTTTCTTTGCTATAACTTTCATGAACGAACAATGTCAATTTGTAACTTCCAGTAGAAGGATTCAATAGAGAAATATTGTACACTTCAATCTAGTTGTTTTGGCCCAGCTTTAATATGGAAACAAAATGTAATCAGCAAGTACATCTATTTGCTGAGGCAAATACAAGGCTGATATATTTTCAGAATCTCTCCTTTTCATGAAAAATGGTACAAAACTAAAAGATAATTTTTATCTTGGGATGCACAACAAAGAGTGTCAGCAGTGGCTCTATTACTCACAGGGAAAGTATCATGGCACTGTCATAATCCTATTTACCAAGAAACATCTCCTGAAGTAGCTTAGTGCTTTGTTTTCTAACCGCAGCAATTTGCACAAGATTTGTTAGCTTTTCTCCAAGTCTGCAATCAATGAATACAGTGGCACAGACAGAATTTAAAGGCATACTGTCATGGGAATTTTTTTTTTAAAAAACACATCAGTTACTAGTGCAACTCCAGCAGAATTCTGCACTGAAATCCATTTCTCAAAAGAGCAAACCGATGTTTTTATATTTAATTTTGAAATCTGACATGGGACTAGACATATTGTAAGTTTACGTAGCTTACGTAGCTGGCCACATAAGCAGAAGACCTTCTTCTAGGGAAGGGTTCACTGTGGTGATTTCAAGGGGTGGGATATTGTTTTTTGAGGAATTTTAAGTCTATATATTGATCCTGTGACCTAAATATTAAGACAGGGCAGTGGAGGTGATTTGTTTGCTAAAATTGTTTTTAGTTTTTTCCAGGACGTGTTCTATGTGAATTGCTGTTTGCCCATGGGGTGTGCTGACTTTGATGGCACAAGGAACCAGGCTTGGGTATCATTGCTCCTTACCTGTAAAAATTTCTATGTGTTGGACTGGCACGTTCCAATGTCTATGCAGTCTTGTTGGAAACTATAGAGAGGGTTCCATTGGCAGCAAAATAGACAGAAGGTTCCACCACATATTTAAAGTTTCTTGGCATAGAAATTTACTTTGTAAAGCTGGAATCAAGGTTAGTCAATGAAAAGGTATCTTACATTCATAAAGTTTTACAACAGGCACTCATTGCCAGATAAGTACATTTAAAACAGCTTCAGTTGTTCAGTAACTTGAATTTAGCTTGTTGTGTAGTGCCAATAGAGAGGATGTTCCCTTCACAGTTGTTGTGAAGGGTTGTGAAGGGTTGTGAAGATGATGACGTAATTGACAAAAAAAACGTGCATTTTTGGAACTATTTTTAATCTTGGTGGTGGTAGTGGGCAAGGAGCATATATGTATTAATGTATTAATAGACTCACAGCTTACTCCCCTCCTATGATTAGGCTCCCAAGGCACGTGAGTCACATAAATTCGATTGTAGGCAGGCACCAATCCCGAAAACCATAAAGTAGAATCCAGGAGCCCAACATTTAAATAGTACAAAAAGTTTGTATGAAAATAAAAAGCCTTACGCATTTCGTGTCACCCAAGGCGGCAGCAGCCCCAAAATTGCCCCTGCTTGCATTTGATCTGTTAAGGTGTTTATAAAAGGTCTGTTTATCTAGATATGAGGCTATTTTATTTAGGTGGTATTTTTGTTAGCATTATGGGGCTGTGAAAGTGGGGGAATTAGTAAGTGAGAATTAGTAAATTGCAGTTTGAAGTTTTACAATTGGTCTGAATAATATGTCATTTTTAGATTAAGGGGTGGAAAAGGATTTTGAGAAGTATTGTCTGTGGTTTCCAGTAAGAGTGGCTGTATATCTCCATAACAGACTGTTATCGAGACAGGGAAAAAATATAGTGCAATATGTCAGATAATGTTTACAAACGTGGTATTTAGAAATATGAATCAGTGCACACCAACTAATAACATGGGTAAAGGTTGTGAATACTGAAAAAGTGTTACATCACATGTGCTATAAAGTGAGTGAGAGAAGTTCAGGTACAAATAATACCCACACTGGGAATCACATTAAATCCGGAGTTTGATTATACTCATTAGAGCCCCAATAAAGATAATATATTCAGATTGTCATTTTCCCTTCGTCATTCTTGGTCTTCTTTATTCCTTATGTGGGAAATAAAATTGACATGTGCAGAAGCAAATATTTAATAAATAATTAAAAACAAATGTACAAACATATGTGAAAAAGACGCATGTAAAATCCAGTAGACAATCTCCGTAATGCAGCTACAGTTCAGCCTTGGTGTTTCTTAGAACTACTAAATGCATGTCATTACTGCGCATTATTATTTTTTTACAGCCAGACCGGTAACCAGCCGGTTTGCATCTAGGCACTCCATATTTTTGACAGAGACAGAAGGCAGAGGATGATAATCGGCCAGAAAAACTACAGTTCCAACCCCGTCAAAGATGTTATTTTGTATGGTAGCTTCACGTTCAAATATTATTACCTATTACTATACTGTATTTTCTATTGTCTGTTTTTTCCCTGTCTCAATAACAATCTGTTATTGAGATATACAGCGACTCTTACTGGAAACTGTTGTTGGAAGGCAAAATAGGGCCTTATTGGATTGCTGGACTGGGGTTACACTGGTTTTGAGATTCAAATAAATTTTTTATCAATTTTGTATTGTCCGTGATGCCCGGCATATGTCCAGCATATTGTACTAGAGAATTTTTAGGGTTCTTTATTGATTCATCTGCCAGGGACAGTTTTCCCACAATTTTTTGTTTGAATAATATCCCCAACATTTATTTTATATTGGAGTGGCAAGAGAGGCTGTGATCTGGGTTTTTTTTTCAGGAAACAATATGCAAAATTGAGACGGGATTCCAATATGTTTCAGTTGTAAATTTGGCCAGGTCTGTTAGGTCATTAGTACAGTGCGGTCGTCTGGGTTATTTCAAAAGTGGGGGATTTAAATTTGTTAATTATCTTTATAGTTTATCATTGATATTTCTCGCTTATATATATGCCATTGTGTCTGCCTTGGATAGTGGGACATTCCTACATCTGTTGGACTACAAAAAGGGCTGTGGTACAGCAGAATGGAAATAGCAAATTAATGTTATTGTTTTATTCCACATCCAAAGGTAACTGTGGGTTCTTGTTTTTTTTTAATTTATATTTGTTTATAAGGATTGGTGGAAATATTCACATGGGTACAGTGCTTGATTAGCCATAACTTGGTTATGTTATGTAGTGGACCCTTGTGCAGGAAGCCTACGGTAGTGATTAATACCTGCTATGGAGCTACCCAAATGTAATAAACATGCACCAAACAATCAGATGACAAACTGAGAATTTATTTAGATGCAATTTAACATTAATGTGGCAAAATACACAAACATGTAAAAGGGAATATAAACATGTAAAAGGGAATAATTTGTCAGGTTTGATTCTTCAAACTACTCTGAGGCAAAGCATGAAGAAGTTCAAAACAAACCAAGTCCAGGAAATGTTTTGTCTCATTTATGCACTCTGCTGAAAATAAAGCACAATACGCAAGGTGTGGTCTTGCAAGTTGAATTATGGTCTGTTGATGACTATTGCCAAAAAGATCATAGGAAAGGCACTCAAATTTCACAAGATTGCCAAAGAACATATAATAAATAATAGATAATGACTAGAATATTCATTCCACTTTCCAATAGACACAAAACTGTGTGCTTTTAAATAACAGAAAGCTCAGTAAGACTATTATAGTGTGCAGAAGTAAACAGATGCTAATAAGGATATATCACAGATGTAGTTCTTTTCTTTTATTGCCATATGCAAATTTTCAAATTTGCATATCATTAGGAGCTGTGACCTCCTAGGTCCTTTACAACCTGCAAAGTGAAGAAAACAAATACAATCTGCTATTGCAAGTCTCTGTGCTCTGTTTTGAAACAGAGATCTGTGGTTCCCTCTTGAATAAAGCTGGCCATAGACACAAAGATCCGATCGTACGAATCCTCGATTCGTACGATTTTTGGACCATGTGTGAAGTGTCCCGTCATTTTTCGTGCAATGCCGATCGGTCATTCAGTCGATCGGACAGGTTAGACGATTTTTGTAGGCTGCCGATAATATTTCTGCACCCGCTTTGTCGGACATAAACTTCCGTACGATTGCTGTAGTTGCAGAACATCGGCTGATCTGGTCTTTTACTTCTTTATTTGATCTGAAAGGTTAGTGGCAGGTCTGGAGATTGGGACGTCCGTTCGTTCGCCTGATATAGCAGGTAAATCTGCACGTCTATGGCCAGCTTAAAGCACTGTCTGCAACCTACCAGTCCCCTAACCTGCACTGCATTTATATTCAAATGTTAGGGAGTGGGAGAGGATGCAGTCTGCAACAGGCTGCTGTTCTTACCTTTGTAGTGTAAGCAGTAAGAACAAGGCTAGCCGGCACCCTGTGATGTCTGTTTGCACCTATTTCTAATTGGTGCCAGTATTAACTACTGTATTTTTTGGCCTGTATGCATATGGCAAACGTTGCCACTCTAGTTGAGTCCACGTAAAATAAACGAGAATCAACTGCAGGTAGGAAAATACTTTTTTGGTGTTTGTTATTAGCTTTGTGCAAATGCTAACTTGTATTTGTTGCCTAAACAAAGCTTCATCTGATCTATTGTGTTACGTGTGGAGCCTTAGATAGATAACTGCCAGTTCATTCTTTTATGTATGAGTCCCTTGGGCTAGGGCCACACCATATATATCTCAGCCTGTGAAGAAATGCAGGGCGAGAATCTGCTCTCCTGATGCTCCTCTGCCTGCACCCAGAAACATTACCTCCACAAGGATGCAGGGGATTTCGTCACAGAACACAAAATTTAGCTTTTTGTGCCAAAATCTGCCAAGTCTGCCTGTACCAAAGCAGAGACAATGTTTCCAGGAGCAGGCTGAGCTGCAGCAGGGGAGCGGATTCTCAGCCTGTGTTTATCTGCAGAAAGAGATCCATACGGTGTGACCCTAGCTTAAAGTGATCAGTATGTGTATTGCATATAGACCATTCTATTTGCTGCTGTTACTTGACATTGCAATGTTGAAAACCACTGTACTGGGAAATACACCAATTAATGAGTTTCACATTAGTTCCCATACTAATGGATATTTTAGAATTTATTTCCTTCATTTCATTTTATCTACATTGGTTTGGTTTACTCTCCTCCTTTATTAAGGAGGGAGTGGCTGACATGAGGTATGCAGACAGGGGGGAAGCCACTGCAAGGGTTAGAGAGGGGTGCCCAGGGCCCACAGGGGGCTCTGCATCAGGGCCCCCCCTGCCACGTGTGTTCGCATGTGCTCGCGTGCACTGTTTGCCGTGACAGGCAAAGAGAGGAAGAAGTGTGTACACATGCGCGAAAGCCCACAAGAACTGCAGACCCACCGGGTTTTTTCACGGTGTCCTGCTGGTCCAGTCCGACCCTGTCACTGCCTTGTGGTATGATATGAGTGAATATGTTGAGATTTAATTTTGCACTATGTTTAGGGTTGCCACCTGGCCGGCATTTTACCAGCTTGGCCGGTAAAAATGATGGTTGATCCCAATGTTATTAATAGGCAAACAAGATAAATATATAGGAAGGCCGTTATTTTTTTCCAAAAAATGTGGCAATCCTAACTATGTATTTAATGCTGTGGTGATTTTGCACTAATAAATGTTTAAAGTGAGTTACCGTGCACTGTTTTACTTTGAGTGTTTGCTAAATGTTTGGACCTTTGCATAGTGCTCACTAGCAGATAGCCTATATCCATATTGGAAATGATTATTTATTATATGAGCTATCTCCAACATAAACATTTAGCAATGGAATGAATAGTTATTGGGACCCACAGCAAGATCATTTGGGACCCTAAACTTTGGGAACAAAACATTTTTCATTAAAGCCATGCACATGTTCAAGAAAGCAGACGGCACTTCTGAAACTGGGGTTTATTGGAGTACCTGCTGGTAACACCTGACGCGTTTCGGGAGTTATCCCTTAGGGATAACTCCCGAAACGCGTCAGGTGTTACCAGCAGGTACTCCAATAAACCCCAGTTTCAGAAGTGCCGTCTGCTTTCTTGAATTTTTGCTATATTCACAGTGGGGACACTGTGAGACTGAGCACCTGAACCGGTGGAAAAACGGTGAGCTTGTGCGGTCCCTATTCTGCTTTCTCATTTAAAGCCATGCACATGTATACATGGGTTTAAAGGATATGAGTAGGCAGAGTCCTTTGTATTAAGACTTCGATAGCAATGTGATGAGGGACAATTGTGAAAATATCAAGAACACAGAGGAGTGCAGGGGAACTGATGAGGGTTAGTTATAATCTGCGCACTGGGGCTCATAGGTCCCCACTCCCCAGTTAACTACGGATGTAGATACTGTCCTTACTATTTTTTTTCCTATAACAATAGCAACAAATATAATTTTTTAACAGCCATGTTGCAAACTTGAAATCTGTTTGGAGTAATAAAGTAAAAGCAAGTTAAGCTACAACTTTTCTGGAAAAAAATACCGGGCCTTCCTAGATATTTATCTTTTTTCCCTATTAATAACATTGGGACCAGCCATCATTTTTACCGGCCAGGTGGCAACCCTAGCTCTAACTAACAATACACAGGACGCCATTTTGGTGGAAGGGGTTTGAGGCTGATATAAATGACACTTTTCATCCACAGTGAATTAATTAGAGCCTAATATAAATGCAGCTGGTTGTTTTATTTTTATTTTTTATTGGCATTCAGCATTTGTTTTTCCATTTGCCAAAATTGAAAGGAAAAATAAAAAGAGTAATATTAAACTGCAGCAATCTCCACATAAAAAGAACTCTCCTATATCACACAACCAGACTATCTGCCTGTTCAAATGTTAATAAAGTGCTTGCATTCAAAAGAGGGGGAGGCAAAAAAAAAGAGCCCGTGTTCTCGCGAGAGGTGACGCAACTGAGGGGCAAGTTTAGACGCTGCGGCCTTTCTGAATCTCGTGTGTAGTGGTGCTGCTGTGTGGTGAGAACCAGTTGTAGAGAGAATGGCGGAGATCGATCAGCAAGATTCCCAGGACGCCATAAACCACAGCGACGATAACAGCCTGTGCGAGGACGCCAGTTTCGCGGAGGAAACGACCGGCGTCAAAAAGTACGTATTGCATTTGCAAACCATGGTCCGGCGCGGGCAGGAAATGGTTGTTCGGTAATAAATTTTGTCTAGCGCTCATGTACGAGCTCTTCCAGCTCGATAAACGTCCTAGTAAATACGCCTCTTAAGAGTGGAGATGCTTTAATAGTAGTGGGGGTGGCGCGCAGGTTGGGAAATCCTTGAGGACGGACTATATTGTTAATGCGGCATTTATTAAATGTTCCTTCCGCCACGAGTCCGCCGTTTTACTACAGCCCCTTTTATTCGTGCTCTGGACAGTAACGGAGAAGCCAAGGCCTCTCCATTGTTTTGGAGCGTGTGTAGTTAACAATGGGAGCGCCGTAGGCAAGCGCTCTGCGGCTCCATCCTATGTTTTAAGATCCCCTGGAAGTGGGGTGTCTAATATTTAATAGCAGTAACCGGTCCACACAGTGAAATCGTTTAGGGCCCGATATAAACTGTAGGAATCGGACATTATAAGCGGCTGTATGTAAAGCCGGTGCCTCAATGGGACCACTAGAGCCTAACAACTTCCTCTGTATTTACTCTTCCGCAATCCTGCCATTCCGTTAACGATATCAATGCGCCACATGGTGCCTGTGATTTCCGGCGGGGGAGGGGCCCTTTGTTGCTTATTTAACATTGCCCTACATTGATTACCTTGATTGCTTTAAGCAGTTCTATATTCCACATATGGGTTGCTGTTTCAAAGCAACTTTTGCCTAAAACACAATTAAAAGGAACAGTTAACCCCAAAACATGAGTGTTTTCCAGAAATGAAATGTACTGTTGTGCTGGACTGGTACAACTGGTGTATTTGCTTCAGAAAAAAGGAGAAAAGGCACAGGATATTCTGTAGATACCAGAACTTCTGAAGAATCCGATTGTATAACAGATCTGTTATCTACTACGTATCCTGTGCTTGAATGGCTGCCCCCATGTCTACACAGCAACTTGTTTATATAAACTATAGATGTGTTTATGAAGCAAACCCACAATACCAGTCCAGGGCAACATTACATTATTTTGCCATTCCTATAAAACGCTTTTAATTTTTTTCTTGTTACTATTCCTGTAAGGTGATTGTCCTGGCTGAGTGATAGTGTTATGGCACCACCCCAACCTGCCAAAAAATCTTCATTTCCCCTCAGACCTCTGTTGTTGACCATTGTCTATTTTTTTTTTTTTTTACCGGGACAACCAAATAGCTTTTTAGTTTCTTAGCTATTTAGAAAAAAAGGCATAATATAAACCATTACAAATGTGTGGTTTAACATCTCTGAGAGACCATTATCTGGCTGGCAAATGTGGGGTGTATCATTTGTTTAACCTTTTTATTTTGGAGTCATTGTGAGATATAAGTGCACTTTTAAACCTAATTGTCCAGTTGAGACACATTGGGGGTCATTTATCAACACTGGGCAAATTTGACCATAGGCAGTAACCCATGGTGACCAATCAAATTGCTGCATTCATTGTTCTACTTGCAGCTGGTTCTAAGAATCTAATCACTGATTGGTTGCTATAGGTAACTGCCCTTGGGCAAATTTGCCCAGTGTTGATAAATGAGCCCCACTGAGACCAAAGGCTTAGAAAGTGTTCTGAAACAACTTTTTTTTTTTTTTTTTTTTTTTTTAAAGTTCATAAAATATTTTATATTTCAGCAACTTTGGCAGAATGAGTATTGTAAATTGTTATAATTTTCACAACCTAATAACGCTTGAGTTTTTTTTTTTTTTTTGTTACAAGTATTAAGTGCATTTTCAGGAATAGAGCCACAAAAAGATATATACATTTTCATGAATATACATTTTGTTCATGAAGCATTGTTTATTAGTAGTAGGCACATCATCTACCTTTTTTTGTTTTTGTTTTTATGAACATATTCAAGGTTACAAACGCGGCAAAGTATTGTGACCATTGTAACAAACCAAACAAAATATTAGGGATACACCGAATCCACTTTTTTCGATTCGGCCGAACCCCCGAATCCTTCGTGAAAGATTCGGCCTAATCCGAACCCTAATTTGCATATGCAAATTAGGGGCGGGAAGGGGAAAACATTTTTTACTTCCTTGTTCTCTGACAAAAAGTCACGCAATTTCCCTCCCCGCTCCTAATTTGCATATGCAAATTCGAATTCGGTTCGGCGGGATCCTGCTGAAAAAGGCCGAATCCCGAACCGAATACTGGATTCAGCATCCCTACAAAATATGTAAAATCTCAAATGCAACACTACTGTGTTAACTCTTAAGCATTCTAGCACATTGTAATTCTAATAAATCATCTTCAGAACTTGAATAATCACCATTTATGGTCAAGACTAAAAGCGCTGATTGAGTAGTCTTTGGGAGAGGAAACTGAAAGCTTCCCACAAAGAAAGGGACAACTCTCTATAAAGTTTTAAAAACAATATATGCAATGAGAGATCTGGTCATCTGTAGTCAAGCCATGGCTGCCAGAGTTTTAAACGTTTAGCACGAGTATTTGATAAAAACAAAACTAGTGAGCTTTTCATTTATCATGACCCAGTCAATCTTTTACTTAAAGGGATTCTGTCATCAGAAAATATGTTTTTTTCAAAACACATCAGTTAATAGTGCTACTCCAGCAGACTTCTGCACTGAAATCCATTTCTCAAAAGAGTAAACAGATTTTTTTATATTCAATTATGAAATCTGACATGGGGCTAGACATTTTGTCAATTTCCCAGCTGCCCCAGGTCATGTGACGTGTGCCTGCACTTCAGGAGAGAAATGCTTTCTGGCAGGCTGCTGTTTTTCCTTCTCAATGTAACTGAATGTGTCTTAGTGGGACATGGGTTTTTACTATTGAGTGTTGTTCTTAGATCTACCAGGCAGCTGTTATCTTGTGTTAAGGTGGCCATACACGGATAGATCCGCTCGTTTGGCGATGTCGCCAAACGAGCGGATCTCCCTCCGATATGCCCACCTTGAGGTGGGCAATATCGGGCTGATCCGATCGTGGGCCATAGGGCCCAACGATCGGATCCTAGCGTTCGCCAAACGGGCGGTCGGATCGCGGGACCGTATCAACGAACAGATGCGGCCGCGATCCGACGGGATTTTTAATCCCATCCGATCGAGATCTGGCCGACTTTCGGCCAGATCTCGATCGGGGAAGCCCGTCGGGGGCCCCCATACACGGGCCAATAAGCTGCCGACTCGGTCTGTCGGCAGCTTTTATCGGCCCGTGTATGGCCACCTTTAGGGAGCGGTTATCTGGTTACCTTCCTATTGTTCTTTTGTTTGGCTGCTGGGTGGGAAAGGGAGGGGGGTGATATCACTCCAACTTGCAGTACAGCAGTAAAGAGTGATTGAAGTTTATCAGAGCACAAGTCACATGACTTGGGGCAGCTGGGAAATTGACAATATGTCTAGCCCCATGTCAGATTTCAAAATTGAATATAAAAAAATCTGTTTGCTCTTTTGAGAAATGGATTTCAGTACAGAATTCTGCTGGATTAGCACTATTAACTGATTCATTTTGAAAAAAAAAATTTTCCCATGACAGTATCCCTTTAAATGCAGGAAGAGAGATGGGTTCAGATTTGCTTGCTGTAGCAATTTTGTTCAGTTGCTGAAAAGATAACTGTAAGCAATTCATGCTTAAAGGAAAACTATACCCCCCAAAATAAATAGTTAAAGGGGTGGTTCACCTTCTTTTTGTATTATTTGCTGCCTTACACTGACCCCCATCTAAAAACAAATGCTCTGTAAGGCTACAAATGTATTGTTATTGTTACTTTTTATCATTTATCTTTCGATTTAGGCCTCTCCTATTCGTATTCCAGTCTCTTTTTCAAATCAATGCATGGTTGCTAGGGTTAGTTGGACCCCAGCAACCATACTGTCGAAAATGCAAACCGGAGAGTTGTTGAATAAAAAGTTAAATAACTCAAAAACCTCAAATAATAAAAAATGAAAACCAATTGCAAATTCTCAGAATATCACTTTTTTTTTTTTACACATCATACTAAAAGTAAGCTCAAAGGTGAACAACCCCTTTAAGCAACAGATAGTTTTTATCAAATTAAGTGGCATATTAAAGAATCTTACCAAACTGGAATATATTTTTAAGTAAATCTTTCCCTTTTACATCTCTTACTTTGAACCACCATTTCGGGATGGTTTGTGTGCTGCCTTAGAGATCACCTGACCAGAAATACTACAGCTCTTAGTGTGGAAGCAAAAGACAAAACTCTGTCTGTTAATTGGCTCGTGTAACCTAACATGTATGGTATGGTTTGTTTGTGTGCACCGTGAATCCTAAGATCCCAAGTAGCGGCCCTTATTTTTTAAAATGGCAATTTTCTATTTATGATTACCCAATACTACTAAAAATAGTCCACTATGAAAATGGTTTATTCACATGAAGCAGGGTTTTACATATGAGCTGTTTTATTCAATATATATTTATAGAGACCTACTTTGTTCGGGGGTATATTTTTCCTTTTAAGTTTTGTAAAGCCATTGCATTTTCTATGCAATGAAGCAGAAGGTGGGTCACTAGTGATGGGCGAATTTATTCGCCAGGCGCGAATACGCATCGAATTTGCGCGATTCGCCGCCAGCGAATAAATTCGCAAAACTCCCGCGAAAATTCGCGGCAAAAATTCGCCAACGTCAAAAAAAAATTTTCCGGAAAAATGGGCGCCGGCGTCGAAAAAACGGGCGCTGTTTCGCCAATTTTTCGGCGAAGCGAAACGGCGCAAATTCGCCCATCACTATGTGTCACGTTTGGCATTGATATGAAATACAGAAAAAAATAACATTGTACACTCTGCTCCAGAATTGAACGATAGTAAGACATGTCCACCAAATATGATACATGGAACTGAAACAGTTGGCATCTACTGACATTGTTAGCAATTCTCTCAGGAACAGCTTTGATTTTGCTTTAATGATTTGCCTGTATCAATAAAACGACATTTTTATTGGAATTGTGATCTTTATGATACAGGTATGGGATGAATTGTGATCTTTATGATACAGGTATGGGATATATATATCAGAAAAATGCCCTGTACTTGATCCTAACTAAGAATTGTAGAACCTCCCTAGTCCGTATTGGTGGCAATAGAGTTTATTTAATGTTTAAATCATTATCAGACTGAAGGTATGGTGACCCAAGCATTCTGGATAATAGATCCCATATCTGGATTTATATTAAGCCCTTCACTTATAAATCAACCAATTCGTCACTAAATCCTCTTGGTTGCAAAGGTTGGCGGAATTTAGTAGGTGTGTATACGTTTTGAGCTGCAGAATGTGGGGAAATAGTTCCTGACAAAAAAAGAATTAAAACTTACAAAATGCACATTCTTAAAGCACTATTAGCACATTTCCATGCCATTGTTTATGTTGTAAGATGATTTTCATACATTTTCTGCATGGCCGGATTATAGTAAAATTGCCATACAGTGAGTACTTGAGCAAATGTGTAACTTACATGTATTTTTTTTTTTTTTTTCATTTAAGTGAGAGTGAAGGCCAGGTTAAAGAAGAAAAAACATCCTTAAAGGAGAAATCTGCTGTAAATAGGAAGCAAACTAGGTTCAATCCATATGGAAAAGATAAAGGTTCAGGAGAAAAGAAGGGTCAGAGTCGCAACAGAGTTTTTATCAGTAATATTCCCTATGATATGAAGTGGCAAGCTATTAAAGACCTTATGAGGGACAAAGGTAAGTCCTAGTGATTAATAGTTCTCTGGGCAAGGCAGTCTTCTTTACTTTTTATTTTATTTATTTTTTAAATTGTTATTCCTTCATACAGTTATTGCCTTAATATACCTGCATAACCACACCTTTTATTTGTTTGATAAATGGCTTTTATCTGTTATTTTTTCCCACCAAAACTTAAATGGGCTTTGCAGGTTATATTTACTGTTTCCTGGTAATATATTGCAGATCATTTCCAAAGGCAATTTTAAAGAAATCATCCTAGTTAATGAATGGATAGGTTATGGATGATATTATATTTATGTTGCCGTGTAATGACTATACAGCAGGGCGTATTGCCTGCATTGGCTATACTGCCAGAGATTGTCTGTTTTGCAGTTTTCCTTCTGTCTGCTGTTGCAATTGTGAAATTTGGTTTAATTACTCCATATAAATTCAACATCCTCTTTCTAAAATTATTGGGTGAAACTTGTTATATTCCACCAGATTTCTATGTCCTAAAATTGTCTTTAGTGTATCTGTTGTAAGGTGACAAGACTATTTGATTGGTTTATATTTTGACTGTATTCCTCTTGCTTGTAGCTTTGCTGTGAAACACATGACTTGTAAATTTGGATTTTTAGGCAATTTTACAATTTGAAGACAACTCAGGTAGAAAGTCACCTTAAAACAGCTGTCGCACGTTAGATGACCAATATTAAAGTGAGACTGTTGAAGTGATAATCTGGTAAAGGACTATTTTGTATCTGACTTTGTTCACCAACTATAATCATACTTGCCAAAACATAATCTGCAGTATAAATAGGTGATAATTGGTAGCTTGTATTGCTTTTGATAATGTGGCTTTCACCTTTAAGAAAACTAGCTAAATAATATAGCTATTGACGGGAGATATGATGGTCTGAGTTGATTGTTGGTGAATAATAGGTTTTTTTGTTTTTCTTTTTTGAAGAGGTGTGCACAGGGCACAGTAAAG
Source organism: Xenopus laevis (assembly GCF_017654675.1). Lineage (NCBI taxonomy): Eukaryota > Metazoa > Chordata > Amphibia > Anura > Pipidae > Xenopus > Xenopus laevis. The sequence continues at coordinate 50,621,061 of NC_054376.1, forward strand.
AACGCTACTGGTGTTAAACGTATTGTCTTTTGGTATTTTTTCCTTTGTATGTCTTATGTAGTTGGTGAGGTTACATACGTGGAGCTCTTTAAGGATGCTGAAGGAAAATCAAGGGTAAGTGCCGTGGGCATCAATATGTTTGAGGAGTTATGATCCTCAGCAGATTCTGTGACATCTGTATATGTTTTTGGAAAGTAAGTTTCATTTTCTTACCCTACTGTATTGCTGTACGCATATTTCAGGCTCTAAATTTGCTACTCTTTCATCCTTATAAAATTGGTTGAAAGTATTCAATTGGATTACCATTGTTTTCAGGGTTTGCTTCTAAAAGCTTAATAAAGACAAATTGAGTCAGGGTCTGAATTCCGGTCTCACTCTTGTTCTTTATAATAGTTCAATGGTAATTTACTCCGTAGTACTAGGATTGTAACTACTTTGCATATCAATGACTTTTTGTGGTTTGCTGGGCTGCTTAACAGCCAATGTGGTGAATGTTTTGAATCAGTGAGCCAATTTTATATAAGGGGAAAAAAATAAGATGGATTATTTACTTAATGCGGATGAGAAAAGGCACAGTCATTGGCCATTTGGTAGAATGATTTACATTTGCATTTGTCGTATGCTTTTTAAAGGTCTTAGTTAAAATATTTAGACAAAGTCGTTGAATAAAGATTTCACAAAATATTATGTATTTTATTAGTAATATATAAATGGCAGTTATACATATTTTACACACAAACTTGCAATCTTTATTAATGTTTTATACATCTATGTATATGACGTAATCCATTGTAAACTTTTAATTATCTGTTTTTGTTTTTTCTCTTTCCATGTGAATTTATGGATATAGGGAAGTGGGTAGGTATACATTTTATTTTTATTTTTATTCCTTATGGGTCGCTTTTGGTGCTAATTTTTTTTTTTTTTGTTATTCCCTCCAGAGTTGTAGAATTTAGAGATATGGAGTATGTAACAAAAGCTGTAGAAGTGATGAACAAGCATGATTTAAATGGTAGACCACTTAACATCAAAGCAGTAAGTTGTTTTATTTTCCTTGTGAAAATTCTTGTACATATTAGTACCGGTATAAGATCTATTACCTAAAATGTTTGGGACCTGGGGTTGTCTGGATCGTGAATCTTTTCTGTAACTTGGATCTCCATACCTTAAATCTCAAAAAAAAAAATGGATACCGTATAAGCCGAGTTTTTCAGCATCCAAAATGGGCAAAAGTCTACCTCTGCTTATACTCGAGTCAGTGGGCAGTAGCTGAGATTGCAGTCACTTTTAATCATTTCTATACCAACAGTTCGCTTGGGGAGAGACTGCAATATCACACAGCGCCCTCTATTGGTTGTATGAAAGAATAACCGTGCGCCCTCTGTTGGTTATATGAAAGAAAAAGTGTCTGCAATATCACAGCGCCATCTGTTGGTTATATGAAAGAATAACAGTGACTGCAATATCACACCGCGCCCTCTGTTGGTTATATGAAAGAATAAGTGACTGCAATATCACACAGCGCCCTCTGTTGGTTATATTAATGATTAACAGTGATGGCAATATCACACAGCACCCTCTGCACATGGTAGTGAGACAATGCACAAAGTAATCCGTTTGGCAATTCTCTGTCACCATCAACTTTGCAAAGAAGTCCGGTTGATCGCTGGGGGGGGGCGCTTTGGCGGAATGTGCGCTGCTGGGAGACAGGGCTGTTTTGTTTTTTGTTTGGGAAGAGTAAGTACTCCTCAAACATCGAACATTGCCTATACTGTCCTAACATCATCTTGGCTTCCAGTAGGCTTATGGCAGACATGGTGAACCCTAATACACACCATTAACCCCTGATCCTGTCCCTTCCTCCTTTAGTTTACTTTAAAGGGGTGGTTCACTTTAATGCATGGTGCTAGGGTAATTTGGACCAGTTTTCTTACATTACAAAAGGGAGAACTGCTGAATAAAACTCTTAAATCACAATTAATAAAACCTGAGAACCAATTGTAAATTGTGTCAGAATATCACTCTCTGCATCATTCTAAAAGTGAACTCAAAGGTGAACAACCTCTTTAAAGGATAAGGAAAACATTCAGCGAGAATATTGGGCTTCTAAAAATATTGCTTGGCCACTTACCAAGCATCTAGAAATATGGTTGCAGCTTGGTAGTGACTGTCTTCAAAGCCTATGCTCATGTCACATTGAGCTAGGGCATCACTCTTTAAGTTAGCCTCTGTGCATGTGAACGACATCTTTTTTTCAAATCCCATGCATGCACATGCAATTAATTAATTCAAGTCAAGTTCAGCAGGCAGGACTATGCACACAGAACAGACACGTAGGGAAGTTTGATGTCCGTGGAACCAATATGGGGGCCTTCACAGAAGATTTTCTTTATGCTCCTTTAGTAAAGTATGGAGGGTTTGGGGCTAGGGTGGACTATGGAGAGAAAAAGCTAGGATTTTTAGGCTTTCCTTTTTACTTGCATCTATGCATCTTCATGTGTATCCATACTAAGGGTGTATTGCAGCTCACAATGCACATTAAAGCTCTTTCTGGCTGACATATGCCCTGTGAGCAGTGCGACTTGCAGATGCAGTTGAAGAAAATGGTATGGGCAGTATCGGGTGATCATTTGTGGAAAAAAATGCATAATGTGGGTCATATGAAGGTCCACCTGCTTAGACCTGTGTAGATCTCTAGCAAAGGCATACTCACTCCACACTTCTGCATTTACTACCAAAATAGTAGTTGGTTTTATGATAAAGGCTTAGAGAGGACATGCTAGTGAAGGGTTTAAGTCAGGGGTCAGCAACCTTTACTATCAAAAGAGCCATTTTGCCCCCTATTCCATTAAAGAAAAATAGTCTGGAGCCGCAAAACATAACACAGCTTATAAACGTTTAAAAGTTTTAACCTTTTTTTAATTTTAACCGTTACAACAACAGAATACAACAAACAGAAGTGCAGTGTGTATGTGTAGGCCTACTTTGAAATAAGTTAAACACTTAAGAGCCCTATTAAATGCTAGTGTTCTCATCTGTTTTATGTGACTTCGGTTTCTGAAGCTCCATGCTGATCTTCCCTCTCTTGTCTTGAGGTGTGACCTAGGTAAGGACCATGATGAATCATCTTGCTGCAGCTTGGTCTTGCCTGTCACTCCTGGGATGTCTATACAGCCCTTGCACCTACTGCTGGCTTCCTGGGTGTGCAACCGTGGTATGCTGATCATTCGCTTACTGCAGTCGCACACTCGAGAACCGCCAGCAGGTGCAAGGGCTGTATAAACGTGACTGAGCCGCAGCAAGCAGGATAAAGAGCCGTATGAGGCTCCTGAGCCACGGGTTGCCTACCCCTGGTTTAGGTGGTTTCTGAGCAAAACTTACAGCAGGGCACCTCCTTATTGGTGTGACATGTGTGCCTACCCCTCTCCCCAGGTGATGTCATATCTCCAGTCCTTCCGGTTTGTAATTGAGGGGTCAGGATGCGTGAGGGTTGACAAATCGTCTGGTTGTTCAGGTCCTCTGACTAACATGGAAGTCATCTGTTTTCGTTATGCTGCTTTCAGACTTGTTTTGTAGGAATGAAAGTATTAATCTAGTTCTTTCCTGTGAGCATCTTGTGAATATTTTCACATCTTTGATTTTTTTTTTTTTTGTAGGATCCTGATGGAGAGCATGCTAGAAGATCTCTGCAGCGTGGTGGTGGTGGTGGAGGAGGACCACCATTCCCAGGGGGTCATGGTTCAGATATGGGTCCTGGAATGATGAATATCCCACCCTCCATTATTAATAATCCCAACATCCCACCAGAGATAATTGGCTCTTTAAGAGCTGGGCGACTGGGAACAACCATATTTGTCGCAAATGTAAGCTGCTTTAAATCACTTTAGTAATCTTTCACAATTTCGGTAGTTTTTTTTTTTTTTTAGCATTCAAAAAGTTTCCACCAAGGTCATTAGATTTTAAGTTTTATTGAAAGCCCACTATTTCAGTACCTTTTTTTATTTTCCATTTGATTTGTAGGATGATAATTAGGGTTTCAACAAATTTTAATTGAAACAAGTGAGTTGCAGGTAGGAAAGGAGCAGAGCGAGTGCTAAAAGTTGCCCGGAGTGCGTACTTTAGTGTACAACTTTAGTTCACAAATGCTCAGTTTTCATAATGACAAATTAAATAATTCAAGGAAGACTCTTAGTTGTTTGCCCTAGGTTTCATGACCTGTTCCCAAAATAATGGAATTTATTAAATGTTAAGTGGCTAATTTATACGTCTTTTTTTTTTTTTGAATATCCTTATTATAACCCTATTAAACTTATATTTTTATGGAAATCATAACCAAGATTAGTCTGTATTACCATTAGCTGTATATGTAGTCACTTAGACATTCATAGTCCTAATTTTTTTTTTTTTTTTTTTTAAATTTTCACTTAAAGCTTGATTTCAAAGTTGGCTGGAAGAAACTGAAGGAGGTATTCTGCATCGCAGGAACTGTAAAGCGAGCAGACATAAAGGAAGATAAAGATGGAAAGAGCCGTGGAATGGGAACAGTCACTTTTGAACAACCAATTGAAGCTGTGCAAGCTATTTGTATCCTTATTTATATATAGTGCAGCTTGTATGTTTTAGCTTTGAGAAAAGGTCCTACAAATAGAAATTTGATGTTGTAATGCGTGTATAATAATACAAAAAAAAAACCACCACAAAGAGAGTGCTGGTCCAGAAATAGTTTATTCCAATACAGAATAATATGCTGAAAATTTGACCATGTACCCCACATATATATGGTTACAGCATGCTGCATGTTTTTGCTTATATGTAATGTGTATGTTGCTATAAAATATCTTCACTTTGTGCAGTGGTCCCCAAGGGGGGGTTGTGGGTTTAGTGCAACTTATAATTGTTATGTTTGTATATATTAATGTAAACTTATCTGAGTAGATCAGACCATCAAATATACAATATCCAATATTTTTTTTTAAATTGCTTTTAGTCATAATGTTAACCATTTTGGGCAGTCTTCCTTTACAATTTTTATTCCAGCTATGTTCAATGGGCAGTTTTTGTTTGACAGGCCTATGCATGTGAAAATGGTAAGTGGAAAAATTACCTGTGCTTAGGGAATTTTAAAGGTGTATACACCACCTTTTAACATGAGATCAATAAATAGGGCTTGTGCTGATACTTTTTTCCTTTTCTTTCATAAAAACCTATTTGTTGTGAGAACATTAGCTTTTTAAATGGTAGCCAAGTGGGTTCTATTATAGAGAGATGAGACAGAGGATAGGTTTTGACTTGATTTATTTCACTGAAAAAACACATGAACAGGTCCCAGCTTGTCATTAGCAAAGGTGGTTTTAGGAGTATACTTCATATTTAAGACAAAGGCCATAGTAAACCTGGGACACCCATTGCTCCATATTAAGAGCAAACCAATATGACCCAGAATTAATTTTCTTTAAACTTCTAGGTTATTTAATAAATGACTGTTCACATGTCTTCCCCTCTCCCCCATCTAGGATGACAAATCACTCCCACATGATGATTTTGCAGACAAAACACCTCAGTTGCCACGTAAGTTCATTGCAACAGTCTGCTTGGAGCCTGTTTTTGTTTGGTTTTAATCGGTGAAATGGGTCTTATAGATAATGAAAAATATATTTACTTAAAACAGCTAGTGATTATGAGACCTTTTTGTAGTATGCAAACTACTATCAAACAGCTCAGAGGGACACTGACTGCAATTATTTAGGACAGTGGTCCCCAACCTTTTTTGGCCCAGGGACCGGTGTAAAGCCCAAATTTTTTGCAAGGACCAGGGGAGCGGGCATAAACTGCGCGTGGTGCATAAATTTCACACACGCCGCGTCCAATTCGGCGTGTCTGTGTCAAAGGTGTACGCCATGTCAAATGCAGGCTTGGAGGCCCAGTTCAAGGTATGTCCGCGGCCCGGCGGTTGGGGACCCCTGACTTAGGACACACTATACTCATTTTTTCACACTTCCCACTGCCTGTAATGATAGTCTGCTTTTTAAATTACCTTATAGCTAGTGGTAACATTAATTTACTGGTTTTCTTCTTTCATCCACTTGGTTGGTACACTATTATGCATGATAGTTCTATTAGGGAAATTGAATTTTATTGCAAGTGTTGCTAACATTTTGAGAGTTATTTAATTCTAGTCTTTTATTTCAGGTGGACTGGGAGGTATCGGAATGGGACTTGGACCTGGTGGACAGCCAATCGCCGCAAACCAAATGAGCATGGGAAGTGGAATGGGAAATATGGGTCCTGGAGGCAAGTGTAGATGTTTAATTCTCTTGTTCTAAGCCACTGAATATTTATTAAAATGCTTGTATTGTGACTTCAGTGGATATGTATATAAATAACTTCATTAGAAATGGGTCCCTGAAATGAAACACTTTATTAATACTTTTCATATTTAATTAATTTTGACTATAGCATATTTAAATCATTTCTTCCCTTAGAACACTGGCCCCCAACCTGTGATTGGCTTTTGGTTGTCCCTATGTGGACTGGCAACCTACAGGAGGCTCTGTTTGACAATAAACCTGGTTTTATATAACCAAAACTAGCCTCCAAGCCAGGAAATGAAAAATAAGCACCTGCTTTGAGGCCATTGGGAGCAACATGTTGTTCGCGAGCCACTGGTTGGTGATCACTGCCTTAGAACATTTTTGTACTGGGCAAATAGGTTTTGCTGGTAGGACTGCCCCATTTTTCAACCCATATTATATGTACAGTTGCTGTCCTGGAGCTTATTCATAATACTGGTTATCCTGTGTGATTTTTACATTACATATTATATTGTGCCATGTAATATATGTCACCTACAGTAAATTTTTCCATTAAATTCTCTGTGGAAATAGTTTTGTGTGACTGCTGCGAACACTATTATCTGTATATATTGCAAAATGTACTATTCTCTATTTTAAAGGTATGGAAGGTCCTGGTTTTGGATCAATGAACAGAATGGGAGGTAAGCAATATTTTTTGTGTGCACCGTATTGACTTATGTACATATACTGTTATCAAAAAGTAACATTTTGTTCTGTTTTTACATTAGGAAGTGGATATAGCAGCATGGAAGGAATTAATAACATGTCTGGATTTAGTGGAATGAACAGAATGACAGGTATTTATGGTTTACGTATCCTCATAGAAGGGTTGCAAAAAAACAAACATTTGTTATAATATGCCCTTAAATCCTAGTAATAGGTATTATCCTTTATAGTGTAGATACATTGTGTTTTATTATTTTGTACGGTAATTTTAATAGCACTGTATTCTTATAGGATAGGCTCCGTTTCTATATGTTGGTGCATGACTTAAAGGGCATGTAAAGTCTAAAATAGAATAAGGCTAGAAATGCTGTATTTTGTATACTAAATATAAACATGAACTTACTGCCCCACAAGCCTAATCAAACAAATAATTTATGCTTTCAAAGTTGGCTTCAGGGGGTCACCATCTTGTAACTTTGTTAAACATCTTTGCAAGACTAAGACTGTGCACATGCTCAGTGTGGTCTGGGCTGCTTAAGGATCGTCATAAACAAAGCTGCTTGAGTTCTGCATGGCTGGGAAGTAAGGCGGGGGCTCCCCCTGCTGTTCATAAGTATGATTGTTTCCCTGTAGAGCAGTTAGGGACCATCTGACATTTCCTATCCACAGCAGTAAATGAAGGTAGAATTTCACTGCATACAGTCAGGTTTCTTATAAAAACGGTACCCATTTTTTAATTAAAGTATATTGGAGATAGGGTTCTTTTTCATTAAAGAAAGTAAAAATGGGATTTTATTTTTTTGCCTTTACATGCCCTTTAAAGCGATTCTGACACGTTCCTATAAATATCATAGAAATGTGTCTGTATGAAGAAAATGCTGCACACAAAACATTTTCTGCAAAGGCCCCCCTCAAATCCGCCCCCAGCCCTGCGCACCTTTCTCAGCCGAATCCCTCCCTGCACTGACTTATCTTCCGGGTTGCTTCAGTGATGCAGGGCTGGGGGCGGAGCGATCATTCCATAGGCTGAAATCCTGTTGTGATACGCAATCTGCCAATGGAAGGATCGCGCAGCCCCCAGCCCTGCGTCCGTGAAGCAACCCGGAAGATGTAAGAAACAGTTGAAGAGATTTAGTCAGCATTTGAATTCAGTTAAAAAGAGCTTTTAGGTGGGTCGGGTGAGTGCAGGGCTAGGGGTGGCTTTGCTTGGGGCTTTGAGGGGAAATATTTTGTGTGCAGCATTTTCTTCATACTGACACGTTCCTATGATTTTTATAGGAACGTGTCAGTATCACTTTAAAAATGTCAGTTGTTCTGCTTTTGATATACTTTGTTTGCTATTGATACTGAGCAGTAAGCTGCAATTCTGTCTTACCAAAACATGCAGTTAATTACTTTTTTTTGTTGGTAAAATAATAGCTGTGATCTGCTTGCCTAATCCATATGTATTCATTTTTCTTTGTTTTGCATAGGACTAGGTGGCGTGGATGAATTCAGAGGGAGTTTGAGTTCTGGCATAAGTGGAAGCATGGGTGGAATGGGAACTAGCATGGGTGGCATGACAAGTGGCATGGGAGGTAAGCACATTGTTTTTGTTCAAGATGAATGTGTCTGATTTCTCTCGGTTATTTAACCAAGATTTTGTCTTAATGTATATATTTTGTTTTTAAGATATGTTTCGAGGAGGAATGGGAGGTGGCATCGAAAGAGATTTCGGTCGCAGTGAAATTGGTTTAAATCGTGGGTTTGGAGATTCATTCGGAGGAATGAGTAAGCGAATATAGCTTTTTAAATTTAGACTTGAATTTATGCTGTATTAGTCCTCTCCCGGTCCTATTAATATCAATTAAACAGTTGCAAACAAGGGCTACCCATTTTTCCCCAGAGCCACTTTATATTGTGAAAGTCGTCTTATATATTGGTTACAGCTTCGGTAAAATATGGTTTGTTTTTTGTTGTTTTTTAAGTAGTTCTCTGAAATGTAATTTGATCTTTCCAGTAGTTAAAAAAAAAAAAAAAAAAAAAAAAAAAAAAAAAGTTAGCTGCTCCTGTAATTCTACTTACCTTACTAAGCTGTTAACAGTTCTTTGTGCAGAAAATACATGTATCCATGTGTATACAAAGTTTACCAAATTTGTAAACAAATTATTTTTCAATACATCATTTCCCTCGCAGTTATCCATTATGTATTTATTAGAAAAAATACTTGGGGGCAGATTCACTAACTTCGAGTGAAGGATTCGAATGAAAAAAATTTGAATTTCAAAGTATTTTTTGGGTACTTCGACCATCGAATTGGTTAAATTCGTTCGAATTCGAACGATTCGAAGTAAAAATCGTTCGACTATTCGACCATTCGATAGTCTAAGTACTTTCCCTTTAAAAAAAACTTCGACCCCCTACTTCGGCAGATAAAACCTACCGAAGTCAATGTTAGCCTATGGGGAAGGTCCCCATAGGCTTGCTAACCTTTTTTTGACCGAAGGATTTTCCTTCGATCGTTGGATTAAAATCCTTCGAATCGTTCGATTCTAAGGATTTAATCGTTCGATCGAACGAAAAATCCTTCGATCGATCGCAGGATTAGCGCTAAATCCTTCGACTTCGATATTCGAAGTCGAAGGATTTCAATTCGAGGGTCGAATTTCGAAGTATTTTTAACTTCGAAATTCGACCCTTAGTGAATCTGCCCCTTAGTGTGTGGAAACGATGCATGACGTGTAAAAGCACATTAAGCTAACTTTTTAATATTTTAACATTTCAAAATCCTTGGTAAACAAAAGATGGGCTTCATTTTAAGAATGAGAAAGAAAAATATCAAATGCAAAATAAAAAAAAAATAACCTGAATGTGCTAACTGGCACATTTTATTGCCAGTTATCCAATTGAGATGTTAAATTAAGATGTAAGAAAAATGTAAAACCTTATTTCATTGGTCGTTCTCTAGGTGGTGCCATGGTTGGAGGCTTTGGTGGAATGAGTTCTTCTGCAATGGGTCCTCTGGGCACTGGAATGAGTAGGTTACAGTATTGTAATAGAATTATTTATCATTTTTTATACCTGCATTGGAAGAAGCACATCCTTGTGTTTACCTGTTCATTAGAGCTGGCTCAAGTATTTATTTATTTTGTTTTCCAACACGCTTTCATTTTGTAGACAGTGGAATGAGTGCAGTAAATTCAATGACAATGGGGCTTGGTATGGACCGAATGAGCAGTAGCTTTGACAGACTTGGTGGTCTGGACAGGACTATGGATATGGAGAGAGGATTTGGAGGATATGGATCTGCTCAATTGGGTAGTGGTTCCAGAGATAGAGGAATGTCTAAGGGATGCCAAATATTTGTAAGAAATGTAAGTATAATATTCCAGATAATTATTTATTTTTTTAATATACATAATCTAATTTTTTACTTAATATTTCAGCTGCCCTTTGACTTAACCTGGCAAAAACTGAAAGAGCAGTTTAATCGGTGTGGTAAGTATTACTTTTCTTGAACACAAGCCTAGATCTATTAAGACATTTACATTTTAATGTACTGTATAGTCCCTTTTTTTCCTGGTTGTTTTGAATGTTATTGAAAGTTTTGTGTTAAATATATAGAAAAGGAGCCCCTTTTAAGAGCAAAAGAAAAAAAAATAGTAGCACTGAATTTTATTAATCAGATGGAAAAGCTCAACATTTCTGCACAGATCGGTAAATTAATATTCTGTGGTGAGAATGAGCTGCCCACTGTCTCTGAGCACTTTGTACAATCATTACATAAGAGACATGACAAACATTAGACTGCCCATATTTAATAGTAACTTGGCAACGTAATAATTACCCCTGAACTTTTTATGCCTGATACAGAGAGGAGAGTTTTTTCCTTTTAATGGGGTGGTTCACCTTTACGTTAACTTTTTAGTATGAGGTAGACATTGGCAATTTATCTTTACTTTTTAACTTTAGTTACTTGGTTTATTTAGCTTTTTGTTCAGCGGGCAGTTTGATATTTCAGCAGCTATTTCGCATCCTGTGCGAATATCAGACCTGTGTGTCAGGGCTGACATTCGCACAGGATTTCTGGGGCACAAGAGGGTTCAGGCTGAGCTTGCCCCTCCTGACCGCAACCTTACTCTACCTGACTTCCGCCTCCAGTTATAGGTGCCCCGCCCCTCTATGACATCAGAGACGGGGCAAGGCGGACGTGGGTGTATAAATAGAAGTGCCTTTACGGGTCGGCTTGTGAGCGGTCGGGAGTTGTTTGAAGTTTTGTCGACCTACAATTTATTAAAGTTCTTACAGAAGTTTAGCTGTGAATAAAACAGATGGATTCATGTTTTAAGTTTCCCTGAATGTTGCTGTCTTAACGCTGATTTCAGGCAAAGAAATCTGCCTACTTTTGCCGAATTCAGCCTAGTGTGCCTGCACCCCTGCCCACACACAGGTTCCAGGTGCAGGCAGAAGAGGTGGCTAATGCCCCCATACTACTGTATTCTAAGTAATTTTCCCAAACACCGTATTTAAACTTGAATGGCAGGCACCATGAACTTGTAGTAGCTTTACTGTATATAGCGGCACACTTTTTTTTCCTTGTTGTCTTCTGCTCCATAGTTAGGGGTTAAGACCGTTTATATGATATGGATTAGTAATTTGCTATATGCTATTTGTTTCCCCCTCTAACTACCTTTAGGTCGAGTAATGTTTGCTGAAATAAAAATGGAGAATGGAAAGTCCAAAGGCTGTGGAACTGTAAGGTTTGACTGTCCAGAAACCGCTGAAAAGGCCTGCAGATTAATGAATGGCATCAAAATAAATGGCAGAGAGATTGATGTCCGTTTAGACCGCAATGCATAATTCCCCCCCCCCCGAACATTCCGACATTTATTTACTTTTTTTTTTTTGGTAATAAAAATAGTAACCGTGAATTCTCATAGCTGGAAAGGTTGTATTTAGTCTTCAAACTTTAACAGTTTGGTGTTTCCTGTTTTAGTTATGTTTAACTTACATTTGTTTTTTAAACACCACATCTATAGTCATTCAGTTTAAATGAATTGACATTGTTTTTAATAAAGTCACTTTTCCACAGCTAGTTTAAAGCCTGTATTGTGGTGGTATTTCAGTACTGTATTTATGTATTTTTAAGCTTCTATGGCGACAGTTCCATGAGAAAATCAAATAAATTTGTAGTCTGATCGGTTGCACAGAATCTGAAAATGGTTTGTCTATTTTGTTATGGGTCTTTTCATTAAAGGAACAGTAACACCAAAAAAGTTGTGTTTTAAAGTAATGAAAATATCATGTAATGTTGCCCTGCATTGGTAAAACACATCTGTTTACTTCAGAAACACTGATTATCTGCTGTGTAACATGAGCCTTTTCTCGTTCAAATAGCTGCCCCCATGGCTACACAGCAGCTTATTTATATAAACAAGTGGAAGTGTTTCTGAAGCAAACACACCAGTTTAACTAGTGCAGGGTAACACGGCATCTTATATTTATTACTTTAAAACAATTTCATTTTTTGACGTTACTGGTCCTTTAAGCTAAAGCCGTACTCTTGAGATACATCCCATTGCTGGATCAAGGCATATTTATTAGGTATTAGTCCCCACACAACACTATAGGCATATTCCCTATAATACCAAGTTCATACAATATTGATAATGTAACAAATATTAAATACATCAATAGGCATACAACTCCTAACTTCTTATCAAGTTTCCAGCCATTTACATGTACAGCCACAAAGATGAACAAAATGGAGAACAGGAGAGAAATTGTTGTGTATGTTATGCCACTGCTGTTAACATCCACAGGTGATGACCTGTCTACAAAGACAGTCTTAATAAACCAAGGTACTCCCAAACACAGCATATCAAACACATTGGATCCCACAATGTTGGACATGGCCATGTCTCCTTTACCTGTATAAAAAAAAAAAAAAAAAAATTACTTGGCATCTAAATTTAAAGCGAGAACCCAGTTTTAACAATTTCTGAAATCCCTCTTATGGGTTTTTAGTCATGGTTAAGAGTACTTTTAAATCATAAATATCCTAAAGGAGGATTAGTGTTTATTTTCCCCACATAGGGGTGCACTTCTTAACCAGTGTTTTTAAATTTTGAAATGAAATCACAAAACTGCCTTTTAAACACCAGGGTGGTTATTTACTAAACTCCAAATGCACAAAATCCGAAAAATGTGTTTAGTATAAAATAATTATAAAGGAAAAAGTCCAAATCAAAAAATCCTGCATCTCAGACCTGCTGAGGTTACATATAAGTCAATGGGAGAAGTTAAAGATTTTTTTGAACTGCGCTGGGTTTCGTGCAATAATCCAAAGTTTTCTGGGTTTTCAGGCAAAAATAAAAAAAAAATTAGTTTTCGCATGTAAATTCTGAAAAATTTGTAAAATTCAGATTTTTTGCCTCAAACAATTTTCGGAAAGTGTATTGAAATATACGGAGAAAAAAAAAAGTCCGGATTTGGTCGGATTTCTTTTCAGATAATGAGATAAATTTGGACTTAAAGGGATCCGGTCAAAACGCATCAGTTAATAGTGCTACTCTAGCACATGACTTGGGGCAGCTGGGAAATTGACAATATGTCTAGCCCCATGTCAGATTTCAAAATTGAATATAAAAAAAATCTGTTTGCTCTTTTGAGAAATGGATTTCAGTGCAGAATTCTGCTGGAGTAGCACTATTAACGGATTCATTTTGAAAAATTATTTTTTCCCATGACAGTATCCCTTTAATGATAAATGGGCCTCCCCGTCTCCCTTGTTGCATGAGTTCTGAAGTCTGCAAGCTTGAAGGGGTTTTTCACCTCAAACTGAGTTCTTTGCATCATGAAAAAAATGGGTTTGAAGATGTATAAATGTAATTGCATATGGCTTTTTTTTTTTTTTTTTAATCCCTTTTTGTTTCAGGAGTGCAGAGAATGTGAACCAGGCAACTGCAATTATATTTCCTATGAAACCAAGAAAGAGTGTTGAATAGTAATGTTGCTAAGAATTCTATTTTCTTTCACTAAAAATAAGTGTTTTCAGTGGAAGACACTTTTAATAAGTGTATTCTGGGTGGGTTTTTAACACACAGGAGTACCCGCCTGCGGTCCAACCATAGCTCTTATAATCAAAGCAATAGGATCACATAGTAAATATTCAGGAACATATTTCCCCAAGTCTAATACAGTAAGTAAATATTCTGAAACACATAGAAATATACAGCAATTGTTACCTTCTCTTGCTACTAGCACGCTTGCAACTGTGTCTGGGATGCTTGTTCCAGCAGCAAGCAATGTAAGTCCCATAACTGTGTCAGGAATAGTTAATGTTTCACCTGCAATGTATTTAATTAGTATCAGCAAATTGACATTTTATAGGCATAGGCTCAAATTCATTTTAAAGGAATAACTGAAAAGCCTTACATTGTTAAAGGACAAGGAAAGTCTAAAATAGAATAAGGCTAGAAATGCTGTATTTTGTATACGTAACATAAGCATGAACTTACTGCACCACAAAGCCTAATCAAACAAATGATTTATGCTTTCAAAGTTGGCCACAGGGGGCTGTCATCTTGTAACTTTGTTAAACATCTTTGCAAGACAAGACATACTCAGTGTGGTCTGGGCTGCTTAGGGATCATCATAAACAAAGCTGCTTGAGTTCTGCATGGCTGGTAAATAAGGCGGGGGCTCCCCCTACTGTTCATAAGTATGATTGTTTCCCTGCTCAGCAGTTAGGGACCATCTGACAATTCCTATCCACAGCAGTAAATGAAGGGAGAATTTCGCTGCATACAGTCAGGTTTCTTATAAAAACGGTGCACATTTTTTAATTAAAGTATATTGGAGATAGGTTTCTTTTTCATTAAACAAAGTAAAAATGGGATTTTATTTTCCTTTCCTTGTCCTTTAAGCGTTGTATCTGAGCATATGAAATGCAGAAATGGAAGAAAAGCACGAGATTAACATATGTTACATTTTCTGTATTATGAATGAATACCCATGCTTTGTGACAGTTACCTGAATGTGTTTTAAAGGGAACCTAAACTGAACATGTGACGTGTCAAAAAAAAAATAAAACCTTTTCATGAATGTGTTTAATATGGAACCATTATTTCATGAAATATTCTAGTTTTTGCCTTCTCATATTCATTTCTGTTTTCAAACCATTACGCATTACAGAGCTGCAGCTACCATGCAAACTGCATTTTTATTTATGTAAGATAACCGGTGAGTGATACAGCATTCCTTTGCTTACAGTATAATGTGCTCAGATGATGAAGTGGCAAGATTGCTTTTCACAAGTTATAGCATTTTCTTGCCATGCCTTGTTTGCTTGCGCACATTTCTGCTGTGTTGAATCACAGTTCCATCTTTACCACATATCTATTAACAGAGGATAATTAAGAAAAATGAAAAACGTCCTTTAAAATCACTTTCTCTTGCCGATCTTCCCACAGTCTCTCAGCTGCACAAAAAAAGTATCCAAAAATATATGCAGATGCCACATATCTATAGTAATATGTATGGGGCATATGTATGAAAATGGTACATCTTTCCCAACATATGATACTGAAGTAACTGCTCCAAGCAATATAGACTTTTGTCCTTGCCCAGTAAGACAAGCTGTCAGTGGTACAGTAATGTAACAACCCAAAATTAACTCCTTTCCCTATTTTCATTCATTACTGTCAGCAGCAGAAAGGAAGATTACTTCTGTTTATCCATGTGAACTCTGGGCATGGACAATAATCCTATTACAAGTCAGGGCAATTAGCCGAAGAAAGTCATATGCATCACATGACCGTGCCATCAGGTAACAACGGGCAGTTGTATAAATATATATCCCTGTGATGCTAACAAGGACTTTTTTTTTTGACTGTATTTTAGAATTCTTTTTCACTGACATGATTGATATTTTCCAAAAGCCCAAGAGGATTTTTTTTGCATGGCATGAATAGTAGAAAGCTGAAGGAGTCGTGTATGAAAAGGGAGAAAAGAACCATTGAAAGATTTTCCTGAATGAACAACCCTGTCATTTTTAGGTGGAATTCCATTAAGATGGCATGTGATTTTGTTCAAGGGCGGCTTTGTGGGTCAGACAGACAGGCAGCCCTGTGCTTCTGTGATAACCACTATTAGCTAGGAGCATAAAGAGTCTTGAATAAAGACATTCACAATAATATATATGCTGTATAGCCTGCACATCTGCTACTTTTTATTCATTGTGACTTAAATGCAGTATCCCTATCAAGGTTCATTGGTGTCTATGCCCTGTGTATAGAACTTTGCTGTGTTCCAGTCTGCATCTTTTGTAGTAGCTGTGCCCAATTTACACATTTGTTTGTGTGCACATGAATATGTCAATATTAATTCGTCTTTTAGTGATGTGCAGGACAGCCAGAAAACCTGTGGGTTGGGCGGGTTCAGGCCGATGCCGACTTCCACACACATTTTGCGGGCCATGTGTGGCCTACCTGCTCTGTCCTGTCCCCTTTCATGACATCAGAGATGAGTGGATCTATAAACGAAGTGTTAGTACATGAACCTGTGTTTATAACTGCCTACCCTTATTCAAAACACTGCCTCGTTTCTAGGATCACCATCGCCCAAGGCAGAATTCTTTTAGAAAGTTCATTTCTAACAGCCTCCTGATTTACAGTAGGGGGTGTATTGTCCTATATGTATTCTACAGAATATATGACTTAACTGCTTTATACAAAACATACATAATGGGAAAGGACTGTACGTACCAACAATTGTCACCATCCACACAAGAATGTAAGTAACTGCAGAAATCCAAACGGCTGACATGAGAAAGGTGACAATGAACCACTTTTTCCATATTTTCTTCCTGCAGTCTGGCACAGTCAGATACAACAAGGTAATAATGGGCAGCAACAATACCCAAATAATTCTTCTCAGGTCATTTTCTGGCATTGTGAAGACACTTGGTGGGTCTGAATGAGAAAGATATATTTGTCAGCAGAAGAGTGTGGGATGAAATGCCTCTTAAAGGAAACTAAAACTTAACTAAAACATTAGGCAAGAAATGTTGTACATTATGTTTTTGGCTTCTGTACCAGCCCAAGGTAATCACAACCCCAGTAGCTCCCCATCTTCTTTTGTGCTGATTCACTGCACATGTTCTGTGCTGCTGTCACTTACTGAGCTTAGGGACCCACTCACAATATACAGTAAATATAGAATAGAAATGTCACAATATAAGGCTGATTAGTAATTAGTACAGATAATTACTACATGGCAGCACAGAAACCAGTGGAACTAGCATCAGAATTTAATAATCAGCCCTGTAGCATCAGTTTATATTACAGACCAACCTCATTTTCTGCTGGATAATTAGTGACGACCCCTAAGCTTAGCTTCTCAACAGCTGCTCAGAGCCCACTGAGCATGTGAGTGTCTCAGACACTTTCCAAGATGGTGACCCCCTGTGACAAGTTTGAAGTCCTGGATCATTGCTGTGATTGAGAAGCTGAAACTTTAGGCTGGTACAATAAGTTCAGTATATAAAACATGGAGTTTTTAGCCATATTAATTTTTAGGGTTTAATTCTTTAACCTGCATGAAATGGCAATAGGAACATCCAGAAACAGCCTCAGACTAGAAACTGGTTTGCTAGAAAACCTTTGTTCAATGTCGTGCATGTCAGTGGCAAAATAGAAAAAAAAAAGCTTATAATTTGCTAATGTATGGGGAAACAATATCAATATGCCAAATGTCTTCATGTGCCATTTCTATTGCCATCACCATAAACTATGTATTGAATCTGACTATTCCTCGTGTTCTTTATCCAGCCATGACAAAACTTTGAGCTGGCAATACACACTCCTGCCAACAGTTGGTGTGACTATAGTGCAGCTACAAGTACAAGTGACAGGGTTACAACTGCTTCCTGATCTACTACCAGATGTGGGGCAACCGGAAAACCAGTGTAGCACATTCCTCACCAGAGCAAGCTACTTCAGATACCATCACAGATAGATGGTTAATGTAGTGAATAATGTACCCCATATTGTAAAATATTAGGAAATTATAAGCCACAGCCATGAAACTCAGTGGTGACATCTATTATCCTCATATTTTACAACAGGGGGGTACGTTATTTATTATAAGACACACATTTAGGCACCATTTATATTAAAGGAGAAGTAAACTCTATCAGAAAGGTCTACATAAATACACCAGTAAACCCTCAAAGTAGTGCTGCTCTGATTCCTCTGTCAAAGGAAACACAGCATTTCTTTCCTTCTATTGTGTACACATGGGCTTCTGTAACAGACTTCCTGCCTTCAGCTTAAACCTCCTTTCCCTGGGTGTGAGCATGCTCAGTTTGCTCCTCTCCCCCTCCCTGCTGTAAACTGAGCCCAGAGCTATGAGTGAGCAGGAAGAGATTCAGGCAGGAAGTGATGTCACACCAAGTTAATATGGCAGCTGTTATCCTAAACAGAGAAAGTTTCTAGAGCTGTTTACTCAGGTATGGTAAAGCATTTTGCAGAATAAATATAGTATTATAACTTGCACTACTGTGGCTAATCTATTGGCAATAAAATGTTTTGTTAGCTTTCCTTCTCCTTTAAAGAATATTCATCACTATTGTGTATTATATGTTGATTATCCACTGATCCACATACCAGGACAGATTATAATAAAATATTGATGTTGATGAAGCCTAGGCTTGGAGCCATACATGTAATGAAGGGCTATATCCAACCTGTACTAGCAAGAGCAAATCTGGGTCTTTAAATGCTATAATTATTATTATTATATGTTGGTCAATAGTAGATTAATAAGACAATTACAAGCGGTAATACGTACTATTAGAGGGTTCCTTTAGCCCACTCAGACTAATTGAGAGTTGAGAATAATCAGAATCTTCCTGAAAAATGCCACTGTCTGACCTTGAGTGTCTATGAATAACCGGCAAACTTTCTTCTTTCCAACCAAGCAGTGACTCATGCTCTGTGTTTTCTACTATTGCCTCAGGGCAACAGGCACAGCAAGGACTGAACCTCCTTACCATATATTGGCTTATCTGAATGTCAAAGCACATTGTAACAATATAGATGCTGTATATCAAAATCAGTGATGCAGACTCATACCTGTAAGACAAAATATATTTATATAGCTTTACCAAAAACAGTAAACAAAAGTCATTGGGAATAGGATAAGAACAATGTGCTACTGTATAAAATGCAGACCCAGCGAAGATTACAATTGAATGTCCCTATTGCATTCGAGCACAATAATGTGAATTATCAGGAGCCAATTAAGCAGCCTGTATGTTTTTGGAGATTCGGAGGAAACCAGAATACCCAGAATACCCAGAGAAAAAGCTGGAATCAAACAGGTGACCCCAATGCTGCAAGGCATCAGTGCTACCCTAATGATACCACCTGTACTAATTATACAATAATAACAATCTGATTTCTGGGCCATATATGGCATGTGTGCCAACATCTGAACAGGTCCACTCTTGTTTGACCATCTTAAAGGGCACCAATCATCAAAAAATGGTTGCTACACTCTGGGGAAACAATAAGCCCAACCCTATGTCACCCATACTGGGATGGAGCTCCCAGTGTGAGCTGCCATGTTGGAGCACAAGCATGCACATAGTTAGTGAGTGCTACAGCTCACTCATTGGGGCTCATTTATCAACATTGGGAAAATTTGCCCATGGGCAGTTACCTATAGCAACCAATCAGTGATTAGCTTTTTAAAGCCAGCTGCAAGCAGTACAATGAATGCAGCAATCTGATTGGTTGCCATGGGTTACTGCCCATGGGAAAATTTGCCCAGTGTTGATAAATGACCCCCTATGTGATGTAATACTTGAGGCACATCCGCTGCTCCTTTGTCATACAAATGCAAATAAACTGACACGACTTGCTCATTATGGACATGCATGTCATCCATCACGGGTGCCAACCCATGGGAGCTCCCTTTCCGTGTGTGTGTGGCATGGCACAAGCAGAGATATTTTTGAAGAAAATTATTAAAACAAAAAAAGATTCTGGTGGGGAAAATCATTTTTGACAATAGGTGCACTTTAACAGGAACGAAATCAGATGAAAAATAACTTCTCCTTTGTTAGTAAAGGCTGTTCTTATTGACTTCTACAGTATACTCCCACATCATTATAAGTTACAAGCCTATAATTTAATGCAGGCACTCTTAAATGCAAGTTTGGCGTTCAACCTTTTTGAAATTGTGATTTGAACTTTCAGCTGGGAGCTGAGAAAGTATGAAATCCATGCAAAATGTAAGGCAAATAAATACATGTGGTGAAAAGGGTAAACAATAAGGAAAAAAATTCCTAACGCATTGCACACATGCAACTGCAAAACCTTTTTTTATAGAAAATAAAGGGCAAGTCGTAAGTCTCAATACCATGCCCGGCACCTTAATCTGTTCTGTGGCACTATGGTCTTCTTGTTTTGTACTTGTGTACTCATTGCTTTATGCAAACTGGGGTAAAGTTATGAATTATACAGTGGGAATGAGTTTCAATACAAAAGTTGAAATGAGGTCCCTGTCCTGAAGAGCTTACAGTCTACATGGGCAATTTCTTTTTATGTAGACCCTGTATTAAGTTTTTTATGATTGATAGAATTTACACTTCTTTTGAAACTTACCAGTATATCCTGTTGTCAAATGTTATTGCAATTACTGCTGCAACACTAATTGCATACGCCACACAATCTCTAAATAAAGGCCAGCAAGTGAGCCTTAAAACCTGAGAAAAAAAAGAGGGGGGAGAAAAAGGTTACACTTAGATCATAAAATTGTATTTGTACCTTTTTTTGTAAAACTAATTTATGCAGCAGCACATTTTCAAAATTTGTTCAGTGACCCTTATATGTTGGTGATTTTAGGGCATTTAATTATTGGTATTGTTTTACCTAAACTACAAAGTTCTGCAACAACATGGTTTCCTCCAGTGGGGTTACTTTGAGGTCCAGGGCCCCCACAAATGTTTTTTACCCAGGCCCCCCGGGTAATATTGTGGTTCACCAGAAATGCTTAAATATGGGTCATTCACAACACAAAAAAGTGGGTCACCCACAATGCAAAACAAATAAAGGATGATCTGCAATTTTGCATGCATCATGGATCACCCACTGCCCCCCAGAGAGGAAGTAGACCCACCCACAATTGTTTGGGGTTTAAGGTTTGCTTCTTCTGTAGTAAAACCGCTGGTTCCTTGGCACTAACCATAACCTTCCCCTTAAACAGGATTCTTTAAAAAGGGGCAATATAAAAAAATCCATATTTTGTTTAATATTTTCAATATAAAGTCCAAATGAATATTTTTATATTTATACCTCCCCTTCTGGGTTCAGGCAGTTTGTTTGAACAGAGGAAATGCAAGATTTATTAAAAAAAAAAAAAAACAGTCTCTGCCTGTCTTTAGTTTACAGATAAGGAGGAGATCAGTTTAATTGCATTCTCCTGCTCATATAATTGATCTGATGATCCAATGAGGTGTTATCAAGTGTAACCTCAAACTATATTAACTATGGTTTGGTTCAAGAAATAAACACTAAAGATATTTTATGATTACAACAATAGGCAGAATGGATTTTCAACAAAAGACTTAGGGGCAGATTTATCAAGGGTCTAATTTCAAAGTAAGAGTTTTTTTTTTTTTTTTAACTCCCATAACTTAGAAATACAAATAAAAAAAAATGAAATTTATTTTAAAAAAAGTTTTTTTCTGCGAAAGTATTAAAACAAACAAACAAACAAACAAACTTTGATTTCACCAATTGACTCCAAATAGGTTCTAGGAGGTCCCTCATAGGCTAAAACAGCAATTCGGCAGGTTTTAGATGGTGAATGGTTGAAGTCAAAAGTTTTAAACAGTTTCCGTGATAAATTTCAATATTCAAGTTTTTGAATTTTTTTCAAATTCGATTCGAATTTGAAATATTCCCTAGTCGAAGTACACAAAAATAGCTCTAAATTTGAATTTTTTTTACTTTGAGTTTTCAATTCGACCCTTGATAAATCTGCCCCTAAGTTGCTGTAGACACACAAGCACACAACTAAGACCTATTTTTCCTGCATTTGGTTTTCTGTCCCCTCCGTTGAACAAGCATGTCGTAATGTTGAATGTATTATTCAGTACATTGGTTAATTACAGGAAATATGTCAGGATATAAAGCCTAAAAATCATACCGATGATGAAAGCAAACAACAAGCTGCACATATTCCAAGAAGATTGTAGACAGCTGATCCAACAATAGTGCTCACACCAATATCTCCCTTTGTGACAAAAACCCCTGAAATAAAACAACACATTAGGCATATGTCTGTTTGTATCAGTGAAAAATAATAAAGGTGTTATATGATGTCTTGTATCAGTACGTGGCCTGACATCACTGCATTATGCTACATCTGCTTTCCAACAGTGTAAAGGAAGCATGTGCTTTTAGCATAGTTTAGTTAAAGTGGACCTGTCATCCAGACACAAAAATCTGTATAATAAAAGTCCTTTTCAAATTAAACATGAAATCCAATTTCTATTTTTTATTAAAGCATTCATAGCTGTTGTAAGCTCATTTAAAAATCTCAGCTGTCAATCAAATATTGTCTGCCCCTCCTCTATGCCAGTGGCATAGAGGCGGGGCAGAAAATTACTTTCACTTTCCATTCAGCACTTCCTAGATGTCACTGCTCTCCCTACATTCTCCCGTTCTCTTTACTGTTTAATTGTGTAGCCAGGGCATAGTAATGGACATCGGGTCCCCCATTCTGGTGCACAAACAAGATTCTGAGATGATACAAGACTTGTCTTAATAACACTGTCCACAAAATGGCTGCTGCCTGCTTGTTATAATTATGAATTCCCAGACTGAAGGAAACAAGATTCAAATAATTTATATAGTGTAATTAAAGTTCATTTTGCTTGACTAATGTGATAAAATAGGATTTGGAATGTTTTTTGTGGGGTGACGGGACCCCTTTAACATTTACAACCTTATACTGAAAGGTAAATTGTAAGGATGTGCAGCGAAGTGTTAGTTAATAATTTCTGATTATTGATTAGTTAGAGATGAGGGTAATATAGAAAAAACTGTGTCCTATAGCATCAATAAGCGACATCCAAATGTCTATTTGCCCTGTGAGAGGAGTTAAAACTAAAGTTTGCCCTTTAGTGACTACTAGCGTCTTAAGTCTCAACCCCATGGATTGCTATTCATTATTATTAACACGTATTCAGTACAGAAGAAAGTCCTGTAGGTTTCAGTTCTCAGACCCACATGTAGCTGAGGGAATCACTGTTTATGCTTTAATTCCTGCATGTAGGTTTGTGAGCTGAACCCAACAAATGTTTTTTTCTGTACGGAAATATCTAATTATTTTGCAGGAGGTTGGGAATGGTCCAGGAGCATGCTGGGAGACAATGCCTATGGTAAATCATTACAGATGTCTTTAGCAATGTCATGGTGATTTGTAGTGTTGTATGCAACTCATAGTGTAGTAGATTCACACGTAAACTTCTCAGCTTACATTCATTCATATGCCTTGTCCCACAGAGTGTTGTATATCACATATGTCTGTAGGTCAGTATGCAACATTTTCTGTATCCTATTTGCTTCAGTTGTACACATTAATTATACACATTACCTAGAAATACAGTGACAAATTCTGGAGCTGAACTTCCAATTGCCATGAATGTTGCCCCTGCCACATCCTGGGAGAGGCGAAGGCCTTTAAATGAGATACATAGAAGCAGATTACAATATAATATTAATTACTTGCAATTGTATCCTTTCTACAATATACCCTTTCTCCATCATCTTTACATTTCCCTAGTGATAATTAGGCTAATCACTATTAAATCTTGCCACAGTCTATGCCAACATTTTCACTTAGAGACTCTTTTGTTAGGGCTATTAATACCTGCTTCTTTTCTTCCCATTCCCAAGTAGTTGTCTGGCTAAGTGGCAGGATTGCATCAAGTCAAGGAGTGACTGCAAAAATGGTTTCAGTATTTTCTGCATAGTTACATTTCTTTATATAGGTCAACCTGATTCCAAAGGAAATAAAAAATCCCTTTAACTTTTGCCAGTTATGCTTAGGAATGTGATCATCCATCTTAAGAAGTATTCTGAATTCTGAACCGAGTTATTGTACCCCTTGAAACTGAGCAATCACAATCATACCAGGCAGAGAGGTCTATAACTATACAACTCTGACAGTGTAGAACATGTTTCATCGTTCTTGTTCTTATATATTTCTAAGAGTAAAAAGATTCTCCTATTATTCAGCATCAAAGCATTACTGTAAAAACGTAACATATGATTCACAAGGTTACCCTCCTCTAGGGAATACAAATTGTACGGCAGAGAGAGAAAATTCAATACAGTTTGTATTCTCTAGAGGAGGGTAACCTTTTCCAGGTTGGTGGTATCCTTATGAACTGGCACCCAAATCTCACTGTATATGGGCAGTCATTCCCACCAGTGGCTCGCGAGCAACATGTTGCTCACCAACCCCTTGGATGTTGCTCCCAGTGACCTCCAAGCAAGTGTTTATTTTTGAATTCCTGGCTTGTAAACAAGTTCTAGTTCCATAAAAACCAAAGTTCACTGGCAAACAAAGCCTTCTGTGGGTTGCCAGTTCACATAGGAGCCACCAGCAGTCAACCACAGGAATATTTTGCATGCTTGTGTTGCTCTCCAACTTTTTTAATATTTGAATGTGGTAAAAAAGGTTGTGGATCCCAGCTCTAGGGATACACTCAAAAACCTTGGCAGATTTCGGAGGAACATACCTGCAGATAGTTTCCCCAAGACCCTATTTTGTTTAATATCAAATCTTTAGCCTAATTTGCCATTTACTTAACTTAAACAGTCACTATGTTTCCAAGATACCAAACATCTCCGGAGAATGTGCCAGATTTAAAGTCACTTATGAATATGTTAAAAAAAAAAATACAAGCAGCAGAGGTGGAGCCCAATATATAACTCTGTCCTTTGAAGATGAATTTCTGCATAGAATAGTGTGTAGCAAATTTACAAATAGGATCATGCATGACAGTTATATAGACATTACTTACGCTCACTAATGACTTCTAATGAGGGGATAAAATAGTCTTCACACACAACTGACACAGCTAGAAACATGTAAAGAATGATTAGAAAATGAATGATCAGGCCTCCTTGCTTCCTCTCCTGCTCTGTGAAAAAATCTTCAGGAAATTCTGAGGATGGTGATGCTATACAGAGCGTCTCATTCTCTGAAAAATATTAAGACAGATCATTAAAAGGATAATCACGACAGCTCATGATTATTCAGGTATGAAATATTTTTTAAAAGATCCACAAAAGATATATAAATTTTAAATAGAGCTGAACACAGAATTTCAAGCAGAGTGAGTTCTTGCACATAAAGGGACACATTTACTAAAGAGCGAATTGTGTTTTTAGGCGAAAATTCACCAAAATGACAATTCGCAACAAATCTGACAATTTACTAAAAGATGAGTAAGACAATTTGCTAATGAAAAACCTCAGAAATTTTTGCAGATTAGAGTTTTAACCTGGAGAAAATCAAGCAATTTATCAAAGTGAGAACGTTACCCTTTTCGCCAAAGTGTAATTCGCATTCCTGTTATAAAGATAGAACATCGCAATCAACATTTCCATGCTAATTTTCTTCATGGTGAAAATTTTCTAGTGAATTCTCTCCACTACTTTTGTATGGGGAAAATATACTGGAGAATTTTCAACACATTCCTCTTGAACAAGTGAACTATCAATTTAAGTAAATATGGAGATTTGTTGGGAAAATACACCTGGCGAAGAGAGGCAAACTTTGGTGAAGTTACATAAAGAGATAATTCACACTTTAGTAAATGTGCTCTATAGTCTTTGGCCTAAACATTGGTGCCTTTAGCTAGTGCCGGGCCAATCCGACCGGAAAAAATGCCGGAGGGGAGAGATTACCGGAGGGGAGGGAGAGTGCCGAACATTAACTAGGGGTAGGCAGAAGACAGGTACCTGCCCAGCGCTCCCCTTTCATTGCGCCCTAGGCAGGTGCCTCTTCTGCCTACCCCTAGTTCCGGCCCTGCCTTTAGCTCAAGAGGATTAAGGGATTTGATGGAGGGCACAAGCAGTTTATAGTAGGATCCATTCTTAAACATAAAGGGGTAGTTCACCTTTAAGTTAACTAATAGCATGTTATAGAATGGCTAATTCAACGCAACTTTTCAATTGACCTTCACTTTTATTTTTTATAGTTTTTTAATTATTTGCCTTTTCTGACTATTTCCAGTTTCAAATGGGAGTCACTGACCCCATCTTATAAACAAATGCTCTGTAAGGCTACAAATTTATAGTTATTTCTACTTTTTATTGCTCATGTTCCTATTCAGGCCTCTCCTATTCATATTCCAGCTTCTTATTCATATCAATGCATGGTTTTTCGCTTAAGTATTTATTTTGGAATAAAGTTTTCTGTTAATCAAGAATAAAAGCTCGGTTGGGATGCATTTTGCCAAACCATAGGTTACTGATACCAAAGGAAAACCATTGTTCTGTAACAAGTAAAGATGGCCATACACAAGCTGATATATGCTGCTTAATGGCCCATGTATGGGGGCTTTTTGACAGACTGTCTGGAATATCCGTCATCTATTTGGCACGTTTGAATATCACTTGGGTCTACGTTTATTAGGCTTTGATCACTTCCTGATTCCAAATAAGGGCTGTCATTGGCTATTTTGTAGCCCCTATGTGGACTAGCAGCCTACAGGAGGCTCTATTTGGCCTGGTTTTTATGCAAGCAAAAGTTGCCTCCAAGCCTAATTAAGCACCTGCTTTGAGGCTACTGAGATCAACATCCAAGGAGATGACAAGCCACTGGTTGGTTATTACTGTCTTAGGGTCTAAGTTCCTCCGGCCAGACACCCTCTACCCCGACTACCCGGATACCTAATGGTTTAACAACCCCCCACAAAAAAAATATTTTTTATATTATATACCGTACATCGATATAAATGCAAACAAAGCAACATAAAAATAGCACTGTAAAAATGGTGTCATGTATACAGAGTTCATTCTCTGCCCCCCCCAAAAAAGAATTATTAGGACCAAAATTCTTGTTGCAATGAATCTTTAAATTGTCAGAACAATCATGCACAAAAGTACAATATGAAAGCCTACGAATTCTCCCAGCATTGTGGAAAGAACTGTATATCAGATCTTATCATTGCAGTAAATTATAGGTTCTGTGACCACAGATTGCTGATGGCAAAGGTTTTCCTTCTTCAGGTTTATATAACAGGGAACCTTGCATTTCTTTTGAAAAATAACTTCAGTACATAGATGTTTCATTACAGAGAGCATTGCCTGAAAACAAACTGTGCAATTCAGTGCAATGGCAGATTCCATAAACTGCTTCTGTGAAAAATTATATATGCTGTGAAATAGCCGAAACCAGAGCGAGTCATTAAAGTTAAAAGGGGAAAATCAGTTTTGCAATTATTTCTGCATTATTATCTGTGACTTGACCTCAAGCTACATGTTACAAATGCTCATAAGCTGGGGGTCAAATGGGATTTTAAATGATAGATGTCCAATTGCACAGTAAATCACTGCAGGAAGGAGTTAACCGTAAGAGCTATTCTATAGGATGAAAAGGTTTATTAACATTAGAGAATATTGTCGGACAAGTCTGTATTTGTATAGCTAAAGATTTGGCATATGCTCTATAACATAGACATCATTTCTGGCGAGATGCAGTCATGTGGGCCCTTCCTAAATGTCCTTTCTGCTCATGGGTTCATTGTTTACATTTTTAATAATGTGCCACAGTTCTGATGAAATAACAGTAAAATTGCTTAGCACAACGTCAGAAGCAGCAGTGGTTGGAACAAAAGTCAGGAACGTAGTAAAAGGCATTCAGCTAAGACCTTGATCATGAACAGAATGCATGCAAATACCATTACTCTCAACTATTCCACTTCTAAAATAAAATCTCTCCATGAATAGATAGGCCAATTGTCTTAACTGACCCTGAATACAGTTTGTTAATGGACTTTTAAAGGCTCAGATTCGGTTTTTCCAAAAGTTTTGACATTAACTGCCTGATGGGTCTGGAACGAAAACATCACTTCTTAAAAACATTCTAGCCTCTTCAGAACCACAACAGCAGGCTTTTTGAAAGGATATTAGGAAATCATTTTGTAGCCTAGCCTCAAAGTAGACTGTATTTTGTCTTAGACTTTATTAAATTGTGTGTGTGACACAAATGCCAATAACTAGCCAGATGTAGGAGTAACTAACAGGCAGCTTTAAGAAGAATGGAGATATAATCAATCATTAAAGTGGGCTGTGATGTGTCTTTTTCTGCATCCTTGTTTAAAAGGAAGTACACCCTTTTGTTCCACAAGGGTTCATTGAATATGGTTTCTGCCAAACATATTTGTCTATTATTTTAATAGATTTTGGTTTTCCCTGAACTAAATAAGTGTCAAGCATGGTCTCCCAAAACTCAGAATAAAGCTAAAGGTTCTTGTGACGGCTCATGCTTCTGCCTATAACAGCCGTCTTTTGATTTGGGAGGAGCCCTCTGCTACTCCGATGCCGCCAGGGCACAGGTTCTGGGCAGGCAAGGTAACCATAGCATATGCCGAAGGAACAGGGCCGGGCCCCCTAGGCAACCCGATCTGACAAACCCCCCCCCCCCGCGCACGCTCGTGTCCGGGTGCGAATGAAAGAGGTGAGAGCTACGTAGAGGAGGGAGCCTGCCAGCGTGACTGACAGAGGAGGGAGGAGGGTGCCGGCCCAACTGAGAGAGAAGAGAGGGGAGGGTTGAGCGAGGGAGGGAGGGGACAGTGATGGAGAGGAGGGTCACAGGAGGGAAGTAAGACTGAGGAGTGTGGACTAGGGGTAGGCAGAGGGCAATTTTAGAGGTAGCTGCCCACAGCGCCCCCCCTATCACTGTGCCCTAGGCAGCTGCCTCTTCTGCCTACCCCTAGTTCCGGCCCTGAGTAGGAATGGGGATGAAGCAAAGCTTAACCGGAGGACAGGCCAAGGTCAATAACAGAAAGCAACAAAGTAACGAATCAGAATCCAAAAATGTAGTCAAGAACAGACAACAAGGTCAAGACAGGCAGCAATTGTCAAAATCAGGATCAGGGAGTGGTCAGACACGGGAATCAAAACAGAAATCACAGGACAGGTGTCCCAGCCGCCCCTAGGTAATCTTACAATAGGGGAATAGAAGCTACTCCATGTTTGCTCTTTACTAGGTAGATAATTCACTCACCATATATAACCCCCTCCCTTTCCCCTTTGTTTTTTTTTAGCAGGAGTGCATTATGCAGTGGTGTTATCTGTGCACTGCTACCCAGAAGCAGTAACCCATAGCTACCAATAAGATGTTTGGTTTAAGTTAACCAGTAAATGTTACCTGCTGATTGGTTTCTATGGGTAAATGCACTGGGGCAAACTGTGTTTACAAACATGGTTGACACCCCCAAAATACCACTAATGGACATTAATTCCAGCACAGATGTTTTTAAACTACATCTCCCAAGCACTGCTGACCTTCAGCTATCTGAAGAAGAGTGTGAGTTGTAGTGCAACAATGTCTGGGGAACCAACAATATCCTATGGCACCATTTGACATATTAGTCTTGTGCACATTGCACTGTGAAGATAGGTAGTAATGTTTATTAAAAAGAATATAGCTAAAGCTTGCAGGATGAGATAAACCAAGCAGACCACCCGCTAAAAGGAGTCGTACATTAAAAGTGTCCCCATTTAAAGTGGTATGATCACCAGACTATTTATTCACTACAAACACTGACCTACATCCCTCCGGATTCGCTGTGTTCCACTCGCCACCAGGGAAGTAGCCACTTGGTTCACCAGATAGGCCGTGCCACAAACAATCAAGAACAGGGCAAACGAACCCAACGGAGCCCTGCAGGGCAATCTCTTCTTTTCAAAGGGCCTTCTTCCTACATTCAGAGCAACAGAACCTTTCTCCATGGCTAGAATGCCTAGACTCTGCTCTCCCTGTCAGCCAGCAGCTAGTACTGGAGGAGGAGGTCCCACTAATCTGCATCATGTGAAATAATGTGCCCTGACCACATGCATCAATTAACCCTTATCACAGTTACTACAAAGGTGAATATGAGGATGTGGGAATCCCACAGGGTCAGACTGAACAAGAAAGCATTGAACAGTTAAACTCAGATGGTATTTAATCACGAGGCTTATAAAAGGGAAAAAAAAGTTCCTCAAAGTCATTTTACCAGGGGCCTAATAAATCTGCCCTCATCCAAGCCACATCTATTCCACTATCCCTGCAATGTGATTCGATTTTTTTTTTTTTAAAACCAACTCTTTAATGAGATTCCTCAAATTCTGTCATAAAAAGAGCTATTAATTAAGTCTAACTATTGGGGATGATCTTTGCCATCTGGTAAATTGCTTTTTTGCACCTCTGACTTGTAAAGCAACAGAGATCTGGGGTTTTATTTTGGTTGCAAGGCTATTAATATCACCCAGTACATTTTGGGCATTGACAGAAGTAGATAATGAAATGCAAATTTTAATCCTTTTAGTATGAAGGATTGCATCTGGGAGGAGGATGCTCCCCATAGAGGAATATATTAATGCTAATCTAACTGAATAGTTTGTGAAAATAAAAGTATTGATTGAGTTAAATGAAAAAAAAAAAAGAATATAAGCAGAGTAGAAAAGAAGCAGGACTGTTGCTGTTATGACTACGGCAGATTCTAAAGCAGGAAATATGATTAAACATACTGATACCAGGTTGGAATGGCTGCATTCTCTGCTTCATGTGTAATCTGTTTAAGTAGCCCTGTTTTGGAATAGCAGGAAAGTGGGAACGTATGGTAGCACTTTGCAATAAAGCAGTAGCATTACTGGCTGCAATAATCATATACTTATACAGCCTCTAAGAACTGAATAGGGATTTGGGTCCCCCAGTAAGGCTATTGGCACATGGTCTCTCCCAGACAAGGGGTAGACAAAACTTGCTTTACCTGTCATTGCTCTGAATACATACAATATACACAATTACAATATACCCTGCCACCATCTGTCCATGTTCTGCATATGTCAGAGAGGGTGCTTTCAGTTCTGCATTGATGACAGATAGAGAGTGCATTTTGTCTGCAGGGGTGTCCAAAGTAGTGTAAATTTAGCCCTGGGAAGAGGTTGCACATCTCTGGACCAGTACAGTAGCAGGACATGTACCTACAGCAGTTATAGCTCAAGAAGTAAGTTCAGTGTAAAGCTCCTAGGATGTGTTGTGAACTCAGGACCTGTACAAAAAAGAGAATGAGTGAAGCCAAAAGGACACAAAGTGAATATGGTACCTGCACCTCATATGTATAAATAAAATGTAACATTTATGCCAATTTCACAAAGGTACCACGGTAAGGGAAATTCAGCAAACTATCCCCAACCTTTTTATAGGCATTGTACCATTTTCAGCACAGCATCAAAAAGGGTTTGAGTTGTGTGGGGCAAGCTATCCAGTGTGGGTCCACCATCGGAGTCAATAAACAGGCAATTCTGATATCTGCAAATCCCCCCCCACTGCACTTCTGTCCCTCCATAAGGATGTCTCTCTTTGCCAGAGCAGCTTATGCATGTTTGAATTTGGGGAAATGGGGACATTGTGTAACTCCAATTTATTGTCACTTTTTTCTAGCCTACATTTTATTGCGAATTTGTAACCCATGGCAACCATCTAGCTTTTTATTTTCATTAGGGTTGTTATGAGCACTTGAATGTGATTCTGTCCACCTATGTTTGTAAATAAGCCCCAGAGGTAGCAATTACATCCATATCATAAGAGTGATAATGACCCACACTGGGACCTTACTCTAGTTTTGTTAATTACCTCATTTCAATGCAAGGGAGCCTATCTACTCCAAACCACATACGCGTTGCACAGATATGGGACCTGTTACCCAGAATGCTCAGGATTTGGGGTTTTCTGGTTTTGCCTCCAATAAGGATTGATTAAATGTTAGTTTGGATCGAGTACAAGGTACTGCTTTATTATCACAGAGAAAAAGGTAATCATTTTTCATAAAATGGATTATTTTGGATAAAATGTTGTCTATGGCAAATGGTCTTTCCATAATTCAGAGCTTTCTGGATAATGGATCCCATACCTATACTGGTTTTGCAGTGCACAGGTTTTTTTTGGGTAGCTGTAAAAAAAAAGTAAACATGTACCCAATGCACACATGTACAGGTTAAGGATAGTATACAGGAGACATTTGTGTAAAAAATAAGAAAGTAATGTTTCTGCAAAAACCCTAATAATCCCTCCCTTCTTTTCCACTTCCTGCTCCCTGAATGCCCAGGCTGTGGGAGCCAGCGGCTCTCAGCTCACTGTACTGGGAACCAATCAGCTATCAGGACCTGATAGGGAACTGAAGCATGTCTGTGCTTGTGTCACTGCAGAGCTGTAATTGGCTGTCCCCCTCCTACTGTGCTTCTGGCAGGGACCCTTAGGACACACCCCTCATTTGAAACACAGACAGGGACCAGATAACATCTATAGGGAGCTCCAATAAAGGGGCTATTTTAAAGATAATGTTAATTTTTCGCACCATGTAAAATCAACAGCCTATATTACTTATAATTGCCTACAAAATTACGGGGTTTTCATTTATCCTATATGTCTCCTTTAAAACGAACCCCATGGAATGTACATTTAATGAGTGCTCCCTATTAAATTTAATCTATATTTATATCTATATCAATATCTATGTGTTATTCTGCAGGAAGCTTTTGACACCGTTTACATTTACCTAACTCCGTTATTTTAAACTGTACAGGTAGGATATGAAACACAGAATTATTCATACTCATTTCATTAAAATATCATAAAAATTAAACTGTCAGTGTACCATTAGGGGGATAAAATAAATTTTGTTTTCACTAAAAAACTTGACTAGAATGTTGGCTAAGATTTTTGTGTGCACATAGTTCTGTTCCCCCTAGCTCACCAGAGTAGTTTCTTATTGATTTGTATAGGATTAGGATAGATCTCCTCTTTCTCATGAACTATGGTGAACTATCCTTTCATCCACTGATAAATAGGCCCCCTTCAAAAACACATGAAATGTGTTTTGTTTGTATTTTTTTTAGGTTATTGGGACACCCTGTAAAACAAGTACTATCATTTAGCAACTCAAGAGCTAGTATCCTGTTACCGATGGAATTTTAGCCCATTTACAAATGGTCTAAGGCTGAGGGCACCGGGAGCGTTGGCTCCATTGCTCTCATCCTGGGTTTTTTGCTTGAAGGCTAAAGGAGCCTCCTGTAGACTGCCAGTCCTCATAGTTCTTGGCCTGGTGATCTAATATGTGACATATATAGGGTATCGCTCATCCAGGGTGGACATTAGTTCTTAGTTGGAACCTGGCTTGGGTACTATGTGTAATGCTCATTATCATTATTTATTGATTTCAATGGCAATCGCCTGGAACGGCTGGTGCAAAAGGTCAAATGAATGTCAAGATACATTACTGGCTGCCTCATTTATGCATCAATTTAAGCTTGTGGCTGACCTGGAAGTCCAGACAAATGGCATTAAAATCAATCCAGGGATCCAAATTTATTAATTAACAAGGTAAAGTACAACTGCAGTTGTGGGGCAACTCAAGACAAAATTGTGATGATGAGCACAATTGAGACAAATGGCATTAAAATCAATCCAGGGGAATAGATTTATTAATAAACAAGGTAAAGTGCAACTGCAGTTGTGGGGCAACTCAAGACAAAATTGTGATGATATAAAATATGGCATTTTTTTCTTTCTCTACGATTTTATCATAAACAAGAAATGTGTAGAATATCATATGACAACTACACCACCTAAAACCTGTTAAGATGCTATAGAAGTCAATGGAAAACACATCTGGAGCATTAAAGCTAGTTGAGAATCACATTTTTGCAGCCATTTTGCCGCATTCATAATTTATCAGTTTGACTTTGCAAAACCTTTATTTACCCGTTGGAGATCTTTCATTCTGTATGTTCAAAATCGTGACAAACAGATTGCAAATTGCCACACAGTTGTCACGGTTGCAATTTTTGATGAATGTGATTCCCAAATGTTTTGCTGCCACCTATAAAACAAGGAATCACCTAGCAACATAACCAGAACCATGGCGTGTGTCTTTATTCCTAAGGCCTCTGTCCTTCTCAATTATTACTCAAGTCCTCAGAACTTGGCAGTGACTTTCAAACCCATCTTTTTGCTTCCTTCCCTGCAATGACAAAGTTGTATCTGTTAATCTCTTTTATTTTGGTACTTTTTCCATCTCTGTGATATCCTTTTTGAACCGGTACCTTAAAATGTTTTCCCATATGTATAGGATATACAAACATTACTAAAGGGGGGATATACATATTAAGTTCTAAAAATGTTACATGTTTATTGATAAACAATACTTTCAACTACTGGTATTTTCTTTTTCTTTTTTTTTACGACAGTGAGGGTTCTGAGTAATGACAGTCACAAACCAGCATAATTTAGAAAATTAATTGGCGTCTGTTTTGGGAAAAGAATCTTTCTGTCATTATTTAAAGATATTCATGTATAATAATTTAGAATTGCAGAAACACTGATCCAAACACAAGTCATTAATGATTTCCCCAGTGAAAGGAATACAATAAACAATAAATGCATATTTCTTTCATTCAGTGTAATTTGTACTTGTTTGAACAAATATTTAGCAGCTTTGTGTTGCAAGTAAATATCCATGCTTATGTCAGTACATAGGCAGGATCATAGAGCAATTACATCATATGTATGTGGGGATATGCTTAGAGACCGCTGAAGAATTAGGAGACAGATGGAAAACTTCAGTGAACATTTCACTAGCCATATGCTATGTCTTACTGTTGTTAACACTTGCTAACTAAAATGATTAGAAAAAATATTCGTTTATAATGGTTTTTTTCTTTTGTTTTTCATAGTTTTTAAAAGCATGCCTGAATAGTCCCATGTGGTTCTGGAAATTCACAATGATGGATTGGAACAGATTAGAATTGCTAGATTTTATATGCGGAACTTGTTGTACCACCCCAGAGGTTTAGCAGCCCTATAAAAGTACTGATCCAGGCATTCAGTGTTGGTTATTAATTGAAGAAGGATTGGTCAAGCCAGAGAGCTTGGCTATTCACTAGTAGGGCTTAAAGATGCTATTTTCTGTTCTGTGCTATTCTCATTCCCTTCTTTGCAAATTATATTATTAAAAAATATTTCATGCTCTCCCAACCAGTTAGTGTCTGATGTAGTTTAAGGAGAACTAAAGCCTAAAAATGAATATGGATAAAAATGCCATATTTTATAGACTTAATTTAATACACCAGCATAAAGTTTTAGCTTCTCAATAGCAGCAATGATCCAGAACATCAAATTTATCACAGGGGGTCATCATCTTATAAGAAAATAAGGTTGGCCTGTAATATAAGATGATGCTACAGGGCTGATTATTAAAGTCTGATGCTAATTACACTGGTTTCTATTCTGCCATGTAGTAATTATCTGTATTAATTATTAATCAGCCCTATATTGTGACATTTATATTCTATGTGTATTGTATATTTTGAGTCGCTCCCTAAGCTCAGTAAGTGACGGCAGCACAGAGCATGTGCAGTGAATCAGCAGAAAAGAAGATGGGGAGCTACTTTGGAGACATAGATCTTCCCTGTTAAAGGGTTGTGGTTGCCTTGGGCTGGTACCGAAGCCCAAAACATTCCTAGCCTACTTCTTTAATTCAGCTTTAGTTCCCCTTTAAGATCAGGCCTAACAGCTGTCTGATATGAGTACTGTTAATAAGAGCAATGTTATTATTATTGCATACTTTTTCCTTTCAGACATCCTAAGGGTAAGTTCACATAGGGCGTTTTGGGGAGATTTGAATCTGCGTTGGCTAAAATGAAAAAACGCCGGCGCTAATCACATGCGGCGGTTACTTTTCTGAAATCGCCTGAAGTTGCCTCACGAGGAAACTTCAGCCGACTTCGGAAAACAAATCGCTGCGTGTGATTAGTGCCGGCGTTTTTTTCATTTTAGCCATGGCAGATTCAGGGAAGGCGTTTTTGGAGATTGGTCGCCGCATAAACGAGGCTATTAGTTACCAGGCGACCAAATCTCCCAAAAACGCTCTGGGTGGCCTGAACCTTAATGTTCCTTGTAGATCACTTCTAATTAAGAGATCTTCTTGGGCCAGTGTCTTCTATGTTAAAGATCTACCCACAGATTTCCAATGATGTTGAAGTAAGGGGACTGTGATGGCGATTGCAAAACCTTCAGCTTTCAAGTAGAACATTGTAGCTTTTCAGGTATGTTTAGGATCATTGTTGTATTGTAGGAGCCATTCCTTCTTCAGCTTGGTGGCTGACCTTCACATTGGCATCCAGAATTTGTTGATATTTAGTTGCAATTTATTCTTCTACCTACAATGTTTCCTGTGACACTGGCTGCCACACAACCCCAAGCATAATGGATTAATCCACATGTTTAACAATTGTTAAGATTTTTTTGTATCAAATGCTGGTTCTTTCTTTCCCCCATACTGTGGCCAATACTGTACTGTTTTGCATACATATATCATCACATATGTGCGTTCGACATATGTGCAGGTAAGGCTTTCTCCTGATCACTGTCCCATGCAAATCATGTTTGTACATGTAGTGTGGAACAGTGCAAGCACTCCACAGCCAAACCATCCTGCAGGTCCTTTGCAGTTACATGGTGGTTTGCAAAGCCGTTCCTTCTTAACGGAGAATTCAACCATGAAAATGAATATGGCTGGTAACGCCACATTTTACATACTGAACTCACTGAACCAGCCTAAAGGTTTAGTATTTCAGTAATAGTAATATTGCAGGTCTGTGTTAGCAGTGCTAACTCGGAAATGTATTTCAGTATATTTATAAAAAAATTAAGCAAGTAATGCCGCACAGCCCAGTTACACTGCGTGGTGCACGTTGTCAAAAATGTGTTGCTGCCATAGCAACAGAATAAATATAAAAAAGAAAAAATAGACACATCACTCACTCTTGTTGATGCAATTAGGTGTATTAAAAGCAGATTCTTGATCCCAGCAGTACATTTTCGAAGTACACAGACTCCTTTTTCAAGCACATGGTTTCAATAGCTACAATGAGATACAAACTATTTACACCCTTTTAAGGTATCAAACAGGAACTCACTAATGGTATATGGCATCACAGCACTCTCTAGCACATTCAATTAAAGGACCAGTAACATCAAAAAAAATTAAAAAAAATTAGTTTACAGCAAAAAAAAAAAAACACCAAGACAAATTATTCTATAAAATCTCAAAGTATTTATTGAGAAATAACTTACCAAAACTCCACTTCTGCTCCTCTTCAGAAAAGGCAACAGGGCAACCATCCATTGAGTGGCACTTGATTTATCCTCCATGGCTATTTGCTGCTGGATCCTTGAGCTCCTACTTTCTGTGCTGCAATGTTCCACCGCTCTCACGAAGGTGATCACCATTTTCTCATCAGAATACCAGCACTGGGGGACTTCAGCTG
Organism: Xenopus laevis; assembly: GCF_017654675.1. Lineage (NCBI taxonomy): Eukaryota > Metazoa > Chordata > Amphibia > Anura > Pipidae > Xenopus > Xenopus laevis. The sequence goes on from NC_054376.1 coordinate 50,658,688, forward strand.
ACGTGGTTTGAGTTTGCATCCACATTCTTCAGTGTAGCCTCGCCCGCCCTTTGCCCTAACATAGGAAATAATCCAAAAGTAAAAAAACAGTGGCTAACATTATCTATAAAAATACATACAGATCACAATCCTTATTTAACCCATTGGGGGGCTAATATGTTTAACTGATGGATCCACCGTACCTCTCTTTTTTTCTTAATAACAACTCACAATCCCCCTCACGTCTGAGTGGACGGACTTCTTCCAATACCATGAATTTTAACTCTGAATTAGTGTCCCTTTTCCACATAATATTTGGAAACTGGTAATTTGGTGTTAGACCTTCTAATGGTCAATCTAGGTTGGGATATATGAGTCTTTATCTGCAACGTGGTCTCACCCACATAGATGAGGCCACATGGGCAGACCAGAGTGTACACCACAAATTTAGATAAACACGTAAAATGCCCTTTCAGTGGATAGTTATGTCTCGTTAATGGATGATGGAAAACCGCACACTTATTGACACAACTACATTGTTACATGACAAACAAGGGAACATGCCTCAGTCTCTGAATGTACCAGCTGAATCCCTCAAATTTCTCTTTTAGGATTAGAGATCATAGGGGGTTGTCCAAACTCCCTAATCTCTGGATAGGCCGACTTCACTATATTTAAAGATATATGTTTCTTGTTCATCAATAAAGTACCTTGTTTCATTTAAATTTCTATATATGGGATTTAATTATTATAGAATGCCAATATAAATTACACTAGTTTATGGTATTATAATCTTAGATGCATAGATGCATGCATCTATAAAAGGTAGCCAACAAATTTATAAGCACATTTCTGAATACAGAGACTGATGGGGCAGGAGTGGAAAGGCACAATTACATTTATTCATAGCTTGTCTTAACAGAAGTCCAGAGATAAAAGACTCTGTTGGGGTAATGTTATACAAGACATCAAGTTTACCCTGGGGCAGTAACCCATAGCAACCAATTATCAGGTACAGTAACTAGTAAATTCTACCTGCTGATTGGTTGCTATAGTTTAATGCCCCATAGCAACCAATCAGCAGGTAAAATTTAGTAGTCATCTGTTTAAATGCAAGCAGTTTATTAGTTGCTATGGGCTACTGCTTTTAGGAAAATGTATTACATATAGGGATTTGACTTACAGTGATACAGTGGCTAAAAGTGGGAATCCTGGAAACACAATATTAGATGTGCAGTAATGTACAGATACTTATTACTCAAAAGTAGTGTTGGGCTAGGCCTCATAGTTTTTCCAGGGACCTGAACTTGAAATCCCACTCTAAGCACCATTAAATATACAAAACAAAGTATATGCATATATGCATGGCTCTATGATGGAAATCTTATGGGCATTATCCTACAGTGTGCCTACATTGAGATTATCTGGTACCAAAGGCATTGGAACGCAATGTGCAATTTGGGGCAAAGAGGGGTTAGGAAGGAAATAAACTATTTAAAGGTGAATAGAGGAAAGGTAAATGGGCAAAAATTCCTTTGTGCTATTCAGCCAATTCAGGCAGCTAGTCTGAAACCAAAAACGTAACTGAAGCAGAAGATTATAACTGTATTTGTATATAAATCTTATAAACCACCCCAACAATATGTACTTATTTTAACCAATCACGTTTTTGCTTTCATTGGAATGGTAATTGGTTGCTGTAGATTACTACTCTGTATCAAAATTTCGCCAGCTTTCTTTAACTCCCCCTCTAGGGCTCAGTTAGATGGACATTATACAGTGTTCCACTGGGTCAGTTTATCAAAGGATTTTGTGGAATGTTACCAAATCTGATCATCCATACTTCAGCCAAGTCTACTTGAATTTATCTTGAAAGATGAAAATGTAGCCTGTAGCCATCACATGGCAAAATGTCATTAGATTTTATATCAGTTCCATTATTTTTAGACATATGCAACTGTATCTGGCCTAAAGGATGCAATCTGACCACATCCAACAAAGTCTTGCAGGTAATTCTACACCAGGGCAAATAAAACGAGCCTTTTATGTGCCATGTACATTAATTTATGCTTCATTCAAATAATTGTTTTCATCCTGTCCTCTGGGTCTGTAAAGCCATATTTTTATTTGTTATATGTATGGGTCTAACAAATGGGCATTTACTTATATTTACCCCTGTGGTGGCTTTTTATTGTCTGGTGAGTCACAACATTCTGCAGGGTATTTCCAAGGGAGGGAACACAAAAAAAATCACCACAGGGGAACATATGAGTATATATATATACTGTATTTGTACTAACTGATACTGCTCCATAAGACAGCACAACATCAATTACAATTGCATTGCCAAACATTGGAATGCATATAGATGCACATCCACAGGTGTTTATACCTGTATTTGCCATGTGATGCATTTTTCATGTGGTCAAGGTGTTAAACCGACACCCAAAATCCCTGGGGGTAAGGCATGGCAATATATTAGGCACCCCCGTGACATTAATAACTAACTCCTCTTCTTTAAAAAATGCACTGGCCCAGGGTACTTTGGTGGAGAGTGTGCAACTAAACTATAATCTTGATGCCTGCTCCCAGTATTCCCTGCCCTATCCTGGGTGCAGTCAGGTTTATTGGCACAGACAGTGGCGGACTGGCCCACAAGGATACCGGGACTGGGCCCAGGTGTCAGTGGCCCTCGTGCTGCTAAATATTTGGCCTATTTCATTGACATTCCCTATTTCTATGAGAACAAAGAGGTGAAATAGATTAAATAATAGATTATAATATGTAAAGAAAATACACTAGGAGAATAGTGAGAAGTGGAATAATAATAATACTGAGAATGGGCCCCTAGTCTAAGGTTTTTGGGTGGGCCCCAGTCCGACACTGGGCGCAGAGGATACCTGGGAGCAAGAAGCAAGATGGTGGCAGAGTTCACTATACAAAAGTACCTGAGGCCGGTGCATTTTTTCTAAAGAAGGGGAGGGCTGGTATAAGGTAGGAGGTTATCAGTCATTGGGGGTACATGACAAATTGCCCCCCTCCAGCCAGTGATTTATGGTTTAATAAGCAGAGTTGTGGATACGGTAGCAGCCCATCATCAGGTGCTTTTGATTCCTCGCACGGCAATCGTGCAAGAGCTACACCTGCTGCAGGGCTCTCAGCAAAACATATACACCCCCTGCTTCCAGTGTGTGCCCCAGTGTAAGATTGGAGGGGGTGCTGATTCCACATACATTTGCACAGAGTTACAGCACTCAGATAATAAGATTGAAACTAATTATTCTTTGGTTATTCTAAAGCAGGAAATGTGAAGGTGTCAGGAAAACAGGTCTGTAAAAATACAGTCCCAAATATTCCCCTCAATCAAATGTATCCTCCCATGAGCCCTCTGCTCTGTTTCCTGACTGGGCACTGGGAGTGGATTCTGCTTAGCATGCCTGGGCTTGTCCACTCACTCTGCCTGCACTGAGCAATGATGGAGCTGCTGGCAGGACAAACCTGAAGATGGGTAAGTATGTAAACAAAGCAAATGTTCAGTTATTAGTGCATTAATACTGTAACCGTGCTGGGATTTGCTTTACTGCAGTGCTTACATTCAGGTTGTGTTCCCTTCTGTTGTTCCTTTCTACTACCCACAGACTGGTTGTAATTTATAAAGTCAGTTTTTGTTAAGATTAATATTTCAAACTGTTGTGTGTGTGGCCTTCAAGGGTATGTTAAATGAGTATATGCAATATTGCAGATTGTGTGTTTTGAGAAGCAAAATCTGTTTTATTAATTTTCAGTGCAAATACTTTTGTATACTTCATAGATTCAAAAATATATTTACTTGTAAAGCTCTTTTAGCATTACAAAAAAGTGCTATGAAAATCACCTGCTGCTGCTTGAACTCATGCCAGCACAGGTTGGGCACATTAGTAATTAGCCATGCAATATACCGGGGGGTCAAATTCACAAATGGTGTTAAATTGGTGTAAAATATTTGTTTATGGCAGAAACTCATTAAACAAAAAATTACAGTTGTCTGAATGCCAGCTTTTTCATTTTAATGATAAAACGTTTTTTACCAAAAAGTTTGAATAAAGTTTTCTGAATTTTCTCACCATTATGTGGTTTATGGGGTTTCAGTAACCAGGGTGGTTAAACTTGCACTAGCTGCACAGCTCATTTTTATGAGTCCCAGCACAGCAATGCAAGTCTGGATTGATTTTAAAGGGTCTGTTCCCACAAGAATGGCACCAATGCTGAACACAGCATTTTGGCTACTAGTCCCGTTGGTAAAAGAAAAGGACAAATGAAATCCTGACACATACCTCCCAACTGTCCCTTTTTTGGAGGGACAGTCCCTCTTTTGACAGCTCAACCCGCAGTCCCTCATTTGTACTGGAAAGTCCCTCTTTTCTCTGCACTGAACAGCCAGAAAAAGAAACAAAGTTTCTCACTTAATTGGCTTTTAGCAGAGAGCCCAGAACAGCTAACAGGTGCAAATAAGATACTTTGTAACAATTTTGAGACACAAAAACACAGTTTAGATAAGGAGAAATATTTTCAAACTTTCATAACCTGCCAAATTTTGTAAAACACACATGGTAATTAGGGGGTGTGGCCACAGAAAGGGGTGTGGTCAAAAAATTGCTGCGCTACGTGCGGGAAAAAATTTTTTGTCCCTCTTTTTACTTCCAAAATGTTGGGAGGTATGCTGACAACAGTGGTGGTTGTCTGATCAGTTAGTCAGAGGCTCAACACGAAAAGTATTCACAAAAAGGCTTTTGTGAACATTGCATTCTTTTAATGACAAATTAACTGCAATCACATTTCCTACTCCAGTTTTAGTTTACTCTGCTTTTGTGAATTCTCTTTCTGATGCATCTACTCCAGCTTGTATAGGTCATACCGTATATACTCGCGTATAAGCCGAGTTTTTCAGCACCCAAAATGTGCTGAAAAACTCGACCTCGGCTTATACGCGGGTCATACCGTAGCCAATCCCTCACCGGCCGCAGATACGCTCCTTCCGCGGCCCCAACACACCTCCCTCTCCCATAGCGCAGGACTGTCTGTGTGATCGCCGCCCGGAGCAGGTCCAGGAGCTCCGGGCGGCGCGTCCTTCCCTGCCGGCGTTCGCTCTCAAAATGGCGGCGCCCATGGCCGCCACGTGGGTAGCGGCCGGCGCCGCTACCCACGTGGTTCAGTAGAACACAGAACTATCTAATCTATGGCATGGGCCACTTTGGTATTTCCATGTCAATGCTTTAGATTGTACAATCTGTGGGACTGAAATGATTAGAGACCAGTATTGCCAAAACATTCACATAGTTTGAGTATAGACCTGCAGATGTTTATATGCTAAGTGAGCACAAGAGTCAAATGCGGTTTCTTACTACGTGAGTACTAAAGGGGAAATCCATGTCATCACTACTGCGGGGTAAACCAATAATATAATTGCCGTTAAACCTGTGCCCAGTAAATATTATCCACTATTTGGCTTGTATGTTTTAATAGCCCTAGTGCAAAACTTTGGGGCTTTTACTCCATTGTGCGTCTAATATTCTTACAAAGGCTCATGATATCCACAAGATAAACAGTGCTTGATCGGAGAGTTTTGCTTATAATGTATAAGCAGTTTCATGAACATGGTTTCCCTGGCACATTAGAGGTGTACATTTTTTTTTTTGCAACATTCCCAGCAATCAATGGCAACTAAGTTGCTCATGGTTTGCTATATCAATGTTGTGGCTAGACAGGTTATATCTGCTTGTCCAGCAGTTGCAAAAATATTGCTTGGCACTTGACACTATACAGCATATGAGAGGTTTGCAGATTATCAAGGGTCAAATTGAAAATTCGAAGTAAAAAAATTTGTATTTCGAGCTATTTTTTTGTACTTCGACTAGGGAATAGTCCGAATTTGAAAAAAATTTGAGAATTCGAATATCGAAATGTATCATGTACTGTCTTTGACTACGACCATTCGCCTTCTAAAACCTGCCAAATTGCTGTTTTAGTCTATGGGGGACCTCCTAGAACCTATTTGGGTTCATTTTTAGGACATTTGACCCCTATTTATCTCTGTGCAAGTACTAAAATAACTTTAGGTCTCTGCTGCCACCTAAAGGTTTGTATATGAATTGTATTGACAGCCCAGCAGCTTAAAGAAATACAGGTATGGAACCTGTTATCTAGAATTCTCAGGACCTGGTGTTTTCCAGATAAGATATATTTTTATAATGTGGATCTCCATATCTCTGCTTAAAAAAAAACTATTTAAACATTAAACCCAATAGGATTGTTCTGCCTCCAATGAGGATTAATTATATCTCAGCTACAAATCAAGTACAAGGTGCTGTTATAGTATTAGAGAAAAAACGGAAATTGTTTCTAAAAATATGAATTATTTGACTTAAATTTCTATGGGAGATGGCCTTTCTGTAATTCTAAGATTTCTGGATAAAGGGTTTCCAGATAATGGATCCCAAACCTCTTTCTGAAACATTTGGGTGTTGTATAAAATATATCTGTAATAGTTATTTTACATTGACTTCTACCATTCCTGGTGGACCGGAAGCAAAATATGGAAGGAAGTATAATATAACAAAGAGATAATTTGATGTTAGATAGGAATCATTTGTCCCACTGACCTATTCACCTTAGAACAACATTGTTTATATCCTTGCTTTCAAAGCAAAACGTTTCCATTGGCATAATGTAGTGGCAACACAGGTCACCTTAAAAGGAAGTTTGATTTTTCCCCTCTTTAATGATGCCCTTACATACAGTACTATGACTTGCTGTGCCTTTATACTATATTTGCTGTTAGATAATGTTTTGTTATTTGGGATAATGCATGGACAATAACCACACACCTACGTTCTAAAAAAAGAGATAATTTTAAACACATTTTCCAGAAATTCCAGTAATTATCCCTCAATGTTGGATCACAGCACAAAACACATTGCTTTTGAACCTACATTTGTATTTCCTTACAAAGGAACAATGTTTTAATATCTTCACCCTGGTATAATTGTGTTCTCTCGAAATACGTTTTTCCGACATATGAGATTAACTTCCAGCCCTGGGCCCGTCTGCCAAAGAAATTGGGGGATGGCTCATAATGTGACAGACTTGCCAGAGGCTAAAGTTTGAAATGCGATGGGTATTGCATTCTGTACAAAAACAATATCTGCACATTGAATAGAGCTATTATACAATCTGTTGAACAGAAGTCCCTGCCACACATGGCTCACATCTGAGAATCTCTCTGCCATAGGGTTTTTAATAACCCTCCTCTATGGGAGTACAGCCATAACACCTTTGGATAATAGATATAGACTCTGAATGGAAGCAATGTTCGCACAAATGACATATGGCTGGATCAAATAAACTCTATCTGAAATGCTCATTTATATTTGCAGCACTACCGACTTCAGCCTTGCTAGATGGGATTCTTTCTTAAAATAAGCAAGCACTGTGAGAAAGTTACTATAGATGTGTGCAAACACAGAGTAGCTCCCCACAGGCAGACACCAGCATGTTTTATACATTGGAAAATAGGATCTTGTTGGATTATATGTAGTACCCCATTGCACTAGGATAGCAGTAGGAATTCAGGGTGACAACCCCACTCCCTGATCGCTAACATAATATGTGCGCTATCATAATGGAAACTATAGTTAAAATAGTAATGAACATGGTTTAATAGGAAAGGTCTTCTCACAGCAATGTATGTTGGCCAGGGAGCCAAACATAAGCAAAGGGAGGTAGAGAGGTAGAGAATGAGAGGTAGAGAATGAGATTATCTGAGATTAATTGGGTTAGAAAGAGATCAAGTGCAAAATTAAGATTATTTCCCAAAATGGTGTTCAGACAAGGACAGGATTTAGGCATTGAGAAACCCAAATAAAAAAAGAGACTACTAGCAGGCAACAGAACTGATGGGGGGTGAAGGCAGTAAACTGTATCTGACACTTAACAAGGTGCTGCTGTAGATATGTAACAAGTAACAGAGGAGATCCATTGCAATAATAGCCTTAAAGTGGCCATACATAAAGAATGCTCACTGACCAAATGACCCCTGGAACAGATAGACAGAATGTGAATAACACACAAATAATTGGAATAGTGAAGAGGAGCTGCACAGGCCAATACGGTGCATCTGCAGCTGAAATTTTCAAACCTGCCCAATCCCCAAACTAACCAATATCCTATAGATTGTAAATGTATATCGCCTGAGATTGGTGGGCCTCTAGTGCCAAAGATTTCTTGTTTAATAACACAGCATGTAACATGTAACTATAGCCTCATAGTACTGGTTGTAAGATTTGCACTGGACATACCAATGCCCTCACTTGTATCTCCTCATTGTTTTGCCTGTGTGGTGTATCCCCTGTTGGTCCCATTGCTACTGTACCTCTAGCCACCCCCTAGTAGTTACACCTCTGCATTTGATATTGTTTTGATTCACATATGATTTGTGAATTATATAATGAAGCTTCTTTGTTATACACTGTGTTACACCTCAGGGAGCTGTTCAGTGTTGTTTTTTTTTGTATTTATAGAATCCTGCTGGTAGTTTCCTACTTCAGCTAGACATCTGAATGTTTCAAAATCCAGTTACAAACCTACCAAAGCTAAAACCTTAAAATCCTCAGTAAAATAAAAGTATTTTTATTGATCTTTAATGCCACATTGTGGTCTTTTTTCTTTGGTAAACTGCAATGTTGCTTTTAAAAAGAAAATGGTTATTTTGCAAACTCTCATTCCCATGTTTTTGCATGACCTGAGTGATTTAATGTGATTTAGGTGACTCAGCAGGCACCTGTGAAATAGAAGCTGGCTTTAGAGAATGAAACTTTACTCCACATTTTTTTTTTCTTGCATTGACACAATATCCACAAAACATGAGTTGCTTAATGACAAGTATTTTGTTGTTTTGTTACAGTTCTATATTATATGAGCTATGAATAATGGCCTGTTTGTTCAGCGAGAGTGAAACTCAGATCAGCAAGTTGCAACATATGTCGCTATCAGGAATTTGCATTCATTTGTATTTTTCATGAAATTTTAATATTTTAGTAGCAACGTTTCATATTAGGTTTTAGCAGCCAGCATTTGTCACAGTCCTTTTGGCTGTAACCTGATGTTTTTCAGTGCAAAAACAGAAGGATATATAAAAATGAAGAGATCTGCAGTATTTAGGAACCTGATTAAATCAGTGCAGTTCTATACCTAAATGGCTTTACATTAAAGACCAACAGCAATTTATTCTATGCTCTGTTAGGATCATCCTACCCGTGCAGCTGGACATCTGTAAGACCTCTTTACATGCTCAGTCACAAACATAATAGTTCTAGCCAACAGCTCTCAATATTCAGTTCCAGCATACTTTTTAAAACTCTGGTTAGTGTTACCTCCACCAGAGTGCTTAGTGTTGTTAAAGCCCCAACTTAGCTGCAGGGGAATTCTATTCTTATTTCCAAATCTATTAGCCTTGAACTTTTATTTGAAGCAGTGTAGGGGGTTCTTCACAGCGAGGCCAGTGAGGTAGTGACAGCAGATACTATAAATTACTTTGAGTGACTTGGATGATTTCTTGAACAAGCATAATGTCCAAAGCTATTGTGATACTAAAATTTACAATTAGTACAATTAGTATAAGTATGTGTGAATATGTGTACTGGGTTTAGGGTTGCCACCTTTCGCCGCACTCAAGTCCGGGTTGGGGTGGTCATGCAGATGACATATTGGGGGAGGTGGGGGGTTGGAAGTCAGGTGCAGATTAATGAAGTGGCGGTCAGCGATTGTCTGGTTGCTGTGCCAATCTCATGGAATCCTGCCCGGTTTTCCTAATTTGGAATACCAGGTAGGCAGTTTTGACCCAAACAACCCTTCCAAAAACCAGGCTGTCTTGGTCAAAACTGGACAGGTGGCAACCCTAACTGAGGTTAATTTTTATTGGTTTATGGTCTTTTTTTTTTTAACCAAAATTAACTCTGCAACAGCATTTGGTACGTGCCTTGATTAAAAAAAAATTAAAATGTATTAAGCATATGGCAAAAGTAAACTATTAATAAGATGTTTTTGCTCATTATATTTCAAGAGCAAATGATATTTTCTGCCTCTAATTTGCTACAAGAAGCATTTGTGTTTACATCAGCTAATTGATCAATTGCTTTGCAAAAAAGTAGAACAGTGTGTATTAACGTGGTTAACCGCAGAAGGTAATTTAATTGGTTTATTTATTTTTTTTATATAAATACTGGGGCATATTAATCAAAGTGAGAGCTTTTGCTTGGTAATAGTGCTGGCTGGAATATTTTCTTAGATTGCAGATCATTCAGTATGTATATAGGGATAATGCTTATTTGACAGACGACGGCTCTATGTGAGACGAAACGCATTGATGCACAATGCACAAATAAAGATATACTGATACACGCTTTATGGCGGCTGCTGTGAGTGCTTCCATGGACTGATATATATATAAAGAATGTACGTGGTACCGGCACTCACAGGGTTTGCATGAAGGGTCAAACAATTGATATTGTGAAGAACAAACAGTGCTCAACAGAAAATGAAATTTTAAATTAAAAAAAAGGCGCCAAAAACCCATAGCTCCACCCCCACCTTAAGTGGTCATAGAACCCTAGAGTGATGGTTCTATGTAAACCAGAAATAGTGTGTAGATACAAAGTTACAAGATAGAAAGAACATGATAAAAAACATGCATAAAGGTCATAACACCGGGTCCCTTGGTATGTGGCTTAACTAGTAGGCCCACTCAAGCATTTTGGCCAAAACCGAAACATATAGTGGGTTACTGGAGTAGTATTCCATTTGCAACACCGTGCTTAGCCTTGGTACTGTAGAGGTGGGCGGGCCATCCATTGGAATTGGCCCCAGGTATAGGCAATATATTCTGTCCTGTTTAGCTCTGTGCGTATCCACCGCAGAAGCTTGTCAGGCAACAGCCCTACCCCAATTTGCATACCCATTCACCACTATACTGGATAGGTGTATAGCGTCCAGGACCTTCCCATGCATAGGCTAGGGACCAGTCTGGAACAGTAACACCTGTGTTCACAGTGCCAGCGTTGGCATGTGTGTCCTACAAGTGGCGCATAGCAGGGTTTGGGGATTTAAGGTACAATATTAATGCCGTCTACCTCTGCCCACATAACAGTATCCACTGTGGTTAACAAGACAAACACTACCAGAAGAGGCACTGTCAGCATGTATTATTCATTGAGTGCCTAGTCCTAATGTATATACCAGGAAACACTTACATGTGTCCGAGACCTGTAGTTACGCATGTTGAACTGTGGTGTAAAGTCTTTAAGCTCAAAAGTAAAAAGAAAAAAAGCAAAAAGTAAAATTCAAATGAACCAAGGCAAATACAAGGAACTTGTGGCTGGCAGGGAAGAAAATGGCATAATTTGGTTAGTAAGTCAATAGAAGCATCCCAGTGGTAGGGACTCATTCAGGCCCTTAGGGGACAGAGTATTCAGTCTGTGGATCCAGCGGGATTTCCTCCTTAGGAGGGCAAGGTCGCGGTCACCACCCCTGGACAGCGGTGGCTGGTGGTCAATTTCCATGCACTTGAAGGTAGGTGACCCATGGGCCTGGGTAAGAAAATGTCTGGCACCCGGTTGTGTAGATTGTTCATCCTTAAGGGCTCGGCTAATGGATGATCTGTGGTTGCTAATACAAGTGTGGTGATTGTTTTCCCAACGTAATACAGGCCACAGGGGCAGGTAATGATGTAGACCACATATGTTGAAGTGCAGGTAAGTCTATGAAGGATCTTAAGTCTCTTTCCTGAATGGAGGTGGGGAAAGTCCGGTCCACTCAGCAAACAGCGGCAGGCGGTACAGTCCGGGCACCTGTAGCATCCCAATTTGGTGTTTCTGGATAGCCAACTGGTTGGGTTTGGGCATTATCCCTTAAAGTCCGTTATCATTAGTATATCTTTTAGGTTTTTGCCCCTTTTATATCCCATCATGGCACAGGGCGCCCCCAGTAACTATAAGGATCCGTCCATGTTAATCATGGGCCAGTTGGATTTAATCATCCTTGAAAAATGTTTACTGGCTGATGTGTAGGTGGTAGTAAAAATCAAGGGTGAAGATATACTAATGATAATGGACTTTAAGGGACAATGCCCAAACCCAACCAGTTGGCTATCCAGAAACACCAAATTGGGATGCTACAGGTTCACAGACTGTACCACCTGCCGCTGTTTGCTGAGTGGACCAGACTTTCCCTACCCCCATTCAGGAAAGAGACTTAAGATCCTTCATAGACTTACCTGCACTTCAACATATGTGGTCTACATCATTACCTGCCCCTGTGGCCTGTATCACGTTGGGAAAACAATCACCACACTTAGGAAATGTATTAGCAACCACAGATCATCCATTAGCTGAGCCCTTAAGGACAAACAATCTACAAAACCAGTTGCCAGACATTTTCTTACCCAGGCCCATGGGTTACCTACCTTCAAGTGCATGGCAATTGACCACCAGCCACCGCTGTCCAGGGGTGGTGACAGTGATCTCGCCCTCCTAAGGAGGAAATCTCGCTGGATCCACAGACTGAATACTCTGTCCCCTAAGGGCCTGAATGAGTCCCTACCGCTGGGATGCTTCTAATGACTTACTAACCAAATTATGCCATTTTATTCCCTGCCAGCCACAAGTTCCTTGTATTTGCCTTGGTTCATTTGAATTTTACTTTTTGCTTTTGGCTTTTGTTTTTTTTTACTTTTGAGCTTAGAGATTTTACACCACACTTCAACATGCGTAACTACAGGTCTCGGACACACGTAAGTGTTCTCTGGTATATACATTAGGACTAGGCACTCAATGCATAATACATGCTGACAGTGGCTCTTCTGGTAGCATTTGTCTTGTTAACTCCAGTGGGTACTGTTATGTGGGTAGAGGTAGACGGCATCAATATTTTACCTTAAATCCCCAAACCCTGCTATGCGCCACTTGTAGGACACACATGCCAACGCTGGCACTGTGAACACAAGTGTTACTGTTCCAGACTGGTCCCTAGCCTATGCATGGGAAGGTCCTGGACGCTATACACCTATCCAGTATAGTGGTGAATGGGTATGCAAATGGAGGGAGGGCTGTTGCCTGACAAGCTTCTGAGGTGGATACGCACAGAGCTAAACAGGACAGAATATATTGCCTATACCTGGGACCAATTCCAATGGATGGCCCACCCACCTCTAAGCACGGTGTTGCAGCCTGAGCGTATGGGATACTACTCCAGTAACCCACTATATGTTTCGGTTTGGCCTTTGAACAAAATGCTTGAGTGGGCCTACTAGTTAAGCCACATTCCAAGGAACCCGGTATTATGACCATTATGCATGTTTTTTTATCCTGTTCTTTCTATCTTGTAACTTTGTATCTACACACTATTTCTGGTTTACATAGAACCATCACTCTAGGGTTCTATGACCACTTAGGGTGGGGGTGGAGCTATGGGTTGCCAAGCAACCGTTTTGGCGCCTTTTTTTAATTTAAACTGTCATTTCCTGTTGAGCACTGTTTGTCCTTGCGAAATGTTCCTGTGAGGAACCAAAACGTTGAATTCAATAAACCTTATTTTTTTTTTTCACAGTATCAATTGTTTGACCCTTCATGCAAATCCTGTGAGTGCTGGTAACACGTACATTCTTTATCTATTTTTGACCAGAGCACCCAGGTCGTTTATTTTCACCTCAAGGTGTGCAGACTGCACCCACCGTTCTCTCTCTCTCTCTCTCTCTCTCTCCCTCTCTCCCTCTCTCCCTCTCTATATATATATATATATATATATATATATATATATATATATATATATATATATATATATATATACATATTCAATGAGTATATAAAAACAAAACAATCTTTTACAACCAGGTCCCTAATAGTTGTCCGTCTTATTCCATTTTTAGGGTAAGACATTGAAAAGGTTATATTCAAAAGCATGCATTAGTATCAGGAAAATAGATGTAACCATCTGCAGAGAATACATTTACTTGGCCGGTATGATAAATATGTTTCCTTTCTGTGTCTTGGTATAAAAGCTTTACTTTAAAAGCCACAATATTTTTAGAATCAACATTTCCTATTTTATAATGTGAGACTTCCTTGTGGTTTTAAAGATTTACTGATGCATTGAAAGCTCACAACTAGACCTTTCTTAGATCGTTGTACCAGATGAACTTTGGAAATGGTAGATAACAGCTAGGAATCTATAAAAATGTAGATGTCAGCTCTGAAGGATCTTATCGACTAACACCACCTATTTTGGAATAATAAGTGGTTGATGATTTACTGCCAGAGATACCAGGGAAGTTCATAGTGAAGGTAACTTGGCCACAAGAGAGTTTTTAGAGGAGTAAATGACATGCCCTCTTATGCCCTTCCACTTTCAATATAATGTAATTTTCTGGTACAAATCTAAATCCGATTTCTCAGACAACAGCTAATTATAGGAGACAGTCCAGCTTTACATTTTTACTCCAATTTGAATGAACAATATAAAAGACTGCTATCATGTGTTTTGATTAGAAGTTTTTTACTTTATACATGTAATTCAATTCTGGCTTTTTAAGCTCTGCATTTTATCAGTGAATTAGATAAATTAAATTTGAGGATAAACACATGAAGCATGTGCAACATTCAAGCATAGTGTCAAAATACTAGGCTATCTCCTATATCAGTGATCCCCAACCAGTAGCTCGCGAGCAACATGTTGCTCATCAACTCCTTGGATGTTGGCCTCAAAGCAGGTGCTTATTTTTTATTTGAAGGCAAGTTTTTGTTGTATAAAAACCAAATGCACTGCCAAACAGAGCCTCAGTGGCCTCAAAGCAGGTGCTTCTTTTTTAATTGGAGGCAAGTTTTTGTTGTGTAAAACCAGATGTATTGCCAAACAGAGCCTCCTGTAGGCTGCCAGTCAACAATGGGGCCACTAGATCACAATCACAGCCCTTATTTGGCACCTGGGGAACTTTTTGCACGCCTGTGCTGCTCTACTGGAACAGGTGAAGCTGCGCAAACACTTAACCCACCCTCTGCTGGATAGCCTGGTGCACAATGTGGGAGGATTCTGCAACCCCCAAAGATCAGTTGAAATAGGACACACTGGCACTCG
Organism: Xenopus laevis; assembly: GCF_017654675.1. NCBI lineage: Eukaryota > Metazoa > Chordata > Amphibia > Anura > Pipidae > Xenopus > Xenopus laevis. Next base: position 50,673,826 of record NC_054376.1, read on the forward strand.
AAACAAAGGAATGCAGGGTTACCCCTTGCTGTCTATTTAATGCAAACGTACAACAATTCGGGGCAAGCCCCTTTATCAAGCGTGCTTGATAAATGGGCTTGCCCTGAAATGTTGCATGTTCGCATTAAATAAACAGCAAGGGGTAACCCTGCATTCCTTTGCCTCGAATGTCTGTGTTGCTCCCCAACTCTTTTTTATTTTTTAATGTGGCTCACGAGTAAAAAAAAAGGTTGGGGACCCGTGTCCTATATCAATAGTCAAATTACTGTCCCTTGGGGACACATGCTTATTGCTTATTGGTACAATTGGCCATTTTAAGCCATAAACCACTTTTGAACATTGGCTAGGCGGAGCCTTTGGTACCATGATCATGTTGTGTCCAGTCAACTATCAGTAGGAATATCTGCCAGACGTAACATCAGAAACTTGATTCAGCCATTAAAACTAAGCTACATTACATTACATTAACTTATGTGTTGTCTATCAGATGTCTTACCACTGACTAAATCGGTCCATGAATCAGGATCATTGCCCAGTTGACCGCCTAAGTGGTAGACTTTATTAGACTGATCTAATTGTTTGGCCCATGGGCTAATAATTGGATCACAAAAGGGAACCTATGCAAACCAATTCAGAGATTGCTGCACTGACTACTGCGCAAGCTATCGCCAATCAGTTTTTTTGCGCTAGCGAAACATATTACATTCCCCCATATGTTTGCCCAGGAGCAGTAACCAATACAATGTTTATTTTTAAAACAGGCCATTAAAGGCTACATGCTGATTAGTTGCTATGGCTTGCTGCTCCTGGGCAAACGTAGTGCCTTTTATTACATAGCCCCCTAAATGCTAATAAAAGCACCAATGTGTTTTTGATGTTAAGTTATAGCTCAGATTGTAAGCCGCAATGATATAAGGTTTGCTTATAAATGTGTCTGTTTGCTAGCTTCCAAATTAACTGAATTGTAGGAAATGTGCTTCAGGCCGTTGACTACAACCTGTTTTGGTCTTTGTAAATGACTGAATCAGTGCTGCTAAACAGATTGCATGCAATGGTCCAAACCACAATGAATAATTTAATCCATTACAGAGCACAAGAATCATTGACTCAACTGTGTGTTTTTCTGCTCTTGTGACTGGTCTCTTTCTACATTTCATTTCCAATCCACATTGGAAACAAGCAATTGTGGCTTAATTATAAGAAATGATACAAAGCTTTCTGCTGGAAGTGTGCACAAAGAATCTGAACTATAATATAGACCTAAGGGCTAAAATGCCCTTTCACTGCTTAAATGTTTGAGCCAACAAATATGTAGTTGAACGTTTAAACATAATAATAATAATTTTCAACCTGGATTTGGTATATTTTGGTATATACTGACTGGCTAAAGTAATTTTATTGGTAGATAGTTTCTATCACATACACTGATATAACTCTTATTATAAGCATTTTTACCACTTGTAGATGCCAGTGATTCGTTATTGTTATCCACTGGTAATCTTGAATGAATTAAAAAAATTAGTTAAAAATGAATTAAAAGAGTATAAAAAAGTCTTACACTGGTCACATACAGATACAGTACCTATGAAAATATTCACCCCTTTTGAAGTTGAAGAATTATAGACGCTTTCTGAAGGAGAAGTATCCGCACTAGTAATGGGCAAATAAATTCGTGCCAAAATTTCACGTTTCACCACCGGCGAATAAATTAGCAAAACTTTCATGAAAATTGATGTAAGCGACTTTTGGGATGCGCATCCAAAATTGACGTGGGCATCAATTTTCGAGTATCACTAATTTCCACAAATTTCACCGGAAATTCCCAAATTTTTGGGTGAAGCGAAATGGGAGAAATTCGCCCATCACTGATCCTCACAGCTTAAAACTGCCATCACCATACTTCAAACTGGGGATGGTGTGTTCATGGTAATGTGCAGTGTTTGTCTAAAACCAATACAAAAAAAGAGAAGAGATTGATCAATGCAATTTCCCTGGTCCCCTGTTTTATAAGTAATTTAGTGTCATTGCAAGTGCATGTATTTTCAATAACAGGGGTTTCATGATCATAAAATTGGTAAGCCATTATACCATGTTAAAGTAAATGCCCAAGGGAGGGGGCAAGTGGTTTAGAGGAGGAGAAGGAATCGTAAGTGATTAAGGGGATGCTGCAGCCTTACTATTAACCTTTGAGTGACCAGAATGGCGGGTATTTAAAGGTTTCAAGAAGGCAGTCCATTAAATAAATGTGTGTGGGGGGTGTTACATTTTTTTTAACTGAACAAAATATTTAAAGTAAACTGAAAAAAGGTGCTTAGAAAAGCACACAGATCAAATTTAAATTAAACATTTTAAGGTTTTTTATTCTTTATGGCACAATGTTGACAGAAGTTGGACATTCCAGATACACATGTACTGTATTTATACTACAATCACCTGAAATCCCATGACTACACTACACACAGGTGATCTCTGTTAACTAACTATGGACATTTGGGAAATAATTGGCTGCACTAAGGGGCAGATTTATCAAAGGTCGAGGGCAATGTTTGAATTAAAAACATTTTAATGTAGAGCTATTTTTTGTGTACTTCGACTAGGTAATAATTCAAATTTGATTCGAACTTGAAAAAAAATAAAACATTTAAATATCTAATTTTATAATGTACTGTCTCTATAAAAATTCTACTTAAACCATTCAACATCTAAAACCTGGCGAAATGCTGTTTTAGCCTATGGGGGACCACCTAGAACCTATTTGGAGTCAATTGGTGGACTTTGAAAAATCTTAAGTTTTTTTTTTTAAAAAAATTAAATTCAAATTTGATCGAATGCACTATTACTTAGATTTGTACGATTCGAATTCGGGCGAATACGGACCTATTCGATCGAAAACTGACCTATTTGGCCAAAAAAAAACTTTGACTTAATTTCGGTTGGTCTTTTTGAATTCGAATTTCGAAGTTTTTTAAATTTGAAATTCACCCTTGATAAATATGCCCTAAATGTGATTTGTATGTGTCATACTAAAGGGGGTGTATACATATGTTGTTTCATTGTAATTTAAATCACTTTGCAGAGATATGTTGTCATTTTAAAGTGAAAAACTCAATTTCTGTTGATGAGCGGTAAAAGAACAAAATTAAATCCACTGTGTTACAATGTTCTATGACAATAAAATATGAAAACTTTGTGGTGGCTATAGTGAATAAAGTACCCCCTCTTGTAAATGATAAGGATATTATAAGATACCGAGGAGTTTCATGACCATATAAAAACACGAGGCCGAGTGCTTTTATACAGGTCATGGAACTCTGAGGTAACTTCTAATATCCTCATATTTTGCAACAGGGGATACTTTATTTATTATAATACACAAGTTTCAGTGAGTCATGTTACATAGTTAGTTAAATTGGGTTGAAAAAAGACAAAGTCCATCAAGTTCAACCCCTCCAAATGAAAACCCAGCATCCATACACACACCCCTCCCTACTTTTAATTAAATTCTATATACCCATACCTATACTAACTATAGAGTTTAGTATCACAATAGCCTTTGATATTATGTCTGTCCAAAAAATCATCCAAGCCATCCATTAACTGAATCAGCCATCACAACATCACCCGGCAGTGCATTCCACAACCTCACTGTCCTGACTGTGAAGAACCCCCTACGTTGCTTCAAATGAAAGTTCTTTTCTTCTAGTCTAAAGGGGTGACAGAAATGATGTCAGAACTCACCGTTTATAACTGATGACATCAGAACTCACCGTTTATAAGGATATAATTTACAAGATATTTATGGCTTTTGTATATTATACATAGCTAATGTATAAACATTTGAGCATGTGTACCATGTTTCCCATGTAACAATTGAGCTATTAATTTTATTAGTACAAAACCCACCCCAGTAATATTTAAGTTTTAGCTCTAGCACACAGTCCTCTTGCCAACCACCTCAACCCCAGTGCCTTCAACTTAACTCTTCCCTTGTCATAAATGAGAAACTATAAAGTTGAACAAAGATGTTTGCGGCTGCCATCTTTGGCAGAGTAAGGGGCAGAGGGTACGATGTGGATTTTTATGCATAAGGAATAGAGTTATATTTTAGTATTATTACCTACCGAATTGAGGACGCTTGTGAATTGTAAGTTATCTCAAGGATCTTATCTTTAGTTATTTAATTAGCTGATAACATTTCTTTTCTGCCAGTTTAATTGGTTCCATGAATAAAACATAAACTGTAGGTTGCAGTATATTCTTCTGGTAGTATATTCACATTCTGTTTTTTTCTACAGAGATTATAAATATAATTTTTAAGTTTTCATGGCATATTCCTGATTTATCTTATAATTTATATGAATAAACCTGAAATAACTGCTAGCACTAACTCCACTTGCCTTTCACTGCAGTAAATTGCATTGATTTGAAACATGCATATTCCCCAGCTGCAGTTTACGATGTTACATTATAAATGTAATATTTTAGCCTCCAATAATAAAGAGAAATGTTTCGAGGCATTAATATCATCTTAAAAATATATGATCTGCCAGTAACCAAAATATATTTTTAAAGTGAAAGAAAGGAAGTATTTTGATAACTGAGCATTATATTCAATAGGGCATGGTGGCACAATTGTTAGAATTGCTGCTTTGCAATGGTGGGGTCCTGTGTTTGATTCCTGCCTTGGTATTATCTGCTAGAAGTGTGTATGCTCTTTTTGTGCTTGCTTGCATGCGGGGATCTTCTCACAGTATTCCAGTTTACACCCACACTCAAAAAATATACAGATAGATTATTTGGCCCATGATATAGGGTATAGGAACGTTAGATTGTAAGCTTCACTGGAGAAGGGACTGATATGGGTGATGGAAAAATGATCTTTGTAAAGAGATGTGGAATATAAATGTTATATAAAATAACAAATGTAATAATGCATAATGTAGTTATCTGCTGAATGTATCCAAAGAGGGTGAAATCTGTTTGCAGTGTTGGGCCCTAGAAGGATTTTTATCTTCCTGAACCATTAGGTTGCCCCATAGAGATTCAATAAAGCTCTCATACCCAGCGAAGAGTAATCTTTAGGTATTGCCAGCACAAGGTCAATGTGGGCTGGCTGGACACCGGGAAAACTCCAGTGGGCTCCCATCCTTCTGAGCCCCATCAACCCAGACCTCAGAGGTGCCCCCTGACCTGCCCCATGGGACCAAAAAATGATAAATTACACATGGGGGGAGCGGGGGGGGGGGTTGTAGCTGGGGTGGGGGCCCCAGGGTGTGTGTGTGTGGTGACCTCGGGCGGCGGCTCCATCCCACCCAGTCTGATGCTGTGCCAGCTGCTTATTGTTCACAGTGACATATTATTAACATGTACAGTATTTATATAGCGCCAACATATTGCGTAGCACTGACATACAAAGTCTTAACAATCAGGCCCGGATTTGTGGCGAGGCCACATAGGCCCGGGTCTAGGGCGGCACATTTTTTGGGGTGGCATGCCGCCCAGCGCACCACCAGCGTGTGGTAGTGCGGGCGGGTGCTAGGACCGTGCGGAGCGCACGGCCTAGGGGCGCCCGCCCAGCTAATCCGGCACTGTTAACAATTTACTATTTTTATTGTAGTGATTCTTATCTAAAGCAGACATGATAAGAAAGAATATTCCTACTATTTTAGAAATTGATTTTACTCATTCTAAATTTTTTGGGGTAGTGGAAACCAAACAGTATCCATACTCACACACTAAACGGCAGATTTATTAAGGTTTGAATGGTAAATTCCAATTTTCTAATAATTTTTTGAGTCAAAACTCACAAATTGAATTTAAAAGCACCAACTCAAATGTAAATTTGAATGTGACATTTATCACACCATGACCTTGGAATATTCGCCAAAACAGAGGTCCGTTAGACGTTCAAGTTTTTTTTTATAAATAACCTTCCATTCAAGTTGTGAGTACATTTGAATTTATTAAAGTAAAAAACAAATTCACATAAATTCAATCTTTGATAAATAACCCCCTGTGTCTTTGAGAACTGCCATATAAATATAGTCTTGTTCTTACCTATAGTTTTATTGAACATATCCTGTAAAGGTTTCCTATAAATTTAATCAATCATGAGTGCAACCTTATGGCAGCTGGAGGGACTTCAGGCGCCTTTCTTACTAACACTGTTAAAGTTGTATATATGGATTCTTCTGTACCACTCATTATAATGATCATGTTGTAAAGCACTAAACCTCCTGCGCAGTGTTATAGGTTTATTTCATATACATAAAACATTTGCTCAATAAACAGCAATACTAAATATATGAGTACATCTTCTAGAAAGAAACCAGAATTTCATCAACACTACATTGTAAATTATTCTGTAAAGCAATCGTGCCTACTAATAAGTCTGTCATGTGATATGAACCAGTTCTTTAACCTGCTGCGTTTGGTCTGTTTGTGGAAAGAAAGCAGTAGCCTTGAATTAAAAAAAACAGAGGTGGTTGGGTGGGGGTATGCGTTCAATTGTCAGCATTTTTTATGGTGTTTTTTTAAGTTTCAGAGCCTGACCTATGCTTTGACCATTCTTGTTCTCTTCTTCTATATGGTGTTTAAAGCAACTGAGTTTACTGGTAATTATTTCTAGCGCATTGTTCCCATGTTTCACAGTGATCACTTCTGTTGTTTTAATTAACTCAGTGCTTGGTCATTATCTTAATTGCATCTCAACAGGGAGAAAAATGTTTCATGATATTAGAGCTATGTTCTGTTTTCTTTGTAACTTTAAAGAAAATAAATGAGATTAATGAGCCCTCCTCCACTGGTAAGAAGTTATATCGGCAACTATCTGTATATTTTAGTGGCTGACGACATAAAGAATTATGTGGCATGAGCTATAAAGCTGTACTTAACATTATCATGCACCTATGCTAGTGAAGACAGATCAGACCTGTCAGCAGCTGCAGATTGCAGTCCCAGGATTTTAATTCCTCTGGCGCCTGCCACTGATAATATCTCTGTAGAAAAAGATAGCATTTGTGACCTAGCACTCTCCAAAGAAGATGTGGCTTTATACATAAAGGAATAGATGTTTTGTCTCAATGCAATTTAAGCAATGGCTCTAAAACTTGGGACCTGGACTGATACTAGAGTAAACCGAGCACCAAACCTAAAATTCAATTTGTTAGAAACATTCACAGATACATGTGTAGGACGGACACTGCCAGGATCTGCATAGAACTAAATTGATGTGAAATAAGGAAAAAGATGTTTTCCTTAATCGAGTCTAAGACAAAAAAACTTAAATTCACTGGGGGGGTGCCTAATATTTTGGTACCCCCTAGTGAATCCAGCTTCCCTTGTTCTTGTGTGTTCCTGTGTGGTGGTACACAGGATTGTAATTGTAAATCCCATCATGCAAGAAAGACTGACATTTTTAACATTATAGGGCTGTCAGCCAAAAAAAATAAAATCAAGAAAATACAATTCTAAGCAATTTTATATATACATTCATTACAGATGTTACAGTTAATTGCAAATGTATTTGCCGCAATATCACTGCCCATTGCTATTCTCTGCATTGCTGGTTCTTGCTTTTGAAACAATTAACAAGTCAGTAGTGCAAAAATGGAGTAATAATTCAATCTCATTTACAAATAACTTAAAACCATTGAAAATGTTTAATATATATATATATATATATATATATATATATATATATATATATATATATATATATATATATATATATATATATATCCTATATAATAAAGTTGAAGTGTCTCTGCGTCCAGTCCCTGTGTCCGTGGGATTGCGCTACTGCGCATGTGCCCCATGGACCGTCTCTGGCGAATTTTCTACATATGTTGTAGCGCCCGTTAATTTAACGAGCTTAATGTCTAGTATATATATAAATTTGCTAAGAATTACTTCTCTTTTAATCAAACAATGATTTAGGTTTTGCATCCCCTTTAAAGAGATACTGACACCAGAAATTAAACTCTTTTTTTACATCTATCATAATATTGCCTTTGAAAGCAACTTATAAATGTGCCATAAAGTATTTGCATGATGCTTTTACAGTACCTTTCTCATGCATCATGTTCCTGTATGAGGGGGCTGCCATATTTGTGCAGCAGGAGTCCGTTAGCATTAGAATCTCTAACTGACAGGCTGAGATGGGACAGTCAGGTTGGCAAAACAGGTAGGTTTAGAAACTTCAACTAACAATACCTTAATAGATAACCAAACCTCTCAGCAAAAAATGATCAACATGATCTATAGGTAACTTTTAATGTAAATTCTTATTTTAAAAAGTAGTTTTTTAGTGTCAGTATCACTTTAAGTATGCAGTAACTGTAAGCTGCTTGCTCTAGATAGATATCACATTATTAGCGGAACTTGTTATTCATTTCCTTTCGACCTCTGCATAAAATTAGCATTAGTAGGGCTCATGCAAAACCTAACACTGCCTGTGCCATAAAAGGTAGGTACAGGCTCTTTGTTCCTTCAGAGACTCCGTTTTTATGAACACATTAAAGCACTGAAACTGATCAGCGTAGGCAGAACTGACTGGAAATTTGTTTACTATGCTAGTAGTGAAATTATTTTGAAATCATTTTTTAAATAGCATGCAGATGCATGGTTGAAATTAATTTAATCTTTGTTCTGCAAGTAAATTGTAAAGTGTTGAGCCGACAAGCTCTCATATACCTCGAGACTTATAGTTCCATGTATACTGCTGGAGAATTAGAATTAACAGATGGCTAGAATAAACATGAGCTAGACACAGCCATGTCCTTATAATATATTCTTGGAGGTTAATGGAGGAAATGGAGACTCAGAAATGTATCTAAACTGAATATTTATTACAGTGGCAGTTTAGGGATATCTTGTGATTTAATGATAAAATTGTGGTGGTACAACTGTCAAGGACAGATTTTATGCAGTTGTATGTGTTGTTTATTCTTACTGAATTAGCTAGTAGCTATTCAACACGTGGTCAGGTACCCTTCAGCTCAGTTATGTTAATTGAATGATGGCAGCGAACACATCCAATTTGCATATGAATTTTACATTACCCCCAAATTGAAAGGGCGGTGCGTGCGATATAATGAATTAATTGAAAACTGATGAAAAGTATTGCTTTTTGTTGCACTCAGTAAATTACTTCAGCTTAATAATTTATTCATCATTTTTTAATTAATTAGAAAATATTAATTGAGGTTGTTAATCGATATAGAAAACACATTCAACAATTCGTGTGTTTAACAATATCACATTTCATGTGTATAATTCATCAATTTTGCTTTTTAAAACCATCTTATGGAGGTGTTGGTGAAGTCGCTCATTGTGTGTATAATTTGTGAGCAAGATCAAGGGTGTATTCAGTATTTAGCCGCAATAGTCTCTTACTGGCAGGTGTATAACATTGAGGAGTATTTTGTATCCATGTGGCAATCCATTTCCACATTAGTTATAATGTTATAAGGTTTTTATAGTCTTAAAGGGGTTGTTCACCTTCAAACATCTAGTTGTTTTCAGATAGATCGCCAGAAATAACGACTTTTTCCAATGACTTTCTATTTTCTATGTTTGACCGTTTTTCTAATATTGAAGTGTAAAGTGTAATTTTTCACCTTCCAAAGCAGCTCTGGGAGGGGGTCGCTGACCCCGTAAACTGTTCTACATTGATACATTTAGTAGTTGATACATTTCTTATCTTTGTCCCTGCTGAGCAGAATCTCTGGGTTTCATTACAGGCTGCTGTTAGAATTGATACAATAGTTGTTAATGCTCCAGAGATGCTGCTGAGAAATGTATCAACTAAATGTTGCAAAATTGTAACAGTTCAGAGTCTGCTCCTGAATTACTGAGCTGCCAGATACAGGAACATTCAACTTTAAACTTAGATTTTGAAAAAACAGTAAAAAATAAATAATGGAAAGTAATTGAAAAAAGTCTTTATTTCTGGGGAACAATCTGAAAACAACTGAAACTGAAAAAAGTGTTTGGAAGGTGAACAACCGCTTTAAGAGCAACAATGTAGCCCGAGCCTTGCTTCTCAAATGGCATTATCCTTAATATATGAGATAGAGCTCCGGCTCTAATAGATAAGACTCAATCCTTATTGTGCGTTTGGACCTCATTCAAGTATTTAATAATCCGTTACATACATTACCATCACCGGCGTGTCTATGAAGATTTCTCACGTAGCGGCTGTATGTTCAAACCCGTTCTGGTTATCCATTGGTATGCAAGTGGTACACGGATCTCCTGGTTCCTGACACCTCCTTCTCCATTTTTCCAGATTGGTTATAGCCGGCCTTGTGCACCAATACCTCCATGTGGCCAACGCGCGTTTCACCTTAGAAGGCTTTGTCAGGCATAATGTTGTCATCTGTTAGTCGCCTCTTATAGCCCATTAGGTGGTGAATTTCGTCCTTATTGCTATAGCAACTCATTATAAGTTTAACCATTACCATTCTACTTTTTAATCATTTATGTCACTGGTCACATTGTTTCCTTTCATTTCAATTATTATTTACATATTAATCAAGCAAACATTAAACTATGAATTAGTCATTTAACAAGTGTTTTTTTTTATAGTTCAATGAGTCCCAATTGTTATCACAAAAATATCCCAAATTTACAATCCTCATTAAGGCCATTAGGCCAGAATGTATTTAATTCATACATCCACCTTAATTCTTTCCTCAACAATAATTTAGCAATGTCTCCACCTAATCCCCAGAGATACATATTCAATACCGAACATCTTTAGGTTCTTTGTACTGTACTTCCATCACATGTAGCATTAAAGTGTCTTGCAACTAAACTTTTTTGTGATTTTCATTTTATATTCCCAACATGCTCTAAGAGTCTGGTACTTACTGATCTTTTTGTTTTCCCCACATACCTTAGAAGACATTCACATTCAAGGACGTAAATTACTGCTGTTGTTTTGCAATTGATACAATTATTGACATTATATTTCTTATTATATATTCTGCAAATGAGAACAACCTTTACAGTGCCCACACTTGAACATTCCCTTCTCTTGTGTTGGTAGCCATGTCACTGCTCTTTCGCTACTCGTGTTAATAAAATGGCCGCACGTTAGTTTTTCCTTCAAAGAAGGTGCACGTCTCGCTGTCATTCTGGGAAAGGGACCTATCAAACTGTGTAGGTCTGGGTCTGCTAACAGAATGTCCCAGTTCCTTTTTAGAACATGTATATCATACCACTGATTGTTATATTCTGTCATGAATCTAAGTTCAGTATCTATTGTTTTTTATTTTGTTTAAAAATGAAATCTGGTCTATTTGACTATGTTGCCCTTTCATACCCTCTACTTATCACCTGTTTAATATATCCACGGCTGGTCAGTCTCTGCAACAAGTCTTCTGCTTGGACCTCATAATAAACATCTTGTGGACAATTTCTCCGTAATAACAGAAACTGACCAATCAGGATACCTTTTATAAGTGATTGCGCAAAAGTGTATTCAGGCTGTTGATTTCCGATAAGTCTTAGTACATGACGCCCCATTATTTTTAAAAATCATCAAATCTAAAAATGCTATTTCTTGTTTTTGGTAGTATAATGTTAATTATTAAGTTTTGTATAAGACACAGTTAATATCTAAGATATAAAATAAGAATTCACCTCCGCAATTCAACCTTATTGCTTCTCTATATGCTTCCCATCCTGTGCTTTTGGGCACCTTAGGGTGGCTGCCTCCCTGTTTTTGGGAATATGTTCCTTTCAGCTGGAAAGAACCTTTATTGTTATAGGCACAGATACAGCAGGACATAACACGTTAGTCATAGTCTATTCAAAGAGATTAATGTAAAACTATTCCGGCACAGATATTCACCTTTGCCAAGCACAATGCAGTGTGGCAATTGTAATTTATTGTGGCCTTTTAATAACATTAGAACTGCTTCATCATGCAAGGGTGTCCTCTGTCTCTTCCAACTTATATATGATAGTTGCCTAGCAACGCCATACAATAATGCCTCAACACCTGCACACTTTGGGGGACCCAGTGGTGAGGCATGAAGGGCACAGCTTGCAGGGGGGGGGGAGCTGATTAGACACACAAGGAAAAACACAGAAACAGCAGGGAAGATTCCGCATTATGCTTTGTACTAAAAAAAAAATCATCTAAAGCTGCAATAGATTTTTGTTTATTTTGGTTATATTATTATCTTATATTATTTGGGTATTCTTCTTGGTTTATAATTCGAAAATAATATGCATCCAACAAAGATTTTTTTTGTGGGGGGGAATGAAAACACTATCCAGCATTTTTCATTTCTGTATGCAGCGAAAGCTCAATTTTATATCCCCCTGATTTTAAGTTTTCTTTTTGTGGTCCCACCTAAATATTATGCCTAATACATTTCCCTGCTTTTACATTTTCCTGGATGTTACATGATTTGTTGAAACACGTTATATGCTGTTTTACTATATTTGTAGACATAGTACAGTGTATTTTTCAAATGTTTTTGGATTTAAGAACACCACTGCCCTGCAGCTCTCTAAGGAGAATGCCACTGCCAAGACAATTATTCACAGTACCATCTTCTAGGAATAAAGTTAAATATGCAGAGCAGAAATATTCAGTTCAATAGCCTTTGCTTACAATTTCATACGTATGGAACATAAATAAAGGATTCCTCTTTAAACAAAGTAGGAATCAATTGGCATTGGCCTGAAACATAGTCAGAGACGCTCTGGTTGCAGACAACCTGTTGATTTGTGTGTCTGGGCTCTAAAGGATGATTGTTTTATCCTGCTAGCTGCAGGTAGCAAGAGCACAGCTGACACACAACCATTTCACTCTCTGCTTGCTGGAGATTCATTACCAGATGCTGTGAAATCAGATGGAAATGAGAACAGTTGGATGCCACAAATAAATGTATATGTGCATCTGGTACCTGCTCTTCCTTGTGTTTTTTTATCCTCAGTGGGAACTACAGACACTGCACAAATAAACTCTGGTAAATCCATAAGCAAAATGACTGGAAAATGCCAAGAAACAATTATTCTGCTTGGTCTATCAATATAATAGGCTATGTTCATAATGAAAAAATGTTGTGTGCAGGAGGTTTTTTAATGTTCTGAATGATCCATCTAAATGCTAAAGAAAGGATAATACAACTAGGATTTAGTTGGGAGTTGAGTTGCCAGAATGTTAAATGTAACTCAAAAACACAAGAAGCTGAAGTCCTTGGACATATGTATAAGCTTACCTTTTTCAACGTGGGCCCGGATGCTCATGCCCCAGACCATCAGCAAAGGAGAGTAAGTCACGTGAAAGACAGACGGACAAAAAATATTTAAAGGAGAAGGAGCCAATTAGAAGTTGTTTGGGCAGAGTTTGCAAAGCCAATCAATAGGCTCCCATGTCTTCTTACCTTTACTGGCTCATTCATAGTTTACACACTATTTAGATACAGTGTAAAAATACAAAATAGTGACAGATAACACAATGCAAAAAAAAAACAAAGGGTTTCATTAGATAAAGCAAGAGATATCAAAATTAAAGTTTAAGCCAAGTGGTTGCCTAGTCCCTAAATGAAAGATCCATCTAGCATCTTTTTTTAAAAGGTCAGAAGTTCTATTACCTCCTAGAATATTTTGAACAATATTATCAATACCTATAAGACTCAGAAAAGACACTGTTCTATTATCACAATCAGCAAAATGTTTTGCAACAGGGATTAAATAGTTTTCTTTTGTAATATTAAGTTAACGTTCTCTAATTCTGTTTCTTAGTTTACAACTTATTTGGCCTACATATTGTTTTTGGCACATTGCAAGTTAATAAACAAATTCAATTTTTCATATTACAATTAATATAAAGTTGGATTTTACAAGTCTTGTTAGTGGTAGAAGAAGTAAAAACTGGTGTTTTCTCTAAATATCTACATGAAATACACCTATTTGAACCACACTGCGTAAGGCTTTTATTTTTATACATAATGTTATTAAAGTCTTTGTATTATTTAAACTTTGGGCTCCTGGATTCTGCTCTTTGGTGTTCTTGATTGGTGCCTACCTACAATTATTATTGCCAGACTGTTTGTTATCCAAAATATGACAGAGCAGCACAGCCTTTGCCTCCTGCTGCTAGTCCATCTTCCTTGGACCACAATTTTAAATGTGTTTCTGGTCCTATTTATCATCTTCAAAGTATTTCAGGGTGAGGAGTAATGTTCCCTCCAATGTGTGCAAACACACATGTTTTGAGGGCAGCACACACAAAAGAAATGTCATATGCCAGATTCAGACCTACATATTGCAGGTCTATCTAAATGGCGACAATATGGGACTCATCATACCTCTATCAACACCTACAGAAAGGAAATGGCACACGATCTGAAAGGGATATGTTAACTCTATGAAAGTAAACTTTAATATACATTTTTTTAGAGAGTGGCCATTTATTAAGGATAAAGCATGACAAAAACAATGCACAAGCTTCATTAAAGGGCATGTAAAGTCTAAAACAGAATAAGGCTAGAAATGCTGTATTTTTTATACTAAATATAAACATGAACTTACTGCATCACAAGCCTAATCAAACAAATAATTTATGCTTTCAAAGTTGGCCACAGGGGGTCAACATCTTGTAACTTTGTTAAACATCTTTGCAAGACTAAGACTGTGCACATGCTCAGTGTGGTCTGGGCTGCTTAGGGATCGTCACAAACAAAGCTGCTTGAGTTCTGCATGGCTGGGAAGTTATGCTGTTCATAAGTATAATTGTTTCCCTGCTCAGCAGTTAGGGACCGTCTGACAATTCCTATCCACAGCAGTAAATGAAGGGAGAATTTAAGGTTTCTTATAAAAAAAACACATTTTTTAATTAAAGAATATTGGAGATAGGTTTCTTTTTGATTAAAGAAAGTAAAAGATGGATTTTATTTTTTGCCTTTACATGCCCTTTAATGATAATTATTGATATGACTTTTAACTTTGTACCAGTTCTTCATGTCAAATCGTTTGATGCAATAGCCAGATGTGAAGGCTGAGCAGCCAATCAAGGTGTAATATTTGAACCAAATTCCATTTGGTTCATCTTGACACTCTCACAGAAAGCAGCAGTTGAGCAATTAGCTTTAATTTCCAGTCAATAGCTCTGCACAGTGATGTGTTGATGGGAAGTTGTTTTAATCAGATGACTTGTTAAAACTTTCTGTAATCTTAGGCTGTAACATTGAAATTTATTATAAAAATAGATTTTTTTAAAACTCGGTGGAAAGGATCGGCCCTGAAAGCTCAAAATTGAATTCAAATCGAATTTTAAAAACTCGATTCAAGTTTTATTCTCTGAAAAAACTCGAATGTCAGGAAGGCTGCAAACAACTCCAAATTGATCCCTGGACATCTACCATTGACTTAAACAGCAATTTGGCAGGATTTAGGTCGTGAATAGTCAAATTCAAGTTCTAGACCAATCTATATTTTTTTCTTGCTGGTCAATGTTACACAGAATGGGAACTGCACAAATGGGCATCAACAGTATTTGATGTTCAAAGGGACAAGTGTATGTCAATTTTTCTTTTATTGTGAATATAAAAAGTAAAATGAATACAGAATAAAATTATCCACGTCGAGTTTGTTTACTTCGTAAATGAGATATTGCAGGCAGCTGTTCAGAAGACAGTTTCAACTGTTCATCAGTCATAATTATCTCATAGAAATATCACATTTATGCCAGCACTGATAGGGGATAAAACAATTGCCTGCTGTGTGATATGAAACTTCATCTTCCTATCCCTAATTCCCATGTAAAATAATGTAAAATAATTTGCTGGTGAATATTACAAAGGTTAGCATTAACACCTGCTCTGGAGTTTTGTAAATATGTCCCTGCAAAATATACACTTTGTGGTAGGAAAATATTATTACATACACTGTGAATGTTTGCAAACCCCATTTGGTCACTGACGTTCAGAGGAAGCCATTGAGGTCTGTAATCGGTCAAAAAAGGATGCAAACATGGTTGCTAACATTTGCAATGGCCTTGCGAATAGTGATGGGTGAATTTGCGCCGTTTTGGTTCGCCACAAAATTCGGTGAAAAATTTGCGAAATCGCGCCGGCGTCTCGTTTTTGACGCCGGCGCCCATTTTTTCGACGCCGGCGCCCGTTTTTGGCGCAAATTTTCGCTGGCGTTTTGCAAATTTATTCGCTGGCGGCGAATCACGCAAATTCGCTGCGAATTCGCGCCTGGCGAATAAATTCGCCCATCACTACATTTTTTTGTGCTAACGAAACATATTACATTCCCCCGCTAGTCTTTCTAATAGACTTTATTTAAAGAGCAAAGTTTGCCCTGGTCCATTAACCAAGAATAACCAAGTGTCTGCTTTTATTTGTCTAGTGAAGTCAGGTGGTACAGCACAAGCTTTGTTGGTTACTGTCATATGGCAGGTTTAAGCAATTTTAAGATTGGATTCTCAATGTCAGAGAGAGTATTTTTATGGGTTGTAGCCTCAGACAGGAGTCCTTGGCCAGAAAATACCCTTGATACCCAGTATATGTTTGTGTAGTATCTAATGAATATTTAAGTTCTCAAGGATATCTTGTTTATTGCTAAACTATATTTACCACAAGCCATTTTTTTCACTTTTAAGTCTTTTAACTGTAGATATACTATAGAAAATAAAATAAAGTTGTAGAACGAACTAAAGATTACACCTTGAAATGGGGAGCTATAGTGAAATATTTAGTAAAAGCTTTATCTCATAAAAATAAGAACCTTCCTAAACATAATCATTTGCAACTGGTGTGACATAGCAGATCTGTCAACAGGAGTAATCCTGTAAGCTAAAACAAGAGAGTGTGGCATTTGTGTGAATTGGTATTGCTTGGATTTGGTTCCTTTAAATTTGTAATTTCTAAAACTATTGAGTTATTCTTTACTATAGCCCAAATACAGGGGGGCAATTTGTGGTAGGCAGTAAAGGGGCACATATCTAGCACATCCCAATACCTTGCATAGTGCTGTGAAATATGTTTGTTCTCTAAAAAATACATGTTGATAATAATAATAAGTTAGGAGGACA
Organism: Xenopus laevis; assembly: GCF_017654675.1. Classification (NCBI taxonomy): domain Eukaryota; kingdom Metazoa; phylum Chordata; class Amphibia; order Anura; family Pipidae; genus Xenopus; species Xenopus laevis. Next base: position 50,690,891 of record NC_054376.1, read on the forward strand.
TCTAATTTTAAAGTTCTGAACTAGTGTTTACAACAATGATGCACATAACCAGTTTCCAGCTACCAGAATCCAGTGATGTTAAAAAACATCATAAAGTGTCAGGCAAAGTTCTAATGACAGTGAAGACTGCAGTAGTAGAATGTTTCTGAAATCCTATTGTTTCAATAGCATTTTAATGGCTTCAACAAAACGTTCACTGAGTAGTAAAATATTGATTTCTTATCTTATTTTGCCCACAAAAGTATTATTTAGAAAATATGTGAGCTATTTAGTGCAATAAAACCATTTTACTGCAGATCTATAAATTATTAAGTGCATAGGATAAACATGGTGTTAACAATATTTCATTTGTGCAAGAGCCATTTAGTGGGCATATTTCATAAGACTGGACATCTATTTTAGTTATTTATTCACTACCTGAACAATATATAAAATGTATCTTGGATTATATCTCGGTACATAACACAAATTACCATATATATTAGACTGCAAAAAAAATAGCAGAAATAGAAAACAAGGGGTTGTATATTCTTAAAATGGTCAGGGAAACATAGTTGGGTGAGGAAAACATTTCAGACTGAAAGAAATAAATCTGCACTTGGTATCAAATTTGTTAAAAATAGGACATAATCTTCAAAAATGTTATAATGCATATTAAACAGCAATTTGATTGGCATATGGTAATTATTCATTATATGTTGGTGCTGCATCCGAATCTGCATCTGTAAGGAATAATACAAGTACTAGTTTGCAAATGTCTGTATTTAAATGGGCATAATAATATCTATGTAAAATTGTGTTTCTGCGTGTGTTTATATATACATTTATACATACATCTCCCAAGATAATATATATATATATATATATATATATATATATATATATATATATATATATATATTTATAATTGTATTAAAATCCATTTATTCATGATTTCCACAGACATCTTTTTATTCAAAGGGCAAAAACAACTGCAGAAAGGATTCTTGTACTTGTACGGCACTAAAGTGGCTTCTTTGGCCCTGCACTTTGCCAAAAATGACGTAGGGGTTTATTAACTAACATTTGAAATTTATAGTTTAGAAGTGGAACAATCCCTTCCAAACTATAAAAAGTTGAGATAAAATATAGTTTTTTTTTGTATTTTCTAAACGTGATGGCATTTTTTCATGTTCTTTTCCTGCAACTTTCTAAGGAATTGAATAAAACAAAAGAAAATTTCTATGTAGAACAAATGAGAGGTGTAAATTGAATTTACCGTCAAAAGTTTTGTGTCACAGAATGCGATTAGTATTTGACAGTTGTAGCTGGTTATAAAGTGGTGTTATAAAGTTTTCTATTGGGGCATAATAGACTAATTTGGAGGAGCAATGGGTCCCTGTCCTTATTGCCTACCCTATTATGAGGCGCAGAATTCAGCTTACCCTGGGGTGTTAGTGCTAAATAAGGGGTGTACTGTTGAACTTTTGCACTGGGGTAATGTAAATTACCTATATGGTGTTGCTTCTATAAAACCATATTATATTATATATTTCCTGTTAAAAATATAAAAAGCCGGCAAGGATAATTTTGATATTAGTGTAAGCTTATAGTAAATTGAGCGCCCCCTTTGCTCTACACTAGTAGCTGTGCTCCAAAATGTGCTCCAGATGAGACCTATATTCCTCAGAGGTGAGCCTTCACAACCGTGCGGAGGCAGGATGTAGTACAACTGTAACAGTCAATAATTGGGCGCTAGTGGTTCTTGAACACTTAACCATTGAACAGATTTATTAAAGTACAAGATAATCCACGTAGGAGTTCAATCAGTGATAAACAGTAACATAAACAGCAGTGGATAGGCATATACTCACAAGTACCATTGGTCAGTACAAGTCCCTGCAGGAACGATAGCATAAACAGCATCTACGAAGGTGCACCCAGCTTTTAGCCTTTGCAGGGGTCCCCAATCTTTTCTACCCGTGAGCCACATTTAAATGTAAAAAGAGTTGGGAAGCAAAACAAGCATGAAAAAGTCCCTTGGGGTGCCAAATATGTGTGGTCATTTACTATTTGGTAGACCCTTTGTGGACTGGCAGCCTACAAGAGGCTCTACTTGGCAATATACTTAGTTTTTATGAAATGAAAACTTGCCTCCAAGCCAGGAATTCAAAAATAAGCCCCTGCTTTGAGGCCACTGGGAGCAACATCCAAGGGGTTGGAGAGCAACATGTTACTCACAAGCTACTGGTTGGGGATCACTGCTCTAACGCTTAGTCCCTACTTCTGGGCAATTGGGATTATAATCCCACTCCTAGATCACTCCTAGCGTGATCTATGAAAGTGAGTAGCCCGTCACTTGCTAGAACTGACCTGTTTAGGTTCCACTTCTTGCTTCCTGCCTGCTCAGGTAAGGAGACTAAGGAAATGGACCCTGAGCACATGTGTGCTCGCTCATTTTATACATTGTAACACAATGCCATCCTATTGGCTAAACCTGGGATAATTAGGGATCATGCTTTGACCCAGAAAATGGCGTCTAGTGCCTGTATAACTATAGGGGCCCTTAAGTGGCCAAACTTTAAGGAAATGCAATATAAATGGGGAATATGTTTATCATATGTTTATCAGTCCCCTACATTAGTATAGTTACTATACCGTTGACTATATTATACAGTATATGTTGGTTGGCAATCCAGTAGGATGGGGTGGGCAGCATTCCATTAATCACTATTTTTTTGTGTGGCTCATTGGTTATGGCTTAAAAATGGACTAAGGACACAGAGAGGGAAAATAAACAATACTGTGATTTTAAACAACCCTGGACACCTTTCCCTTATATTACTCACTTAAAGAGATGGCTTTGCAGCCTGAACTGCTTCTTATTACCCAGATTGGAACAATAAGATTTAGGCAAGGAAGAGCCTGAGAGGCAGAACAACTGCTCAAGTGAATTTATTTATGTTTCACACTACATGTTTCGAGCCTCCTGGCCCTTTGTCAAGTGTAATACACAGAATGCTCAATGAAACTTTTAAAGCATACAAACAGGAAATGACCTCAATGTGATCTTCATTACCAATTATCACCCTCCCCCTAAAGGTGAATATTAAATCGAATAACAATGTCCATAAAGTCCATGTAAATAGTCCATTGTGCAAAAGGTGTAGTCCAATTAAGAACCCTGTGAAAAAGTGCTGGAAGTAAAAATTATTAAAACCAGTTAAAAGCATTATATAAGTAAGATTTACATGGTACTGTTACCAAACTATTAACCTACCACTTACTCATAATCAATTTTCCTTGCACAAATAGCTCTCTAAAATCTTCAATAAATATTTCAAATTTTTCAAATTTTAGCGGAAAAATAACCCATACTTTACCATTAGAAGTACTCAAATATTTCTGAATGGGCAAAATTTCAAGGCCTGCGAAAGGGGATAAACAGCCATTAATATTATAGAAAGCATTTAACACTCCAATTTTCATTTAGACCCTTAGGTGTAACCGTATCTAGTTTTTTAATCCAATACATTTCTCTTTGTTGGATTCTTTGGAGTAAGTTTCCACCCCTAGATGGCGCTCTAATCACTTCCAGTACCAGCCATTTTAATTGTGATACATTGTGTTTCTTTTCAGTGAAATGTCTAGACACCGAAGTATCAGTATAAGTATCTTTCTTATAATTACGAATGTTGCCCCGATGTTCCTTTATTCTAGCTTTTACAGCCCTTGTGGTTTGTCCAACATAGACCATGCCACATGGACATTTCAAAAGATATATTACATTGCGTGACTCACAAGTAGCATAGCTATTGATTTGTAGTGGGGTACCTCTGGTAGGATGATTAATTTTATCCCCTTTTATAATTGATGGACAACAAATGCAATTTAGGCACGGGAATGTGCCTTTTTTTGGTTTACCAAGGAATCTCTGTGTATCCTTTTTGATGGGTTCAATTTCAGCTGGACATAAGGTGTCTCTAATGCTTTTCCCTTTCTTATAGCTGAACGTTACTGACTCTGGGAGTATTTTACTATAGATTTTGTCTTGTAAGACTATTGGCCAGTATCTACGGATGATTTGTTCTATGCCTCTACTTTGTGCACCGTATGTCGAGACCAACGGGGTTAATGTTGTTTTTCCTTTCTTTTTATAGGTGAGCAAACTCTCCCTGTCTATTTGTAACACTTCTTGAGCATGTTTTTTGATGGATTTTTGACTATAACCTCTATTGGCAAATCTATTTTTTAAGTTATCAGCTGCTTCTATATACTGGCTGCTGTCTGATGAGATCCTCCGGGCTCTCAGAAACTGCCCTTTAGGTATAGCTTTGATGACATTTGGGGCATGATAGCTAGTAGCATGAAGGATATTATTCCTATCAGTTTGTTTACGGTATAAACTGGTATGGATTTGCCTTCCTATGATTTTAAGTTGGACATCTAAAAAGTTTAGTGTGTCTAGTCCAACTTCTGTTGTGAATTTAATGGTCTTATGGGCCTCATTTGCATTTGATATCATTTCTTCTTATTACCCAGATCCCATGCTCTTGGTAATGCATTGCTGGTGGTCATTTTTAGATGCCTAAAATTGGCATTTTCCAATTGCGGTGAAGCGATGTTTTATGTCATCAAATAAGTATTTGAATTATACGATTATGAGCACAGAAAAATGCTGCTAAACTTGTCACTAATGGGATAACAAAGTGTTCCCACTGTTAAGCAGGATAATGGGCATTGACTGTAGTGATGGAGTTTCTTTGTTAGAACACAATTATAAATGTGGCTCTTCAATAAAAATCAGGCTTAATGTTGCAGCGGTTATATAAATGTATTTAACGTCTTCAGTTAACACGCACTTTGGAATAAACTTGCTCATTTTCCTTCCTCTTTTGTTTTGTAATCATAGCAGAGTAATGGCTGGGAAAGTGATAAATGCAGTAGAAACTCATACTTTGTTGAATATGAACCTCTGATTGCTGAAGAAGTGCTTTTTACAATTACAAGATGGCTACAAGTTATGTGTCCATGTGGGTACAATGAGTAGTGTAGACATGCAAGTTCACAAACAATAAGGATTTACTAATAATATAATTGTGTGAAACATTGTTCCGTTAAATGGCTTTAATGCATTTGACTTATTGAGCTCTAAAGCTTAAAATGACATTCAGCAGAAATAAACCCTTTATTTATAACTGTTACTGAGTTACAGAGCACAGTTATTGTAGTTCAGTATCTATGTGTGGCTTTACCCCAGAGACACATTGGAGTAAATCGACTGAGTTGCTTGGACCAAACCTTTCATGAACATTCCATGTTCAACATGATTGTCAGTATTTTAGATGGTAGTCTAAGAATTTATTTTGCTTTACACTTTATAATTAAGTTAGCTACATATGGACTAATTTTACCTGTAAATGTACTTACATATCATCAGTCTGTGTATGTGGGGAACATTCATACAAGAATGACCTTAAGGTAGGACCAAGTTTGTGATCGTATGCACATGCTCGAAAACATGGAACCACATTCTGCTGTAATGAGTGATATTTACAATCGTAAATGTCCCCACGATATCCCATTCTTCTGTGGAACCTCTAGGTGGAGTGTTTGGTCACTATAGCATCTCTGAGTTTCATTTTAGGACCGAAAGGAGGAAATCCTCAGCACGCACATCCCATTCAGTGTCATGTTTTTGACTACATCTGGAGGCAGAGCTGTGGGGAAGAGGGTGTACCCCACTCTTTGACAATCGGCGAATGCCCTGTTTGATGAGGGGAAGGGGGCGGTTAGAGGTCTGGCTCCTAAAGCAACAGGTCTAACGTACTTATGTATGCTCAGACTTAATAATATAAGCTTAGGATAATAGCACAGAGAGCAATGCTGGTCAAAATGCCCCTCCACCATTTCCACTTCTTATTTCAATACAATGACAAGCATTCTGGCTGTCACATATGGAGTGGTGACAGGCAGATCTCTATGCAAAAAGTATTCAAGTGAGTGTTTTCACTTGAAGTTCACCCTGTCATTGCTCTGTGTTTGTCAGAGAGGACACATCATTGTATTATATTAGGATCAGGGACAGGCATAGAAAGTCGATTTGTCTGCCCATGTTTTCGGCTGGATGGCAGCAGCAGGCAATATACCGTGTGCACCATAGCCCAGTTACTAAATATCACTATTTATTTCTCTTTTTTTTAATTTTTTAACAACAGTTGTATATAAATGGAGCACATTTTTTTTTACTTTTCTTTTGGCCTATTGAGCAATAAAAAAACTGTTTAATGAAATAGAATTATGGGTTCTTAATAAAAAGCAAATCTAAAAGCTTTAGTACAAGTGAATAGCTAACATTTAGTTCCAAGTTTTTTCTGACCTTCTTTGGAAGCAAACAAGCACTAACAGTTATCACAGCGAGAGGGTGATTCTTAGTCCCTAGGCAGTTGTTATGAAGTTTTTTTTTTCATGTAAAGGATATGAGAAATACAAGTTTTATATTATTCATTTTATAGCTTTCTTTTTGTGTTTATTGCTGATTAGTAAGTGTATTGAGTTGTAGACTTAATTCATTATTCATGTTATTGATTTTCTCTCCAGGACGATGTGTAACCTTACCACCAACCTACATGCATGACCTTACAGCGGACATTTTTCATACTAGGTCAGCACTTGACTTTATGTGGAAAGCGACAGTAAAAAGAGAGCTTATAAAAATATGATTGGAAGTTGCACATTCAGCTATATTAACGGATGTGTGGCAAATCGTTCTCCGCTTTCTCTATTAATTTCTGTATTTCTTAATTGGCAGTTTTCATTTCACAGCTGAAGGCAGCATCGAAACTTTCCAGTAAAAGTAATATTAACATGAGAAAAACTGGAGCAAGCTATCATTTAGCGGGTTCCTGAATAATATATTATAGTAGACTGATTACTGACTGCCTGAAGTGGAACAATTTACTGCACTAGACAATTGCAAGTTTCTTGGGCATAAATATGAAAACCCATTAAAGGAGAATTCAACCCTTTATTAACAAAAAAACCCTACTCCCTACCCTACATAGACCCCTCCACCCACCAGCCGCTAGGGTTCCATGACGTATGATCTGTGTTTCAATTTGAAGAGGTTGAATAAGGTTCAGAGATGGAATGGAGCAGAAAGACAGATTTTTCTATATTGTATATTTGTCGTCATCCCCTTCACACTAGAAATGGCTTAAAGAGGCCCGGTTTATATATAATTTAAAAACTTTTTTTGAGTCATACCCAATGTCCACCCTTAGAAATATGTCCCACTCTTCGTTTTCTCAGAAATACCCTGCACATAGGGCATTTTTTGACCCAAAAATGCACTCTTGAGCATGTTCCATCTGAAATACTCTCTCTGTAGGCAGCAACAGACTGATGTTGGAAAACTAGGGACTAAAACATTAAGAAATTGTAGTTGGAGCTGCTGATTCACTGGATATCAATGAACTTTTTGTGGCAAGTCACTTTTAAGGGATATATAAGAAAAACCTGTAAACAGAATAGGAAAAAAAGAGAAATGTTTTATTTTTTATGGCAATGTAAGACAAGGTGATTCTTAGGCAGTTACTGTATGTATTAAAAAGTGATCTTTTTTTTACTGCTACTAGTCACCAATAGCAACCAATTAGTAGAAAGAATTCACTGGTCACCTGTTTAAAAGCAAACATCTTATTGGTTGCTGTGGTTTACTGCTCAATGGACAAACTTTGTACCTTTTATTACATAAAGGGGTTAGGTTTTTGTCTTTCTCCATTTCACTTGTGATACCAAAAATCTAAATTAAATATTTAATAAAATGTATTAAAGTAATTATTTAAATAAAATTGAATGCAGGTAAAGATAAGTGCATTTTTAGTGTTTGTTTTGTACATTTTCTATTGATGACTACTTTATTCCTCTGCTAATTCTCCTGTTCATCGGGTAGAAACAAAGGGTTTGTAACCTGTGATACATTTTGTATACAGAGCTGTTAATAATTAGCAATGGCATGAAAGAAACAATGAATGGGTTGGATATCGGGTATAAACTAATGACGGCATTTCATCCACAGAAGGGCTGCACACCTATAATACATTCATATAAAAGGGGGAAGACTTGTTCCTTATTTCATGCATGTCTACAAACACTTATAAGGGAAACTGTATTACATATTAATGTATGACTAGGTATTCACCGGTGGCAACCGAGCTGAAAGCAGCATGTCCCAGATGGGAAGATGATTACTTCTTGTGTCTGTAACCATAGACTTGGCCGTTCATGAGTGGATCTCCTGCTGGGAGCAGGTGTCTTTTCTTTGACAAGACTCTATTTTATCCACCACTGCATGATAAGTACTTTTGCTTCTGACTAGGTCGGAGGTTCAGGATAGGCTGAAGCAGGGCTTGAGTAATGAATTAAAAGCAGAGAACAATGACACGTGAAACAAATTACTTGTTTACTAATGTCAGAATAATTCAAGCGCTCAGGTTGACTGGCGCTGGGAATGTTTTTTCTTTCCAGGCCAGTAAAGGATCAAGTATATAATGTCCCATAAATAAGAATTTTAATGGATTAGTATTGTTATATACGGACATGGGTTACATAGCCCTCTCTGGTTTCAGATTTCCCTCCATGAAAGGTAACACAGACCAGGCATCACACACCTCATCTAGCACAAGCCTAATTACCTTAGTGATAATAGTCTCAGTATCCACTGCCATACATCAGAAATGTTAAGCAATATACACGCGCTGACAAGCTTGTAGAAACAAATGGAGCTTATAGTAGTGTTATTAAACCCTTATGTCTGTTTTTGTGACCTGCAAAGAAACCCATTACTAGCAGACACCCAAAGGTTAGAGGGCACGGGAAACAGTCAATGAATTTCTTTTCAGAGTGACACACATTGCCTGCTTTTAATTTTAGTAACAGACTACTATAATGACTCTGCATTTGTCATGTTAGAGGAACACTGGGAATTCAATCTACAGGGCAAAGCTAGCTGTTAACAGCTACTGAGAAGTATTAAAAATATTATTTTAAATCATTTTATTATGGTTACAAAGTGAATGTTGTAGGTCTGGGAGGTCACTAAAGTTAGATGTGTTCCACATATCTAGGGCCCATGCTCATTTACTATATCAATTTCAGTTTATCATTTGGTTCTACTTTGTAACGTTATATAAACAAAGGGTTTTTATGAACAGTCGTATCCTTGAGATTTATTTTCTTTTAAATCTTTTGCATATTTCCAGGCTTAGTGAAGTCGAGCATACATTTAAAGATTAGGGTTGCCACCATTTATAGTAAAACATACTTCCTGTATTTTTATTCTTCCCTGTTAATAACATTGGCATCAAGCATAATTTTTATCAACCAGGTCTGTGAAATTCTGGTCAAGTGGCAACCCTAGTAACTATCGGTTAATTTGGCTGGGCCAGATTGGGTTGATCAGATTCAGGCTAACAATCACATCATAATGCAGACTTGATGCAGTCCTCGTCCAGCTTCTAACCTGCCCAATAGGTGCTATTCAGCCAGATATCAGTAGAGCAGGCCATCGTGTATGACAATACCTGGGCCAAAGACCTGCCATCTTGTCTGAAGGGTCCAAGAAGGCAAATTATATTGGCTTGTATATGGTCAACTTGACTTGTACCAAACTCAGAATATCAAGAGTTGAAGTGAGAGTTTGGTTTTAAAACAGAAGCTTGCAAAAGTTAAGATGGTTTATGTTGGTCAGGCCACTAAACAACAGTTTATTTGCTTGACTATTTTTTGGGGGTCCAAAAAAGTACACACTAAAGTATTTATTTAAAAGAAAGTCTAAAGCTTAACATAAAGTATGGTAGAACTGTTGCACATAATGATTAGGGGTTCTGTAACATGCCCAAGGCAACCATAGCCCTTTAGCAGTAAAGATCTGTGCCTCTGAAGATCCCCCAGCAGCTCCCCATTTTCTTTTCTGCTGATTTACAGTACATACAGGGCCGGAACTAGGGGTAGGCAGAGTAGGCACGCGCCTAGGGCGCAAAAGTGGAGGGGCGCCAGGCACGTACTTACTCCTACCCCTAGTCCGGTCCCTTCTCTGCCAACCGCCCACTTGTTTCCATCTGTGCGAGTATGCACGCGTCAATTTGCGCATGCGCAGAAGCGGTTTTCCACACATGCGCAGAAGCGCTCAACCAGCCGGTGCAGCCCGGCTCTGAGTACATACGCTAGACTGCTGCCATTTACCTGAGCTTTGAGACCGATCCAAAATTTTCTGTATATATTGAATATAAACACCACGCTACAAGGCAGTCAGTTAAGAGAAGTATCCTAGATTATAGAGAATGCATAAAAATGAAGAACCATTACAAAAAAACACTTCATTTTTATAAATCAATCTCATCTTCACTGGTGATCTGTAATTCTGTCAATGTTACTTTATACTACATGGGTAAAATAAAGTAACTTACCCCAAATGATTATGAGGAACACTTCCTACTAGACTCTTTATACGATAAAAGAATGTCAATACCCTTTCAGCTCACCTAATTCACCAGTGACACTTTTTTCTGAATACTTAGGGCATTACATACACAAAAGAGCGTTGTATAAGAAGTTCCAAAGCTGCAACACTCCTCCTGATAGCTTCAAGCTTTAGACAGCTCTAACTGCCAATCTCTTTTCAAGTGGAATATTCTTTCGAGTGCACATTGTGATGGGATGCAGTGGCCCATCATTAACCACTTCAACCTACTTTCTTCCGATAGTCTGAATTTACTGGTACATTAGCATGTCTATGTGAGCATGAAACGTAGCAATCAAAGCACCTTAGACATTTTCAGTATTGATTCTCTCTCTAATAAAACATGAAAAGTATTAAAAAAGGTCATTTTGCATTATAGTTTGGATTTCGACATTGTGAGTGCAAAGTTTTGAGACAACTAATCTCTATGTGATACCAGCACATGGAGCGACAGAAGTTTGCCCTGAGGCTGTAACACTTGTGTTATATCATGTACGTTTTGTCAATAATATTTCTAATTATATCCTTGTATTTCAAAGCTTAGACACTTATGGTTTCAGGCAAAACTGTAGTAGTAAAATGTATATCAAAGAACTAGTTTGATATTTGCCTGTGTATGTAAGAGTGTAATATACCATGTTCAATAACTGTCAGATGCAAACGTCCTGTACTCAAATGCATTTTACAGCTTATGGGTCAGTTCTCTTAGATACAGTGGTCTTATCACCCAGAAAATCCATTTATTCACATTTGAACCTATTTAGTTAGGGCCAATTCTACCAGTACAGGGAAATGCTTATGCTGTGATGATAGTTTTGTACTCTCTGTACAAGCTGAATGAGTGTTGCTAACACTTCATATCACTAGAGGAACAGGACTGCAACCAGTGCATTAAAAAATCCATTACCTAAAATAACCAGGTTTTATTGCTTCGTACTGCAGAAAAGCAGCAGTGTCAGTATAAATGCCACAAGCTTCTCTTAAGTTTATAAAATATATTTATTTAGGCTTGGGGTACTAGGCAAATATGCATATGAGTTGTAGGCACCCACAGCTCAAAGAAACAGACCAGTACATAGAATTTCTCTTTCATAGGGTGAGCTTATATATTTATTGTGTGAACAGGGGATCACCACATAGAATAGCAGCTCAGTGAGAAAGTTTGTTTCTTTGTATAATAGGTGGGTGCTGAATCCCCCATGGGTACTGAGCTCCATTATAATTAGGTTGCGTGTGCCAAACATAAATCTGTGACAATAAAAATAAATTACGGTATACATTAAAGGTGTTGGTTTTGGCATGCTTTACAACACTGTGCTTGCAGCAACAATTTGCATTAAAGAAATGCTAATAAGTCGCGTTGAACTGGTCATACATGCCCAGATTTTGTCAGGCAGGTTGACCAAGGGCCACAGCTCCTCTTCAGTACTTTGAATTCCCGATTTTTCAGATGGTTGGCTTAAATGACTGCAACAACAGTTTGGTCATCGTACATTCGTACAGTATCTCTCCCTTTGGCCTGGTCTGGATTTTTGTTTTTCTAAGTCACTGTAGCCTAGAAAGGCTAGGTAGATAGATGATTGGCCAGTAGCTCTTCACACCCTGGACCTTTTACGTTGACCTACACTGTTTGGGCAATCACTGTATTTGAAGCAAGGGTCATGGGCTTGATCTCCTTGTTCTAAAAGATCTTTACTATAGTGCATTTACTATAGTGCTTTCTTGTTAAACCGTACTACTAAAACATAAGTTGCAGAGCACATTTAGTTTTGTAGCAAGGTCCTTACCTGCAACTCTGTAAACAGTATCTATATTGCTCAGTACATTAATTCTACCCACACTTTTCAACAGTAATGTTAGACTGCAAAGTCAGCAGGGTCCTCCATATAGTATTAGGCATTGAAGAATGAAGAAGCAGAGGACAATTACTCTGTGTTGCAATCTCTGTAGTACTCCGGGCAGATGCAGTTTTCTGCTAGGAACAGGAGCACTGGCCTGGGGTATTAGATAAAGTTATTATTATTGCTGGGGGGTGCCTAAGATTTTCCCCGCCAGTGACTTTATCTTTCCTTCTCCTCTGATAACAGAACTATACATCAACAACACTTTTTGTGATTCTTACCTCCTATCAAGACCAGTTTTACCCCCCACCAACTTCAGTGATTATGCCTGCAACCCATGTATACACGCGTGGCCATGTATCATACCAAATTAACTGTTGTTTCTCCTTTAAAAAGTCATTAGTGCTGATTTTAGCTTATGCATAGTACCAATGATGAATGCTAGTAAACTATAGAGAAGTAAAGGTTGCCATAGAAACCAATATATATATATATATATATATATTTCCCCCCAAAAAAGGGTTAATTTAGGATTAACAAATTTGTATCCATTAGCAACTAATTGCATAGTGGGAAATTTCCTATGAAGACATTTATGCCCTTTATGGTTCTTTTGTATTAAGAGCAGTTGCAATGTGACTTGCAAATCACCCAGTAGCTGTACAGGGGAGATAATTACTTGGAGCTCCAGCAAGTGCTTGGTAAACACATATACGTGCGAGACTAAAGACATTTTACAAGAGAATGTCATAACCTGCATTTTCACAGAGCTACGTTACAGCAGTCCTTCAGTTGTAGTATTAGAAACTTATGGTTTATTCATGAAACTCGCCGGTGTGTAGAACTGTGCTAAAAATTCTGCTGATGGAGACCCTTTCTGAAGAAATACGCCAAAATCTGTTAGAAAGGTGACCTCTATAGGGAACAAATGTGCCAGCGCTGCAATTAACGGGAAAGGCAGTGCACTACGGGTGACGTTTATTTTAAATAGGTGGATAAATCATGTTTCTAAGGAGTCGTTTTTAATGTCGCTGTGTATTACTTAAGACCCAGATCTGGAATACAAACAGAAGTAGGTGGCTCCTATATAGTTACAGCGGATATATTATGGAGTGTAAAATGTTATATTCTCATGTCTTGTGCAAAAATGATTTTATGGATGGCTACCACAGACCTAAGATGCATGGCCATTGTTTCATTTTGTTTCAAAATTGTCATAACTGTTTTTTTCCAAGTATTGCTTTTGCTAACTGCAAAAGAAAAAGTAATGCATTTTTCTGCATGTTACAATGCATCTGCTTTTTTTGCAGCATCCGTTTGGATACTGTAAACCCAAAAAAGTTGGGGTAAAAAAACGCTATCTTTTCGCAATTTATTATGCCCCGAATCTGTTCCAATTTCGTATCCAAAAATACTCCATGTAAAACCTGCCAAATTCATGTAAAAGTCAATGGCAGATGTTCCTTTAACCATTTGAAGATGTTTTAACCCTCACAAAATGTTCAGAGTTTTCCGGGTTTGATGCTGGTTTTTGTGCATCAAACTCAAAAAACTTGTGTTGTTGCGGTGTTTCTCTATCACATTTTTTCGAGTATTTTTATTTATAAATAAGGGCAAATTGTGGATTCTAGTTTGGCCTGACTTTTTTTATTAAAAAAAATATTCGGATTTTGATAAATAACCCCCTGAGTGTTATAATTGCTTTTTGTAACTCATCTTTCTATTTAGACCCCCTCCTATTCTTATTTATGTCTCTCATTAATACCACTGGCTTGCAGACAAATAAAGCTCATTGATTAGTCTGGAGATTTGGCCACCTCCCAATATCCAATCTTAGTATAGATGCAGAACCAGCACAACAGAGCAATTGCATGCTGGGTAAACTCCTGTGTGGTTTATTGCTGTGTAATACATTAATACCATGCAGGGGTTTACCCCACATACAATTTCTCTGTTGTGCCGGGTTCTTCATCTATATTGTGATTGGCTAAAATGTGCCCAGCTGTGAGCTCTTTTGGGCTCTTATGGTGTTTGTTTTGTTGGTGTAATGCACTGTTGAGTGCGTTAAAAAGCACCTATGCATTTTTTTGTGAGTTCTTATTTTGTGAATGAGATTCAAACACATAAAAATGCAGTATGCTGAGTTTAAAAAAATGCAATGTACAGCACAGCAGTGCTAAATGCAGATCTGGATGCTAGGTGGGAACACCAGTCAGAGTAAAATTGAATCAATTATCTCATGTGTTTAGGTGTGCTCAAACACACAAAAAAGTGCCAGTGTGTAAAAGTCCTAAAATGGAAATGTTAGTGGCATTAATTCAGGATTTGAGAGTATATTCAGTATTGCAAAGAAAATTCTTGTTTTTAAATAAAATAAATGAGCAAAAATCGAATATTTTAAGAATTTATATGCACCTAGCAGTACAGAGGATTTATTATATTCTTTACAATTGCAGACTTGCATTTCATTGTGTGTTATCCTACTAACGATCTTCCATGTTATTCTAGATTTCATCTGTCTATATACTAATGTCCTCCTAAACCTTTGATCTTTCACCAGCATAATGAGCCCTATTAGGGAAAAGATCAAGTTGCCATAAAGTCAGTTTCAGTATTCTATGATTTTACAATACGTGGCCATAAAACTAGGTAATTATCTTGCCATTGTCTATTACGCAAATGCTTGTGAGAACACAGTCTTTTCAAGATTTTAAGCAGTGGCAAATGTCCTGGGCGCCTCGCACTGAGGGTCCCAGAAGAACATCAGTCACATATTGCTAAAAAGTTTCTATAGCAGCAATGAGGTAATAGTCTTTTGGAAGGGACTGTGGCTGAGGGATAGCAGCAGGTATAGAAGAGAACGATGGTGTCTATAGTAGTAATGAGTAGTGGTTATAATAGCCTCTGGGAAGGGGATGTGGCTGCGGGATAGCAGGTATAGTAGGGAGAGTTGTGCCTATAGTAGCAATGGGATAATAGTCTCTGGGAAGGGTCTGTGGCTGTGGGATAGCAGGTATAGTAGGAGAGATATTGCTTATAGTAGCAGTGGGATAATAGTCTCTGGGAAGGGACTGTGGCTGGGGGATGGCAGGTATAGTAGGGAAAGATGGCACCTATAGTAGTGGCTAGTGGGTATAATTGCCTCTGGGAAGGGACTGTGTCTGTGGGATAGTAGGGAGAGTTGTGCCTATAATAGCAGTGGTATAATAGTCTCTGGGAAGGGTCTGTGGCTGTGGGATAGCAGGTATAGTAGGGAAAGATGGCACCTATAGTAGTGGCTAGTGGGTATAATTGCCTCTGGGAAGGGACTGTGTCTGTGGGATAGTAGGGAGAGTTGTGCCTATAGTAGCAGTGGTATAATAGTCTCTGGGAAGGGTCTGCGGCTGTGGGATAGCAGGTATAGTAGGAGAGATGGTGCCTATAATAGCAGTGGCAGGCCCGGACTGGCAATCTGTGGGTTCTGGCAAATGCCAGAGGGGCTGCTATAAGGTGCCATAGAAAGTCAGTATTTAGTGGGCTGGTGGGGCTGTTTGGGCCTCTCTGTACTTGTAATGCCTGGGCCTATTTTGACTCCCAGTCCAGGCCTGAGCAGTGGGGATAATAGTCTCTGGGAAGGGACTGTGGCTGGGGGATGGCAGGTATAGTAAGGAAAGATGGTGCCTATAGTAGCAGTGAGAATAACTGCCTCTTTTGGCTGTAGCAGCTAATGTTGTCAGATCTTAGCACCTTCTGACACCTAAATGCTATTGGGGTTCTGGATATTGTAGTAAAACAGGAATTCATGGGCTATATTTGTACTATATCTACATCAAGCAGAATTGTATGAGAGGGCCCACAAAGTGTATATTGACTCTGGGCTCTTCTCTTATACCTATAAATGTTGCTCTGGCTGCAAGAAGAATTAGTAGGCTAGCAGAATGCAAAACTTTATTTCATAAAAATGCTCAAACTAACTCAGCATATTTTGGCACGTTTTGGCAAAGAATGCTTTACTTCACACTGTAGAGAGTCTAAACACAATATCCTTATGACTGGCTTGCTAATAGTTAATTTAGTTCAGGCTTTAATTAAGGTAAGAAGACTCATGTAACCTTTTTCGCTCCCTGAAAATTAAAATGCTAGTCTCCAGGGGTTTTATTGGCTTCCATTACCATTCCAGCCATCTGTGCCATTCATGTCATCTGCCACATTTAATTTTTGATAAGTAACTGAAAATAAGATAAGGACTTTCTTCTCTTTAATACAAGGGGGACACATAATTCTCCTTCGAAAATCAGACCAATTTAAGGCATACTTGTATAACAAAATTGGACATTTATTTATTTATTATTTATTTTATTTATGTTTTTTTGGAAAATGAGTGACAAATTGTTATGGCAATTGATTTGTTACCATGGTAAGTTTCATAGAATTGTTGTCTGAAATTTATTGTATAAGGATAGCTTGTATTCTCAGTCAAGAAGCATCACAGGGGGCTTAGAGTCCTGACCGCTTACAAGATTTTTTTTTTGTGCTGTTGCTTTGTTTAGTGTCCCAGCTATGGTCACATGTACTGCTCTTGGTTTGGCCTAGTTTCTGCCAATGGAGGAAGGTTTTGGGAAGTAGTATGCCCCCTGGACTGTATGACAATTACAATTAACTGTTCCAGTTACAGTGTCCAATGGCTAGGCCTTTATAATCCAGTAGACACTTGCCATTTGCCAAAACATGCTCACAATGCTTTTAATACTTTTAATGACTCAGGATGTTGTGTCTTACATTTTCCTGAAGAAATGCTTTATTTGTTTATTAATAATAATATAGATATTACCAACTATGTCTTGGACAGTTTAAAATCTTGCAAAATCTAGGGGTTGTGGAAGCACTCTTAAGGCTAAATCAAAGTATGTTTAAGTATAAGGGAAGTGCTACTTATAATGCACTTCCACTTGCATGTGTTTACAAAACAGGGGTTTTTAGTTACAAAGTTATGATCATAAAGTTGAAAAGCCACCATACCACGTCAAGGTAAACCCCATATGGCGGTCCCTAACTTATTTATCTCAGGTCATAGTATAAAAAGAATTGGTTCTCTGCATAATAGCATTACCTGTATTCACTGTGTGTTGAACATTGGTTTCAGTCTGAAAGCTAAATCCTCCCCCGCCCATAAGGGCTTTTAAGAGAGAGAGATTGCCCAAACCAACGCCCATATTTAAAAGCATAGGACCACCATTAGTAAAATGGGGTGGGTATGGGGTGCTATTAAAAACCACGGGAAGCTAAGCCACAGCTTCAGGGCTAATACAATATACAAAATCTAGGGGTTGTGGAAGCACTCTTAAGGCTAAATCAAAGTATGTTTAAGTATAAGGGAAGTGCTACTTACAATGCACTTCCCTGGGCCCCTGTCTCATAAGCAATTCAGTATAAATGCAAGTGCATGTTTACAAAACAGTGGTTTTTAGTTACAAAGTTATGATCATAAAGTTGAAAAGCCACCATACCACGTCAAGGTAAACACCATATGGCGGTCCCTAACTTATTTATCTCAGGTCATAGTATAAAAAAAATGTTATATTCAATTTTGAAATCTGACACGGGGCTAGACATTTTGTCAATTTCCCAGCTGCCCCTGGTCATGTGACTTAGGAGGGAAATGCTTTCTGGCAGGCTGCTGTTTTTCCTTCTCAATGTTACTGAATGTGTCTCAGCGGGACATGGGTTTTTACTATTGAGTGTTGTTCTTAGATCTACCAGGCAGTTGTTATCTTGTGTTAGGGAGCTGCTATCTGGTTACCTTCCCATTGTTCTTTTGTTTGGCTGCTGGGGGGGTAAGGGAGGGGGGGGGTGATATCCCTCAACTTGCAGTACAGCAGTAAAGAGTGATTGAAGTTCATCAGAGCACAAGTCACATGACTTGAGGCAGCTGGGAAATTGACAATATGTCTAGCCCCATGTCAGATTTCAAAATTGAATATAAAAAAATCTGTTTGCTCTTTTGATGGATGCAGAATTCTGCTGGAGCAGCACTATTAACTGATTCATTTTGGAAAAAATTTTTTTTCCCATGACGGTATCCCTTTAAGTCAAGTAAAGGAACTTAGGTCCAGTCAAGCTGTAGCATATGCAAAGATTAAATAAGAATTCAGAATTGGCAGTTTATTTAGGGGATAGGATATAAGGTAAAAGAGAGGAATTAACTACATTAAGTTCATCTTGTTCTTGATATCATCTCTCTCTGTGATACAGTCTGGCTATACAATTGAGCTTATATATTTTTAATCATCTCTGTAACACTGAAGCCCTAGCACAATGTATGCTTTATTTTGGCCCATGTCAGTTGGCAATCTTTTCTTAGCAAAAGCCAAGTTCTAGGAGCACTGTTGGACACTGATATTGTTCTTGGCTTGGAGTAGATCTGCTGAGGGCTCCCTAGCATGGGCCCAGGAAGAGATCCTGAAGTTAGTCATGACTTATCAGCATGCAACATCTGTGTTATCATGGTGTTTTGCTCTCTTTAGTGCTTGGAAACACAATTTAAAAACAAGATTACAAGAACTAAGTAGGTCAAATTACAGCAAGAATTCTGATAAATTATTATAAAGATCTAATTTGGGTGGTATCCACATGCAGTTGTTGGTGTCTGCTTCCTGATAAGTAAATTCATGGTTACAATAATAGAAAATGCTATTAAGCTACAGGTATAAAATAATTTATAATTATTACAGACAAGCCTCAATTTTACATTTCCAGGAGACTGGAAAAAAAACAGAAATCCAGGAAATTATTAAATAAAGGTATTTCTTTTTTTTGTAAAGATGGTCTTAACTACACCAATAAAATGTAAAATGCAGTAAAAGAAAAAACTTTTTTTTTATGGAAAACTAGGCAACATTTTAAAATGTAGAAAAGAAGTAAAATGTAGAAAAATACTTAAAATGTGGGAATTACTCACACTGAAATGCATTAGAACATGTAGGGGCTGTGAAAGAAAAAAAAAGGCCTGCGAATGAATAAAAAAGCAAAAACTGAGGTGCTTGTTTTGTTTATGGTAATGAAATCACTCATCAGCTGTGCTCTGATTGTGGGTAATTTTGTATGATTGGGACCAGAACAAGGGATAATAATTCTGGATAGCATTTTGGTTGATGGTGAGGTGGAGTCTGGCAAAGATCTACCTGTAGCATTCCACAAGTTAAGATGCCAATCTAGAGTCAAAGGGTGGCTTTCTGGCAGATGTAATGAGTCCTGGATCTCTGCTGTACATAACTAGTCCAACTGTTAGTCAAAATTACATAACATTTTTATAAATATTCCTTTTTATAATACAACACAACTTTTTTTTTTTTGCTGACTAGCAAATTGTATTCTCGTTTGAATTTACATATTTGTATTAGTTTTGTTTTTTGTCTTTTTATTCATAGCCAAGGGGTGAAACATTTCACACTACCTGGTTAGCAAAATTAGCTTGCATAATTTGTCATCTGCATGTTTTATGTAGTATGAATGAGCAAACTTGGCCTAAATTATTCAAAAGATTCTAAATGCAATTAAAAGTGTGTATGGCAAATGTGCTCTCTGGATCTCTTATTGTGAGCTGATACACATTTTTCACAATAAAAATGGCTTCTCATTTATAGAACATGTAATCTCGTTTAATAACTCCTCTGCATAATTGCATTCATTTGGATCCGCCACATTAAACAGAAACATGGTGAAAATTAGTGTTGGACTGGCCCACCGGGATACCAGGAAAACTACTGGTTGGCCTTCTTGCTTCTATCTATTTAGCCTATTTCATGGGCATTCCCTATTTCTTTATGGGAAAAAAAATACTAATTAATGGAAGAATATAGTAAGTAGATATAAAAGACTAGGGGAATAAAGAGGTTGAGTGAAGAGAGGAGGAATAATATACAGTCTAAGGTTTTCTGCTGGGCCCCTGGAATCCCATTCCAATACTAGTGAAAACTAGTTGATATGGTTTTACCACTGGATTATGATTTAGGAAAGCAGATCACGTGGCATTTTCAATCTGCAAATATACAAAGGACGAAGTGGCCGTCGCTAACGAAAATTCACCAGAAATCCCATCCACAGGCACATCGCCAATTTACTAACAGGCATAAAGGACAATTCGCTAGCAAAAGAGACTGTGTCTAGCGTAGTTTTGCGCCCAATCAGACAAACGATCGCTACTCTGCAAATTCACTAAAGTGAGAATTTTACAGAACGTTACCTCTTTCGACAGAGTTTCCTTCATCATTTAGACCTGGTGAACTGATAAGATGAAGCTACATCCTCCTCAATCTTATGTCAGTGACATCATATCCTGTATGCTGCAAGGTCATAACAATTCCAAAAAAAAACACTAGTGCTTTTTCATATTTTAAAGCAGGATTACCTTCTGACAGAATAAAATAGGGGAAGAATGACCAGTTCTGTGTGAATAGCTCTTCATTTGTGCCAACATGAACAGGGCTTTCATATTCTCAGTGACTTAACAAATGTCGGCCTGATAATTTGAATCTTGAATGAGTCAGGCCAATCAGTTGTTATGCTCAAATGACTCTGAAAGACAGGGTGCTTCATCTCCACTGGGAATTCTCACAGATGATAATGCATCTGAGAAAACCATTGTTGCATGGAAAACACTTTTCAAGCTGCGATCCCAAGTAATTGCATTAAAATGTCTTTTTCCATATTTTTGCTTGGTTACCTGGAATTGCCGCGTATAAAGTATTTTTACATGTGCTGATTCCAATGAATGCAGGTGGGCAGGTATTTTATTTGACGCACAAACTGATTTATATTTTGTCCTTATACAAGTTTGTTCCTTATACAAGTTATACAATATATACTGTATATGTGTATATATATACATATATATATATATATATATACAAATTGTAAGACTGTTGCACACACTTCAAAAGAGGATAATGCCCTGGTGCCAACAGAATGTATATACAAAATCTGTAGAAGAAAAGCTGTTGCACGCAAGGGACTCTTGTCTGAAGAAAAAATATAAGCTTTATTTAGATCGACGTTTCGACCCTCAATGGGGCCTTTATCAAGATACATACAACTGGTTTATCCCACACATTTATAGCCACATATGTGCACTCCCCCCACAAGCCACCCCTACCAGAAAGTGTCCAATTTCAAGCCAACAAGTCCCATGATCCTCATTGGGACGGTGATCAGTGCTGCCACCTAGGGGTAAAAACATAAAAATATCCAAAATGTATAAAATTCACTATTTAAATTTAACAGATAAAAACAAATTCAGCGTTCGTCTAAAAAGGATACATAGGAACAGTATTCATTTAGACCCTTAGGGGAAACGGTATTAAGTTTCTTAATCCAAAATGTTTCCTTTTGTAATAATAGGCGACCGCGGTCGCCTCCTCTTCTTGGGATGGGGATAGTGTCTATACCCATAAATCGGAAAGTTGGAGGACCATGACCTTTTTCTAGATAGTGTTTGTATAGGGGGATATCGGTGTGTCCTTTCTCAAAAGCTGCCCTTAGGGATGATCTATGATTTCCCATGCGTTCCCGGATAGTGTTTTGGGTTTTACCTACATAGGTCAGTCCGCATGGGCATATTATAATATAAACTACATGCGTAGTAGTGCACGTTATGCGATGTCTGATTTCTATCTGCCTGCCAGTGTGTGGATGATAAAAATATTTACCTGTAATCATGTTCCTACAGGTTGTGCAACCTGCACATCTGTAGCATCCATTTTTAAGTGGCGCCAAACGTAAGGGGGTCACATTATAGCATTTTAAGGGGTCTGTGGGCATCAAAATATCTTTGAGGTTCTTCCCTCTTTTAAAACCCCACAAAGGTTTTTGTTTTACAGTATCTGGCAAGCTATTATCACTGGCTAAAATCGACCAGTTTTTATTAACGATGTTTTTAATAACAGATGTAGCTGAATTATACTGAGTAGTGATTACCATTCTTTTCGGACTATTTTGTACTTTGGATGTTTCTCTAGGCGTGTAATTCAAAGCTTTATTCAATGCTCAATCTAGGGTTGTACTACTGTACCCCCTTTCCAAGAATCGATCATATGCTTCTTTTAACTGTTTTTCACGCCAATCACTGTTTGAATTATTACGGATAACTCTCAAAAATTGAGAGAAAGGAACGCTGTCCTTGGTTGAAGGTGGATGAAAGCTGTTGTAATGTAAGATAGTATTTCTATCAGTTTTTTTACGATGAAGTTTATAGCCCAATCCACCTTCTTTCATTAGGACAGAGACATCCAAAAATTCTATGTCCTTATCACCAATTGTAAGAGTAAATCGTACCGGTGTGTCTAGACTATTTAAGTCTGCCACCATATTTTCCAAAGAATGCCGGTCGCCCTGCCACAAGATGAAAATATCATCGATATAGCGATAATAGCTGATGATATTTGATTGGTATTTGGGCATTATATATCTGTTTTCGTATAAGGACATATAGCAGTTGGCATAGGCACGTGCCATGGCAGCACCCATGGCTGTGCCCTCTTTTTGTAAATAAAAACAGTTTTCAAAACGAAAATAGTTATATTTCAAAGTCAATTCAAGTAAATCACATAAAAATTCCACAGGTGGACCCTCGTATTCTTCAGATGTCTGTAGCACTGTTCTTACTGCCTCCACTCCATCATGGTGGGGAATGATGGTATACAGGCTACTAACATCTAGTGTGGCCAAAATGAGGTTTGGATGGGAAAATTTGATCTTATTAATAAAGGATAGGAATTGAGGGGTATCCTTTAGATAGAATGGTAACCTTTGTACAGGCTTCTGGAGATAGAAATCAATAAAAATACCACAGAAATAAAACAAGCTATTTCTAGAGGACACAATTGGACGGCCTGGTGGGTTTATAGTACTTTTGTGAACCTTGGGGAGACAGTAAAAAATTGGACAAATTGGAAATGCAGGAAGTAAGAAATTATACGTGTCTCTGGAGATCCATTGGCGGTCCATGGCTTGGTTCAGAGTATCAATCAAAATTCTTTTATATTCATTTACTGGATCACCCCGTAATTTCTGATAGATTTTGGAATCATTTAATTGTCCCATAGCCTCATTATGATAATCTTTATAGTCCAAAACGACCAACCCCCCACCCTTGTCCGCAGGTCTGATGATAATTGAATGGTCTTGTTTAAGGGTTGTAATGGCCATACGTTCTTCTTTAGTTAGGTTCACATGTGCCTTGTTGGCTCTATTCAATTTATTATTAGTTTCAAATTCAACCGTTTGTAGGAAGGATTTAATGCTATTATTATTTGTAGTTGAGTCGTAATTACTTTTAAGTTTCCATTTGTTAAAGGTTATATCTGTATTAGAGTCACCAAATTCTTCTAACAATCTCAGTTTACGTCCCAGCTTATATTGTTCAATTCGTTAAACTGTACAGTGGGGATAAAGCTAGCCCCTTTGGAGAGCAAAGAAAACTCACCATTTGAGAGCGTGTGATGTGAGAGGTTGAAGATGGGAATTATCGTTGGCTGCGTGGTGGACGACCTCTTGTTTTTTTGCCCTCTGCGTATCCTCCTCTTTGGCCTATGGGGCTGAAGATAGGTGCTGTTGTCACGCGTTCCTGGGAGGGCGGCTGGTCGGAAAAAGGACCCTTTTGTCGTGTGATCATTTGGGTCTGTGGTTTCGGAGCCTCGGCGCCGCCTGTTGCGGTGAATTCCACTTCCGATCCGGAGTCGCCGGAAGTGACGTCACTGTTGAGCGTCAGTTGGCGTCTACGTGTGTTATCGTGTGACCGATTGAAGCGGCGTAGCCGCCCTCCCAGGAACGCGTGACAACAGCACCTATCTTCAGCCCCAAAGAGGAGGACACGCAGAGGGCAAAAAAACAAGAGGTCGTCCACCACGCAGCCAACGATAATTCCCATCTTCAACCTCTCACATCACACGCTCTCAAATGGTGAGTTTTCTTTGCTCTCCAAAGGGGCTAGCTTTATCCCCACTGTACAGTTTAACGAACTTGATTGGTCCATTGAACAATATAAGCTGGGACGTAAACTGAGATTGTTAGAAGAATTTGGTGACTCTAATACAGATATAACCTTTAACAAATGGAAACTTAAAAGTAATTACGACCCAACTACAAATAATAATAGCATTAAATCCTTCCTACAAACGGTTGAATTTGAAACTAATAATAAATTGAATAGAGCCAACAAGGCACATGTGAACCTAACTAAAGAAGAACGTATGGCCATTACAACCCTTAAACAAGACCATTCAATTATCATCAGACCTGCGGACAAGGGTGGGGGGTTGGTCGTTTTGGACTATAAAGATTATCATAATGAGGCTATGGGACAATTAAATGATTCCAAAATCTATCAGAAATTACTGGGTGATCCAGTAAATGAATATAAAAGAATTTTGATTGATACTCTGAACCAAGCCATGGACCGCCAATGGATCTCCAGAGACACGTATAATTTCTTACTTCCTGCATTTCCAATTTGTCCAATTTTTTACTGTCTCCCCAAGGTTCACAAAAGTACTATAAACCCACCAGGCCGTCCAATTGTGTCCTCTAGAAATAGCTTGTTTTATTTCTGTGGTATTTTTATTGATTTCTATCTCCAGAAGCCTGTACAAAGGTTACCATTCTATCTAAAGGATACCCCTCAATTCCTATCCTTTATTAATAAGATCAAATTTTCCCATCCAAACCTCATTTTGGCCACACTAGATGTTAGTAGCCTGTATACCATCATTCCCCACCATGATGGAGTGGAGGCAGTAAGAACAGTGCTACAGACATCTGAAGAATACGAGGGTCCACCTGTGGAATTTTTATGTGATTTACTTGAATTGACTTTGAAATATAACTATTTTCATTTTGAAAACTGTTTTTATTTACAAAAAGAGGGCACAGCCATGGGTGCTGCCATGGCACGTGCCTATGCCAACTGCTATATGTCCTTATACGAAAACAGATATATAATGCCCAAATACCAATCAAATATCATCAGCTATTATCGCTATATCGATAATATTTTCATCTTGTGGCAGGGAGACCGGCATTCTTTGGAAAATATGGTGGCAGACTTAAATAGTCTAGACACACCGGTATGATTTACTCTTACAATTGGTGATAAGGACATAGAATTTTTGGATGTCTCTGTCCTAATGGAAGAAGGTGGATTGGGCTATAAACTTCATCGTAAAAAAACTGATAGAAATACTATCTTACATTACAACAGCTTTCATCCACCTTCAACCAAGGACAGCGTTCCTTTCTCTCAATTTTTGAGAGTTATCCGTAATAATTCAAACAGTGATTGGCGTGAAAAACAGTTAAAAGAAGCATATGATCGATTCTTGGAAAGGGGGTACAGTAGTACAACCCTAGATCGAGCATTGAATAAAGCTTTGAATTACACGCCTAGAGAAACATCCAAAGTACAAAATAGTCCGAAAAGAATGGTAATCACTACTCAGTATAATTCAGCTACATCTGTTATTAAAAACATCGTTAATAAAAACTGGTCGATTTTAGCCAGTGATAATAGCTTGCCAGATACTGTAAAACAAAAACCTTTGTGGGGTTTTAAAAGAGGGAAGAACCTCAAAGATATTTTGATGCCCACAGACCCCTTAAAATGCTATAATGTGACCCCCTTACGTTTGGCGCCACTTAAAAATGGATGCTACAGATGTGCAGGTTGCACAACCTGTAGGAACATGATTACAGGTAAATATTTTTATCATCCACACACTGGCAGGCAGATAGAAATCAGACATCGCATAACGTGCACTACTACGCATGTAGTTTATATTATAATATGCCCATGCGGACTGACCTATGTAGGTAAAACCCAAAACACTATCCGGGAACGCATGGGAAATCATAGATCATCCCTAAGGGCAGCTTTTGAGAAAGGACACACCGATATCCCCCTATACAAACACTATCTAGAAAAAGGTCATGGTCCTCCAACTTTCCGATTTATGGGTATAGACACTATCCCCATCCCAAGAAGAGGAGGCGACCGCGGTCGCCTATTATTACAAAAGGAAACATTTTGGATTAAGAAACTTAATACCGTTTCCCCTAAGGGTCTAAATGAATACTGTTCCTATGTATCCTTTTTAGACGAACGCTGAATTTGTTTTTATCTGTTAAATTTAAATAGTGAATTTTATACATTTTGGATATTTTTATGTTTTTACCCCTAGGTGGCAGCACTGATCACCGTCCCAATGAGGATCATGGGACTTGTTGGCTTGAAATTGGACACTTTCTGGTAGGGGTGGCTTGTGGGGGGAGTGCACATATGTGGCTATAAATGTGTGGGATAAACCAGTTGTATGTATCTTGATAAAGGCCCCATTGAGGGTCGAAACGTCGATCTAAATAAAGCTTATATTTTTTCTTCAGACAAGAGTCCCTTGCGTGCAACAGCTTTTCTTCTACAGATTTTATATATATATATATATATATATATATATATATATATATATATATATATATATATATATATATATATATATGTATATATATATATATATATATATACTGTCATATGAAAAAGTTTGGCGGGCAGCCAAGAACTGTGAAATGCTGCTGTATTTGGAGTTTTTAATGTCCACTAAATAAACTTCGATTTTATTACTCTTTTCCACTGACTTCATTGGTGCTCCGTTTTTGCTTTTTCCTAGATGGAAACGCCTCTCAGCCTGCATAATAATTGACTCAACTTTTAACAAAAAAGATAACAGTGGTATGTCTTTCATTTCCCAGGAACATCTGAGAGTATTGGGGTGTTTTCTGGACATAGATTTTTAGTGAAGCAGTTGCATAAAATTAAAGCAAATGTGAAAAACTGGCTGTGCAAATATTTGGGTAATTTGCTAATTTGAACGCATGTAACTGCTCAATACTGATTACTGGCAACACCGAATTGGTTGTAATAGCTTGTTAAAGCTGGCCATAGACGCAAAGATCCGATCGTACGAATCAACGTACGATCGGACTTTCCCATCTCCCGACCCTCCACTAACCATTCAGATCAAAGTCTTTACCATTCCGATCAAATAAGAACAGATCACCCAATGTTCTGCCCCTGACAGCAATCGTACGATACTTATGTCTCACTGAAAATAGTACAATCGGCAATACACGCAGAGATATTATCGGCAGGCGACAGAAATTTTCTAACCTGTCCGATCGACGAAACGACCGATCTCCGCCGGACGAAAAATGTCGGGACTCTCCACACATGGTCCGAAAATCGTACGAATCCACGATTCGTACGATCGGATCTTTGCGTCTATGGCCAGCTTAAGCCTTGAACTTCATAGACAGGTGTGTCCAATCATGAGAAAAGGTATTTAAGGTGGTTAATTGCAAGTTGTGCTTCTGTTTGTTATTATAACCTAGGTATGCTTGGGACTCCAGCTAGAAGACCTTGCGCTGTATTTCTGTTTTCTCTGTTTTAGTGGAGGAAACTTCTATCAACCTGAAACGGGTTTATTTGTATTTTTTCCACTGGATGGTGGTGTGCGCCCTACCATAGATGACATGATGTTTTGCTGTATCTAGGTTCAAGTGATATTTGACAGAAAACCCTCATTGGCCTGATCTGCCTCCCAGTTCTCCGACACAGCCTTAGGTGGGGTTATCCCAGCTTCTGTCTTTTTGGATTTAAGATTGCAACCTGCTACCAACTTTTTCCTTACCTCTACTAGGAAGGTTCCATGTTACTGTCTCTCATGCAGCAATTATTACACATTCCCTGTACTAAGTATAGTTTGTAACATAGCAATTGAAAAGGCCAAGTTAGTCTCAAATACATTTTGTATCGCCAACATTTTCTTCCTTTTGTAAAAAAACAACAAAAACCCATGTAAAATATTATACGTTTTTTCTGAATTTATCCTCAGGGTTTTGCCAGAGAATGCAGGGTAAATGATGCACATATGCACCGGAATCCTGCACAAATGGGTGGTGTATGCATTTTGTCCAAGGCTTAGCGAGCCAGCTCTTGCCCTAATTCATCATGGTGTAGTTTTTAAGTAAAATACATGCACAGAAACAAAGTATGACAACATTGACACAAACTTTAGTTTATCAAGATTGTCCACTCACAGCCACACAAGCAAAGACAGGCTTCAGTCACTCAGGTCAGCCTAGCTTCTGATTGGTTCCTATACTACAGTGCTGAGTGCCGCCAGCTTCCCTGCACAGCCTTGGAAAAGAGGCAGCAGGAAGTGGAACACATTGGTGGGACTAGTAGGGTTTTTGGAGATACATTATATTCAATAAATCAGCCCAGAAACAACATTTTAAAAGAGAATAATGCTCTGGCATAGTCTTGTTTGTTACTACTTTAAGAACTAATTCTTATTTTCATTGTGATGGTTCTAGCATGTTCAGCTACTTTTAATCTTTTTTTCTAAACCAAGCACCACCAGTCTTTTGTATTCAATGGAGCCTAAGATGATTTTGATGCCCTGCAAAATAAAATAACAAAAGTATGCTTGAAATAAGTTTACATTGTGCATCCTAAATTTACAGCTAAATTCCATAAAAACTGGATTGCAACCTTTTGGCAGGAGAGCCCAAGAATATAATAAGGCATGTTTTCTACAAGACACAAGTATTTGCTATTAAATGTTATTGTTTAAGTGATTATAATTGTTTCAATGAAGCTTGTAATTAGAGTATTTTTTTTCTTTTCTGCCTCCATATTGATAATGGTGAATTGATTGAGTAAAATGAAATCATACATAGTTTCAGATGCTAAGCATGTGGGTTTTGCAGCCACAGTTTTGCTTTTAATGAAATTGCTTTTATTGACCACTACCTTTGCAATCAGAAGTAACTGCTGAGTATCAGGTCTTTCTTTGCATTTCTGAATTCAGTTGCCTGTGCCGTATGAAATGCTGTATGAAATGATTTGATTTGTTCTGAAAGAAGCATCTTTATATCGTTGTTGATTTATTTATTTTTTGGCATTTGTAACTGATATCACTCAATAACGTGAATCATCGTCTATTGGTTTAGTCATTTCATTTCTTCTTGTATTGTTTCAGGATATGAGAAGTAGGGTCACTGATTATTCATCATTTCAGAGCAGCAATAAGAGGCAGTACTTGTTTTATTCCTGGAAATTATGTCATTGTTTTCATTTCAACCGCAATCGTTTAGCCAATAAATCCTTAGTATTCTGAGCAGTAAATCCTGGGAGCAAGCAGCACACCCTGTTCATTTTGAAACAGGTGAGGTCTTCTGTGCTTTGGGTGTTTTTTCTTGGGAAGGGGCTAGGATTTCCTTGCTTATAGGAAAACTATACCCCCCAAACAATGTAGGTCTCTATTAAAAGATACTGAGTAAAACAGCTCATGTGTAAAACCCTGCTTCATGTAAATGAACGATTATCATAATAACATACTTTTTTAGTAGTATGTGCCATTGGGTAATCATAAATAGAAAATTGCCATTTTAAAAAATAAGGGCCGCCCCCTAAGATCGTACGATTCACTGTGCACACATACAAACCACATGTAAGGTCACATGAGCCAATTAACAGAGTTCTGCCTTTTGCTTCCTCACTTCTTCCTGTTACAGTTAGTGTTGTAGTATTTCTGGTCAGGTGATCTCTGAGGCAGCACAGATAGAGTCACGAAATGGTGGTTCAAGGCAAGAGATGTAAAAGGTCAATATTTATGTAAATATATATTCCGGTTTGGTAAGATTCTTTAATATGTCATTCAATTTGATATAAACTATCTGTTGCTTAAGTATTCATTTTGGGGGTATAGTTTTCCTTTAATGGAGTTCAGTTAACGCAACCTTGGGTACTGGTCCCAGGAGATCAGGATCTGGAGTGAGGATTAACTTTCCTTCACTTTCCCACCCTGTGTTGCTGTGCTTCATGGCTGTCATGGTGTGGTGGACTGTTAACTGCTGACAAGCATTCCAATCAATGGCATAATTATAGAGAAAGCAGACCCCATGGTTGCAGGGGGGCCCAGAGCACAGGGCCTGCTTCTGTGGTCTAGAAAATCTCCCTCCCCAGCTACTGTCTTAACTTCTTCAATGTGAGCGATCAGAGGGAGTGGGGGACGTGATTGAACAGGAGGGTGGATTGAAGTTTTTTTGTCTGTGGGGGGGGGGGGAGCTTATCCTCATTGTGTTTCTTTCCTGTAAAAATTGTAGTAGGAGGGAACAGATTGGTTTGGGGATTCATTAGCTGGGTACAATCATCCACCTTGATGCTGCCTTGGTCATAGAAACATACAAGTAGAAAGCTGATTTAAATCCAAATATAGGGTCCAGCCCCCACTTCTATTCAAATGATGTTTCAAGTGATTGTTCAGGGCCTTGTTTAAACTAGATGATCAATCCCAGTTGGCCAATATCTAATAACTTGGACATTATAGACAAATAGCAGGGGACCTTTTTACCCATAAAGTGGATCACCGTACCAGAGGCCACCCCTTTAAAACTAGAAGAAAAGAACTTTCATTTGAAACAGCATAGGGGGTTCTTCACAGTCAGGACAGTGAGGTTGTGGAATGCACTGCCGGGTGATGTTGTGATGGCTGATTCAGTTAATGCCTTTAAGAATGGCTTGGATGATTTTTTGGACAGACATTATATCAAAGGCTATTGTGATACTAAACTCTATAGTTAGTATAGATATGGGTATATATAGTTTATGTGAAAGTATGGAGGGGTGTGTGTATGGATGCTGGGTTTTCATTTGGAGGGGTTGAACTTGATGGACTTGGTCTTTTTAAACCCGATTTAACTATGTAACTAACTTTGTAACTATGGTTAGATGAACCAAACATTAATCAGTGTATGGCTGCAATTCTATTTGTCCTTTTTTCACAAGCAAAAAACTGTACAAGTAACTTGTCACACCTGGGTTTAGCCCTTTGTTTACTAATATTAGGATATTGGGACAAGTGTTAAACTCTTGAATGCTTTAGCTGCAGAGATGTATTTTTGACATTCCAAATACTTAAAGCTGACAAAACCAATATAAAAGCTTGAGTCAAGAATCGTTTCAGTGTCACAACAGAGAAACGTTGACTGTTTAGGTTTCATGTTGAAGCATGTGAGCAACAAGTCCAACAGGTGGCATCAGAATTGCAAGTGAGTCTCCCAGTATGAGAAACAGCGCTCTTACTATTGTTATCTTGTCCACCTTGCGAGGATAAATAGATCCAACCTGTATTCCTGTAAAAAAAAGTACTCCTTAATACAGATAAATAATTATCGACAAACACCAACGTGTGTTGCAGTGGCATTTGTGTTTCATTGATTTTGTATGACATTACTTATATAAACACTTTTTGAAGCCATTATTTTGCACTGACCCACGAGTTGGAGTGACTGGGGAAGAGGGGAGCTCTTAAAATAATCATATCAATATCAAAAGGTGTCAGTGGGGAAATACAGTCTTTCTTTCACCAAGAATATTATTGTTCTCTTTTGGTGCCTGTGATTCAGTACCATTATAGTGCTGAATATTTCCATCAGAGTCCCTTTAAGAAAAGATAATCCTTATAGCACTCAATAAATGTGCCCAATATCTGCAATACTGATGTATAGGGCCTCAAACTGAAGACATTTCTGAATTTAAAAGTACTTGAACAGTAATCCTTAATCCTTGCTTATCTTCCTTTAGACAAAAGAACATTTCCAAGACCCTCCCTTTCTGCAGCTCGATTAGTTATTTGATTGTTAATCTTGCCAGTAATTAAACTTAATGAAGCCATTTGTTTTTCATTCTGGGCTTCCTCTGTGCGTTTCTGGCTGCTGGCGGTTGATGTGTGGAGTAGCATTACACTCTAAATAAAAGTACTTGTGGATTTCATCCCGAAGACTGCTGTGCAGTAACTTTCAAATACAAGTCTGTATTTAATCTTTCATGCCACTAATGGCTGGAAAAGTAATGAGAATGCTTTTAGTAATCAAACCAACAACCATAATATCAAGGATTTTAAAAGGTAAATTATACGTGATATGTTATGCAGTTTATCTGTGCTTAGCTGTGAGAGAAAATAACAGAGGGCATAGCGTATTGCTAGCACAGAGGCTTCCCGTTCCCTCTGCATATTTCTATTTATAAATATCATTAGAAGATGTTATATTAGTTTAACAGTGTTACATATTTGCCCAACGTATTTGCACTTAGCTGGAAGCAATATTCTAAGGTGAGATTCTACATGCACCGACCAGTGTTTTTATGTAAGTGTAAAACTGTTTACATTTATTTGAGAATAAAAAACGAATTACACTATCATAATTCCCAACATTTGAAAAATGTAAAGAGGGACAAAAAAGTCAGCCATGGGTAGCGCATCGAACATTGTTGGCCACGACCATTTATGGCCACACCCCCTACTTACCATGTCCATTTTACAAAATTTTCCAGATTGTGAAAATTTTAACACAAATTTATGGGAGTTTTAGGGTCATATTTTATGTGCTATAACAGTTTTGCTAATGAAATTGCCCTTTAAGCCGTGAGTCTCGGTTCTCCCAAAAGACTTGCTTATCTTAATTTGTTACAATTTTTTCATTGCTTATCTTAGATTGTTGCAAATGTATTGAAGTTCAGCTTGTCACTGTTCTGGCCTCTCTGCCAAAAAACCCCTTATATTAATTACATTTCAGAAACGTATCTTTTTCTGACATCAGTGCAGGAGATCAAAGAGAAACTTGGGACGTTTCAGTAAGAAACCAGGGTCTGTGGGCTGAGCTGTCACAATCGGGACTGTCCCACAGAAAACAGCACAGTTTGGAGGTATGCACTGTGGGCACTGCTCCTGCTTCGTAATATGCTTGCAGAGAGAGAAAACGGAAAGCTCCCTGAGAAATATGATAGGCGGTTTTAAGAATTTACTTCTAGTAAGTTGCCACCTTCACTGGGGAAAGGAAGCTAGCACAGTTATTTGAAAGAAATCACGTGTTGTTTTAAATACAAGGAAGTCCAAATACCTATACATTATGGGGCAGATTTATCAAGGGTCCAATTTCGAAGTAAAAAATACTTTGAAATTCGACCATCGAATTGAAATACTTCGAATTCAAATATCGAATTCGAACTTTTCTCATAGAATTTTGGTATTCTGCGGTCGAAGTAAAATCGTTAGATCAAACGATTTTATCGTACGATCGAACGATTTTACTTGGACTTCAAAAAACGTAGAAAAATTATGTAGAAGGTCCCCATAGGTTAACATAGCACTTCGGCAGGTTTAATTTGGAGAAGTATTGAAGTCGAAGTTTTTTTAAAGAAACAGTACTTCGATTATCGAATATTCAAACTATTTTTACTTCGAAACGAATTCGAAGTAAATTCGAAGTCGTAGTATCCTATTCGATGGTCAAAGTATCCAAAACATTACTTCGAATTTCAAATTTTTTTTACTGAGAAAATTCCCTCGAATGCACTTTGACCCTTGATAAATCTGCCCCTATGTGTGGAGTAGGGCACATTAATAAGTAGCTGATTTGTAACACATGGGTTGCGCTAGATTTTTGTTTTGTCATTCCCCTTGCCCTGGTGGGCGCTGATCTGTGGTGTCATTGCAACACAGATAAAACCTGTCACTTTAATGTGAGAAGCTCTTTCTGGCCATTGTGCAACATTGTGTAAAATAAATGTTTATGAATAAAACCCCGCTTTCATCCTTAAATGAAAATGAATGCCTTTATACCACCTAAGACCTTGCCTAACCTATTGCAATCAGTGGGGCAATGTCAAGTAACAAATTGTTGTAAATAATTTTATATAAAGCCTTGCAAAAGTGGCATCAATTGTTGCTAAGGAGCAGTCATCATTTTATTTGTGTACTGGTTCTGTTGTGGCCATAGAAATGCCACAGAACTGAATTTTTATTGCAATATTCTGATTTCTTTAAATACACTTGAATTGGTCATGTTGTGCAATGACGCACACAGATTTATTATAGTTTAGGTTTTGCCTACTGAGTGTGTGTATAGCTGGGCTTTGTACTGTGGTTGCACGGACAATGATGTAATGTATTGCACTTCCAGGATATCAATGCATCAACCGCTTTCAGAAATATGGTTTGTGACCTTCTGTTTTGGTAATGCACACAATTGAGAATTAGAATTGATTTTCTTTGCATGTGAAGAGTCCATGTGGACCTTTTATTACATAAGTGTTTAATAGCAGTGATAGCAAAGACTCTACAGACCTTTGAAAAGCATTAGCTGTGACAACATCTGCTCCATTACCATAAGTCAATGATCCTAGGACAAACCGTGTAAGAAATGTAACATTTCAAATAAAAGTGTAAAACTTACAGCATTTCTAAATATATGACTATTGGCTGGTGGAGTGTGCTCATGTTACGCATGTATCCCTTCCAAGCAGTAGGCAATACAGTCAAATGGGATACAGAAAAATAGATTGAAAATGTAAATTGTTGGTTGCTGCTGAATCACATTTGAGAAACGGCAAACCAAATGCCATTACAATCTGTATGATTCTATAAAATAAATGCCTTGTGTTAGAGGTGTCACTTTGAGGGCACAATGTTAATATCGAAAACTGTTTTGCCTCATACGTTTAGTTTACAATAGAACAAAAGAAGCATCTACTCTTACATTGGCTGTATTATCTGCATTTTCCTTTTGAAAATGTCACATTCCATGCTGTATACCATCACCATTTCTGGATGTTGCGGTGTTTATATAGTTAAATAGTTACATAGTTAAATCGGGTTGAAAAAACCAAAGTCCATCAAGTTCAACCCCTCCAAATGAAAACCCAGCATCCATACACACACCCCTCCATACTTTCACATAAATTCTATATACCCATATCTATACTAACTATAGAATTTAGTATCGCAATAGTCTTTGATATTATGTCTGTCCAAAAAATCATCCAAGCCATTCTTAAAGGCATTAACTGAATCAGCCATCACAACATCACCTGGCAGTGCATTCCACAACCTCACTGTCCTCACTGTGAAGAACCCCCTACGTTGCTTCAAATGAAAGTTCTGAAGGGGTGGCCTCTGGTACGGGGATCCTCGTTAAAAAAGGTCCCCTGCTATTTGTCTATAATGTCCTCTAACGTACTTGTAAAGTGTAATCATGTTCCCTCGCAAGCGCCTTTTTTCCAGAGAAAAAAACCCCAACCTTGACAGTCTACCCTCATAATTTAAGTCTTCCGTCCCTCTAACCAATTTAGTTGCACTTAGTCTCTGCACTCTCTCCAGCTCATTTATATCCCTCTTAGAGGACTGGAGTCCAAAACTGCACATACTCCAGATGAGGCCTTACCAAGGACCTATAAAGAGGCATAATTATGTTTTCATCCCTTGAGTTAATGCCCTTCTTATGCAAGACAGAACTTTATTTGCTTTAGTGGCAACAGAATGACACTGCCCAGTAACCTTCTGTGTGGCACTGTATCAAATGCTTTAGCAAAGTCTAAGTAAATCACATCCACTGCCATCCCAGAATTGAGGTCCCTGCTTATCTTCTCATAAAAAGAAATTAAGTTAGTCTGGCAAGATCTATTACGCATAAAACCATGCTGGCATGGCCATGATTTGCTATAAAGCCCAGTATCTTATCCTTTATTAACCCTTCGAAAAGCTTTCCTACCACTGACGTCAGACTAAATGGCCTATAGTTTTGAGACTGAGATCCTTTTTTGATTAGAGGCACCATATTAGCAATTCACCTGTCTCTCTGCACTATGCCAGACCTCAATGAATCCTGAAAAAATAAGCAAAGAGGTTTGGCAATCACAGAGCTAAGCTCGCTAGGTACCCTGGGATGAATACCATCTGGCCCCAGACCTTTGTTTATCTTAACAAGTTCTAGTCTCTTTTGAATTTCCTCATGTGTGAACCATGCATTATTAGTTGTATTACTAGAATTGGGACTATTAAGAAGGAAACCTTCATTAGCTGGTTCCTCATTTGTGTATACAGATGAAAAATATGAGTTCAGAATTTGCGCTTTTATTTTTTCAACCAGCTGACCCCCCTCTGATACTAAAGGTCCCACCCCTTTTTCTTAAAAATAAAATGCAGAAAATACTGAAATCCTGTAGCTCCATATGCAGTGCAAGCTGGTTCTGGATATCATACTGAAAAA
The DNA here is from genome assembly GCF_017654675.1 of Xenopus laevis. NCBI lineage: Eukaryota > Metazoa > Chordata > Amphibia > Anura > Pipidae > Xenopus > Xenopus laevis. The sequence goes on from NC_054376.1 coordinate 50,727,368, forward strand.
GCTTAGGCCATATTCAGTTCAATACGAAATTTGGGCACAGTTTACAAAGTATTGGTAATGAGTACTGCTTCGTTTAATGTGGTAGTTTATGGTTAGTGGGGTGTTAGTGCTCAGAGTGGCTGCTAAACTTTATCTTATAGAATAGAAAGGTGTTTGACTGCCTTAAAACAGATCGAGTTAATATCGGTATGGATAACAGGATTCAGTATAGAGCCTGGGGTATTGAGCCCCAGTGCACGTACTGTATATTGAATATTTTCAGTGAGCTAAGAAATTAGGAGTTATTGTTCCAATATTCAACAAGTATTTTTATTTTACTTTTTCAGATATACTTGAAATTCTATGGTAGGGTCGCTGCTAATACAATGTTTTATGTACAGTGTCTCACATAAGTATTTGAACCCTTGACTGATTCTCTAGTTTTAGTAAATGGGAACCTACAATGAACCTTTGTATTCTATTTGTATTTCGTCCCACTGAATACTGTGACATTGTTTTATGTTAGGAAAAAGAAAAAGTTAAGAAATTAAAAAAATATATATTTGCTGTTTGCCTAAGTATTCAGTTCCCACAATATGATTTGATAGTGACAGGTTCCAGATTTAATGGTCATAGTAATCCACCACTGATGTGGGACAGTTATTCATTGGCTTGAAAATGCCTCAATACAAGTACTGCTGTGTGTTTCCCAGTCAAGTAAATGGAAGCGAATAAGAGAATACATGTGATGTGCCATATTTCTTCATATAAGCAAATTTATTATCTATTTTTTTACAAATTTTTATAGTTTTATGGTTTTAAAATGTAACATATTCTATGTATGTTTTCTTTCTGAATAAAACTCTAGATCCCCTTGCTCCCAGTGTTTCTAAACTTCAGCTCCCCAGTTTTTAAATATAGATCTTTCTATCCTTTGGACGTGTTCCTGTTCTGGCTACATATTCTTACTTGAGTGTCAAGGGTGTGATGCTTTACTTTCTGAAATGGCCAGTTAGCTAAATTCAGTGGCGTAACTACCGGGGGAGCAGGGGGTGCAATTGGGCCAGGGCCCGCACCCCCTCAGGGCCCCCCCTGGCAGTTTGCGACACTGTTCTAATGCGGCCGTTTCTGGCCGTACGGAGGGGGCGGGGCCCGGCTGCACGTCCCGCGCCAGGGCCCGCCCCCCTCTCGTTACGGCTCTGGCTAAATTACCTTTAGTATTACAATCTTCAGTTTCACAACAATAATGTTATGTTATCCATTCATAACTCCTACTTTTTACTCAGCAATGAAAGAATTTGCTGTCAACTATGTTAATAATATTTTATTCCTATATATTAATTCTAAACTGCTCCCCTTTTTGTCAAGAAGATTGGTATTTTCATAGAGAGTTTATCCGATTTTCTTGAAAGGATAAGGTACAGAAATGGGAAACTGATACTTTTCGTCTGGTTTGAGTATACTCATTAGTTAACCTAGTTTATGGGGTAGTGGTAGCCTACATTAAGGGGCAGATTTATCAAGGGTCAAATAGTAAATTCAATTGGAATTTTCGAATGTCAAAATTCACACATTTGAATTTTAATCCCCCTGTTCAAATGTAAATTCAAATGTGAGCTTTATTTTCAGAGAAAAACTCGATTTGTATGAATCAAATACGATTTGAATTTTCAGGTCGGAACCATTAGACCATTTTTTCTTAAATAACCCCCCAGTCAAATTGTGAGTATATTTGGATTAAAAAAAATTACATGAATTTGAAATGTAACCTTTGATAAATGGGCCTCTAACAGTAGGAATGTTTAGACCATAAGGTCCCTTTAACTAGAATGGAAATACAGTTCTTAGGGATGAAAACTAAGATATATTGGAGGATTTCTTTCTTTTGAGTAACTGAGATATCTAATAGGAAAACAAATCATAGACATGAAAGTGTCTATGTAACGTGTCTAACTTACAGGTTTTCTTTCTTAGTTTTAACTGTTGCCATTAGTTATACTTGTTATTTGGGCATAAAGTCTTATAATTCCAACTTTTAATGCCTTTATTACCCATTAAAAGGTAGAGGCTTTGGAACTCTTTCCTTTGGGTCTGATTAATTTATAAATTATTGTGCTTGCTGGCTACTACTACCCTATATATTTTATGGTCTTTAAAAGTGCTTTGTGCATTTATGGAGCTATATAAATAAACTTTATGTTATTATTTTCTGGTGCTGTCTTTTAAGGTACTATTAACACGTCAAGCATCTCAGGCAAACAAAAGAATCATTTAGTAGCATGGGGAGAGTCTATGAAACTTAATACCATATACATGACTTCACATAAAAAGGCACCTGACTTGTGGTGTTCCTCTAGGAAACAAAATACTAGCACACTTGAAAAAAGTAAAAAGTAAAATTGTATATATTATAAAACTGATCTTATGCACGTTTGTTTTGGGAAAACATGGGACATATCTTGTGCAATGTAGAGCATTTTGACTGCCTATCTAACACAGTTCATTTAAAGAATGATACAGCATGGGCATCTATCAAAATCTAATACACACCTCTTGGATTCATATGAAAAAGTCAAATATTCTATTAATATCCAGAGATTCCAGCAAGGTAGTAATGAAATGGAACACTTTGTGCACTGCAGTGTTTGGAGAACATTTTTCTTGTGTATCCTGTGTGAATAATTTTTCCAGAAATAATATATTTTGATGCATTTGTTTTTGAAACCAGTTATCAATGTTTCTATCAAGGATTTCTCCTATTGCCTAGAAGAAAACACTTCTATTAAAACTGCAATACATCTCCATGGACACCCATAACCGTTCCCAAATAAGAAACAGACCCTCTTACATCTTTCATTTGCTTCCTTGAGGTCGAGGGGGCTTATAATTAAATCGTGGGCTTTCCATCTCTCTTGTGACAACCTTCCATTATGTCTTAATTTGTGCAACACATAAAAAGCTTTGAGGATTTGATTAGCATGTTTGTTATCATTCTTCATGGTAAATATTTATTTTAAAGATTAATCTTAAATATCTACAATATGTGGGTGGGTTTATTTTGTAATGTGTAGTATACTGCAAGTGATACATGTATATATAAATACAGTTCCAACTGCACTCTCCATTCCAAATATCACGGCTGGGTGCCATACGATTTTATTGAGTCATCACTTGTGTGTCCAACGTTTTGGCCCTCGTTGGGGCATTTATCAAGGTAAAGGCCCCAACGATGGCCGAAACGTTGGACACACTCAATAAAATCATATGGAGAATAATTGGAGTGCTGGTCCATTTTGCATATTATACATTATAATTTGACTTAGCACCCGCTATTTGACTTGGAGTATGAGTGCGGGTTCTTTCTGACTCCTGTCCCCCTCCTGTGATGCGTCTTGACGTGCATAAAGGTGCGCATGCGCACACGGCTCCCCTCAGCGCATATTCGCACACAGCGAGCATCGGGTAAGGGAGTCTGGCCCGGCGGGGGCCCATGAGGGTCGGGGCCCGCCAGGTTTATTTCCCAGTTTACCCGTCGGGCCAGTCTGACACTGACCAGGAAGGTTTGAAAGAGAAAATGGAATATGAATAGAAGAGGACCTAAATAGAAAGATATGTTATAAATAGTAATACTAAACATAAAGTGTACCATCAAAGAGCAATAGTTTTTTGGCTGCTGGGGGTCAGTGACCCACATTTGGATGCTGCAAAGAGTCAAAATAGAAAGACAAATCATTTTAAACTATAGAAAATAAAAAATCAAGACCAATTGAAAATGTACTAAGAATAGGCCATTTTATAAAATATTAAAAGTTAACCCGAAGGTGAGTCATCCCCATCTCTACTAAAAATGGTTTAAATGGTACTGATTTGCTTCCAGTAAGGATTAATTATGTATTATAAGCAATTAATATCTAAGTACTTTTTTGTTATTAGAAAAAAATAAAATTTTTTTTTGAAATTTCAATTATATGATGAAAATGGATTCAATTCGTAAGATTTTCGGATTGTGTGTGGAGTGTTCCGACATATGTTGTCCCATGTTGATCGGTCGTTAAGTCGATCGCACCTGTTAGAAAATGTCTGTCGCCTGCTGATAATATCTCTGCATGTATTGCTTTGCTGATCTGCCGATCTTCGGTGGGAGACTGTCACTAGATTTTGTCGGAAATGACTTTCGTACGATTGCTGTAGGGGCAGAACATAGGCTGATCTGTTCTTTTTCTACTTTATTTGATCTGAAAGGTTAGTGGCAGGTCAGGAGATGGGGAAGTCCGACAAGTCCGGATCTTTGCCTCTATGGCCAGCTTTATGGATAACGGGTTTCTGAGTAATGGATCCCCTACCTGTACCTAAAAGCTCATGGGTGTTTATCAACCAGATGAAACTGTTTTACTTACCAGATTAAATTCTTTGTTGTTGCTTTACAGTGATAAAGACAGAAAGTTCAAGGGAGACCTTTTGGTACAATTACAGCAATTTAAATAGGTATGTGTTTTTATTTATTTTATTTCTCCTTTTACTATATGCATATTTTGTAGATCTATATCCTTAGTATATTGACTATAGCATAGTATGTGCCTCATGAAATAAATCAAAGAAACAAACCTTGAAGTTGCAGTGCAATGCGATGTGAAGTTCAGTTGCACGTGTTACAGAACAAGCAATATTATCTCTGCTTTTTGGCTCACATGTGCCGCGTATTAATATATTTCTTTTTCAGATAAACTCTAGTCTTATCTGAAAAATGAGAAATGATTATTTCTGGATTTGTTATGCATTACGTTTTCTATTCTAAAAATGTGAAGTTCCACTTAAAAGGTTTTTCTTGTTCAGTTTCATTTGATGCGAAAAAATGTTCTGATAACATATTTTTAAGTATTATATTATATTAAATATTATTTATATACTTTTGTAATGGAATTTTAAGAGATGAATGCCCAATGATAAGCTTGTATCGGTGCTTTGCTTGTCTCCTTTAGCAATAGGATGATTAAAAGGTTGGCCTACCATACATGAGCAAGTTCTGGCATCATTGTGGATATTGTCAGAACCAGTGGTATCAATACTAGCAGAGAGCAGTCAGAAGAAGGCAAGTTTTCTGATAGCCCCTACAACGTGAGAACATAAGGTTATATCTAGGATATATGTATCCACATCAAAAAACTCAGCAACAGACAACACTTCTGGAATGGTGAGCTGGAGAGGTCTCTTTGTTTTTTACATCCCTGTACTAGTCATACAATGAAAAGTGGATAGATATCTATTGGGCAGATCAGAAAATTTGGCAGAGCAAGGACAACATCAGCACATTGATGCAGTTCTCTTTGAATGCATCTGTACAAAGGTGGCCAAATGGGCCAAAAGTTTGTTACGGTTTTCAAGGTTTTGACACTCAATTGTATGTGGTAAAAGTGTTTGAATCTTGGCCATTAATGTACCCATATTGACAAATGGACGCCTCCTATTCACTTAAATAGGAAATTCACTTTGAGAATGGTTGGCTGCATTGCATAACTGACAATGTAATTTCTGGGAAACTGGGAGTACAACAACCCTAACCATACAGAAATTAACCTAAAATGTGGCATGATATGCCACCCCCTACATGAATGACACACTTAATGACCTTTTTTCAATAACCAAAAGTAGTGGTAGTGCCAGGCCCCCCCCCCAAAAAAAAATATTTGGGGGGTAGGAGAGGGCCCAAGGAGGGGGGGATGTCTCTACAGCTATAGAGGAACCTTTCCCCCGGGGCCCCCACAGCTGCAGGATCTGCTTCCTCTACAGTTCTGCAAATTACCAAGATTTAAGTCAATTCAGAAGCTGATGGCCATCAGATCAATCAATGTCCTGGTTTGAAGAAAAAAATACAGCACTTCTAGGGACTTAAAGGGATGCTATCATGGGAAATCAGTTAATAGTGCTGTTCCAGCGGAATTCTGCACTGAAATCCATTTTTCAAAAGAGCAAAGAAATTTTTTTTATATTCAATTTTGAAATCTGACATGGGGCTAGAGATATTGTCAATTTCCCAGCTGCCCCCAGTTATGTAACTCTTTACTGCTGTACTGCAAGTGTGAGTGATATCACCCCCTCCCGTTCCTCCCCAGCAGCCTAACAACAGAACATTGGAAAGGTAACCAGATAGCAGCTCCCTAACACAAGATAACAGCTCACTGGTAGATCTAAAAACAACACTCAATAGTAAAAGCCAAGTCCCACTGAGACTGATTCAGTTACATTAAGTAGGAGAAATAACAGCCTGCCAGAAAGTAATTCCATCCTAAAGTGCAGGCACAAGTCACATGACTGGGGCAGCTGAGAAACTGACAAAATGTCTAGCCCCATGTCAGATAACAAAATTGAATATAAAAAATCTGTTTGCTCTTTTGAGATTTCAATTCAGACGTCTGCTGGAGTAATACTATTAACTGATGCATTTTGAAAAAAACATGTTTTCCGATGACAGTATCCCTTTAAGAACATTTAGGGGCAGATTTATCAAAATGTGAAAGTAGAGCTCTCCACAGAAAAACTCACCCACTTTCAATTCATTACTATGGGATTTTTAGAATCTTATATATCAAATACGCAAACTCTATTGATAAATAGTGATGGGCAAATCTATCCCATTTTATTTTGCTGAAAATCTTTCGAAACTGTGAAAAATTTGTGCAACAATTTGTATGCATGCGCTAATTTTGATGCACAACACATTTTTTTGGACGCAACTGATTTTTTTGCCAGTGAATTTTCAATGCAGTTTTGCTTAAACATTCGCCAGCAGTGAAACTCTGATTTTCGCCGCAAATCCATGCCTACCAAATATATTCACCCATCACTATTGATAAATACACTTTTAAAAATCCCTTAGGAATGAATAGAAAGTGGGTGAGTTTTTCTGTGGCGAGCTCTACTCTCATATTTTGATAAATCTGCCCCTTAGGGTTCATCATTCAGTGAGCAGTTACAACTATGGGTCTCTGTGTTGAATTGAAGCATATGAACTACAGAGAAATTTTGAAATTCAGAATTTGTATTAAAAGGACATATTAATGGTACTAATCAGTAAATCAAACTAGGCAAGGCCAATACTGGCCCATGTGTGTAGTTAGTGACATGAATGCCATCTGCCTTTAACTGCACACGTAGATTTCAATATTTTCTGACAAGAATCCACCCTGTGTGCACAATGACCGACAGATGCCATTCATGTCTCTAACTACACACACATGAGTCAGCGTCAGGCAGTACTGACCTTACCTTTCAAGCAGGGCCGGATTTACATAGCGGGTGTCCCTAGGCCTAATGTCATTTGTTAGCCCCATCCCCTCCCCTTTATTCACACAAATTTTTAAAAGAAAACTATCGTATCTTCCGCGCATCCCCAGTGTTTCTGAACCAATGTGGGTGTGGTTGGGCTTCATGCCGCCCCCTAAAATCCTGCTGCCCTAGGCCCGGGCCTTGGTGGCCTCTACACAAATCCGGGCCTGCTTTCGAGAAAATGCCTAGTGTGACATTAGGCTTTGAAGGTGCTGTGGAGAATTGAATTGAAGTTGCTATGCTGTACCGATTGCAAGAGGAGAGCTAAGTATTCAATAACTCTACCATACAGACCCATTTGTTATGGCCGGATTATTGGTTATGACATTTTTAGTTGCCCAAGAAGAATGAAGGCAGGCCGAGGAAGAAATTACATTTTGATGTACCGTAACCTCTGACCAACTAGATAAATCATAGAAAGGCTTCTAGGAATGCTGCTGACAGATAAGTCTTACCTCCAGTAATGGCTTAGAAAAAAAGAACATGCATTTCTGTGTAGTAGTTCCATCACATTAGTGTAAGTGGCTTCAGAGGGCTCACAGACGCTTCGAGGATCAGGCCTTCTTGCTTGCTGTGAAATCATTTCATGGTTTCATTAAACCTATCACTTCATATGGTCATAAATGAATTTACATCACTAACAAAAAATGTCTGGAAAAAACCCATTATAAAAAATGGATTTTACTAATGACATTGACTTTACAAATAGCATGGTTAATATTATATATGCGTGCATAAGAAAGATTTAGTTACCCTTTATTCAGGCAGTCCACTACGTTTTGGTCAGTTAAAAAGGACCTAATTATTATTATTCTGGGTTAAAGTATTTTTCTGGCATTCCAGTAACTAGGCAGTAGGGGGCATATTTATCAAGGGTAGAATTTCGAATTGAAAAAACTTCGAAATTCGAATTCAAAAAGACTAATCGAAATTAAGTCAAAGTTTTTTTTTGGTCGAATAGGTCCATTTTCGATCAAATCGGTCCTTATTTGGCTGAATTAGAATTGTACGAATCGAAGAAATAGCGCATTTGATTTTAAAGTTTTCCCCAACTGGACCACTTGGATGCCTTGTGGTAGGCAGGGCCGGAGCTAGTGTAGTCAGAAGAGGCAGCTGCCTAGGGTGCAATATTAGGGGTGTGTTGGGCAATCTTCTGTCTACCCCTAGTCCTAGTCTTACTTTTTCCCTCTTGACACCCTCCCCTCTCTTGTCGCTCTCCCTCCCCTCCGTTGCTGTCCCCTCACTCTCTCCATCACTCACCCCTAGCTCACGTCTGTCTCTTCTGCATGCCAGGGGTGGGGCATGCCGGCCTGGACTGGGCTTGTCAACGAGGGGCAGGGCTTGCAGGCCGGGTTGGCTAGGGCACCTGGCCGGCCTGGCCTGGTCCTGATGGTAGGGGTTCACTACATGGCTGATGTGAGAGGTTGTATGGAGGGGAGGCCCCTATGCAGTTGGTTGGCTAATGCTTCAAATGAAGAGATTACCCCTGCCTCAAGAACCACCAAGTATTACCCCTTTATAGTTCAAGAGATATGTTATGTGCCAATTTGCCCTCAGAGCCCTTAGAAATGCTTTCTTTAACCAAATGGTGGGTGTGGCTCCTCTTTGCCATGTTATATTCACTTCTTTCTCTCATTCATTTCAAAATAATTATTTGTTTCCTCTGTTTCAACACCACCAATACCACACCATTCTTATCATTCATCTCAATAATGTCTCAATTATATATAGGGTTGCCACCTTTTCTGGAAAAAAATACCGGCCTTCCTATATATTTATCTTTTTTCCCTATTAATAACATTGGGATTAACCATCATTTTTACCGACCAGGCCGATAAAATACAGATCAGGTGGCAACCCTACTTATATATAGTAATGGTCTCCTTTATGACACCACTAACATTAAACTTTCCTGCCCTCGGGTCATTTCACTCTTAGTATTTATCACCTTCCCACCCCAGAGTTTCAATGGTGTGAAGTCTTGCTGTATTTCTCTGCTCAGCTTTACCTCTGTGTAATGCCTTACTATCATTGCTCTCTCCCACAGTATGAAAGGAAAATGTTTTTCTTTATCCATTTCTCATTCCTAACACTATTCTCCTCTGTTTCACCCAATTATTGCTGTGTCTGTAAATCAGTCTGAATGTTGTGTGTACTTGTACATGTGGTCTCCTCTCCCACTGAGCCCTGGGTCTATTATTTCTCCAGTGTAATTGTGTAATTAACACTATTACATGCGCAGAGTACATCCCCTTAATGGTTTGTAATTTTTCTTGCACCAGAAAAACATTCCTGTTGTCCCAGTCAAATCCATGTCACATCTGCATACATAAATTCAATCCGAAATTGTGGAGAGAAACCAGCGCTCACCCAGCACGAGGTTTAGACAAACAGAGGGGCAAGAAAATAGTTTCCAATATAGTGTATATTGTTGCATAAATTTAATACACCACTTTGTGAAGTTAAAGTACTTCTAGGAAAAGTGCCCTTTTCAAATTATACCATTTGACGTGTAACGTATTTAAATCCACACAGTGTAGTGAGTCTTATGTGAAGGTACTCACGAACGTTTAAGTAGAGTTAGGCATTTAGAAAGATAGTTTAGCAGTCATCTCTCCAATTTTCTCCAGGCTCCGTAACACTTCGCCATTTGTTAGAATCACCAGGCAGTCGGTATAGATGGTTTAGCCGGCGTCTCAACCGCCTCGTGTGTCCCAGTGCGCTCGTGGATGACGTCACTGCCCGACGCGTTTCGTCTTCTGACTTCCTCATGCATACATGATCCCTGTATTTTACAAATATACATACCAGTTCTTCCACAACACCTATAAAAGCAAATAAAGTTAATAGATATTATCCAGTGCTAAAAATATGTAATGATAATGTATTGAATGAATATTTAGCTATGTAAATACAGAAAAAAGTTAGCACAACACAGGATTTGGCAACAAAATGTTTATTTATCCTTTGTCAGACCCCATAACCATTTAAACCACAAAAAAAAACAAAATTAGTTTTATTGTGTTATTCAAATAATAGTCGGTGTAAAGAAAAACCATGTGACAGAATTTCACAGACTGGTTAATCTATCACTGAAATCAGGCAAAAGGTAATAATGATCAAAACAAAGGTATGTATGGAAGGATGTGATGGACACTTATGCTAACTGCAACCACTATAACTTCTACGCTGTTCCCTATTTCTTCTAATAGTTGTGGTACAATCCCAAGCCATAAATATACTGTATTTGTTTTATTCATATGCGACAAGTACCACACTCTATCCCTCTGTCGCTTCATTAATATAGGTACCCTGTACAAACAACCATTAAGTTGCCAACACTCCTGCTTCTATTCCGTGTTATGGTTGTTAATCACAGTGTGATATAGGCACTCAATCGTTAGTGATAGATTATAAATTCTCTAGTCATCCCAGTGCTGGTCTTTAGTGTTAAAGACTAGTGATGTGCGGGATGGCTGATACCCATGGGACGGGGGCCAACAGGTCCGGGTCAAGCTCTTCTTCCTGCTCTCCCTGCCAACCACCTTACACTGCCAGCTTCCAACTTCTGGTTTTATAGCCGTGCGCCTGCTCGCCCCGCCCCTTCTGTGATGTAATCAGTGGGTTGGGTTGGCGTGGGTCTATAAAAGTAACCGAGAAGCTGGGCTCGGGTGTTGGGAGGTCGGATATCAGGCGGGTACAGGTTGGGAGAAACTCGACCCGCTCATCACTACTAAAGACATACAGTATAAGCAAAGGCAAATAGTTATGAACTCACTAGGAGGACAGGGCCTGTATGGAAGAGTATGTCAAGCTTGTTGGTGAAATGTTGACTCCGCCCAAACCAGTCAAATTAACCATAATTAACCATGGTTGTACATATGAGACCATCAGATGCATCAAGAATGGGACAGTATTTTAGCCCATGACTGGGACACTAAGCTTATGGAGTATGGGGCATTGCCAAATTACCATTGTATAGTAAAAACTCACATATGTAATAAAATACACACATTTTGCCCAGTAGCAGTAACCCATAGCAAATAAAAGATGACCAGTAAATTCTACCTGCTGATTGGTATGGGTCACTGCTCATGGGCAAACTTAGGGCCTTTTATTACATAACCCCAAAAGTAGGAAGCAAAGTACAATGCACACTAATAAGGTGGAATGAAAAGTGGAATGAAACATTACAAGTGATGTTGCTCATAGCAGCCAATCAGATCTAACTGTTGGAATCTAATTGCTGATTGATTGCTATGGGCAACATCTCCTGTAATGTTTCTCTCCACTTTTTACACAGCATGATAAATAGGTCCCTTGGGCTAAAGTTGCTCAATTCAAGCATCGTATTTGTGAAAGCCTTTTTAGTGTGCAAAACAAGGAAACATACGAAGTTCATACTCTGCATCTACACTGGCAGATAAACATTGCAAACCCATTATAAGTGGGTATAAACCACATAAGCGTATCTGAAGTGCTTTTCTTTATCCCACAGCAATTATAGTCCACATAGTCATTTGCCAACTGCACGAATATATAGTGGGCAATTCATACTTTTTCCACAAAGAATGTAACCATAGGAGTGGCGCTAATATAAAAGCACAGGAACAGCTCTTTGAAATCTCTGTAACTGAAGGTATAGAGAAAGGTTCTGGGTACTGGTTATGTCTCGCTGACAGTCTTTTTAATGTAAAAATGATCCGTTATCATTTTTCCAAAACCCCTGCTGCGGTTATCCTCCCTAACATCTTGACTTTCTGGTGTGCAGAGGCATGGAATGACAGCGAAAGTGCTGTATAAGTGCTATTTATTGATCTTTGCTTGCTTTTTCTCTCCGTCTTTCGAAACCTCAAGCATAGAAGGTGTCTGTATAAGTGTGCAATGCATAGTCATTAGCCAAAAAAAAATCTATTTTACATGCAAGGATTTGAGCTAGTATTTATGATCTGACACACTTACTGATTTTTAATGGCCTAGTGGTTATAGATTAATTATAGTACGTGTCATTACATCTCAATTCCATAAAGGGGATAATTCTAAATGATCTGCGGTTGCTGAAACTGCTTTATTAGGGCAACTCTTTAGTGCCACTAATGATGGATTTTGCTAATACGTTCATTTAGGAAATGTCTGCTTTTAAATATGCCTTTACTTGTGTATGTTTGTTTAAAGGGAGTAGAAACCTGTGCATCAAATCACTGCACAAAATGTCATGTTGTGGCAGTCCACACAAATCTGCATGGTCATACCAGGCTTGTAACTTTTGTAAAACAAAAGACTTAGTTTATGGATTGCTTATTTAGCTAATTTGTATTCTACAGCTGCTTGCACCTTCCATCTTTATCATTGTAAACGCATTTGTTAATTAGGCTCAGGCTGGCGAATATATCTATGTATTGCTATCCAGCTGGAAAAGAATGAGTGAATTGGTACCTGTCATTAGAATTCTGTGACATAATGTCGGAGTAGTGGGAAAGAGCTGACGGCTCACAGATTAGATTGCTGCCATCCTGCAGCAAGAAAAACATGCCCACACAGTACATCATCTTGCTGGAGACAAAATCACAGCTATGGGCAGAAGTTGCCATCAAGGCACAAAATAGATTTGTTATGAGTCAATTTTAATTTTTAGCTAATAAGTCTGGATTTTTCTGTAGAATTGCTTTGCTGATGGATAGTAGCGACATTAATCTCCGGAACCAGCATACAAAAGATAACCTATAATCACATTTTTTATCAAACTGTTCCATTGCAGGTAACTGGGAGAAACATGCTGACTCGAGTCGTACTTGCTTGTCTTTACTAACCATGATTGGTGTGCGAACAGCTATTGACTAAATCAAGCAGGAAAGGCATTAGCTATGCAAAAATGTCAAGCTTATTGACAGTTCTACAATAAGCCAAGTGTTTAAGGATTGATGGCCTGCTAAAAAGACAGCTAGCATTTTTTACTCCCCCCCCCCACCTAGTCCAAATGTGTAGAATTGAGAGAAGTGTAATATCAAGCAAATGATATCCCACGGGAACTTTCCCATGAACACCCCAAATTGCAACTTAAGGTGGCCATAGACAAACAGATAATATTGTACTAAAGGAATTTTCATCTGATATTCCGTTCGTGTATGGTGGAAAAAGAGCCGACCGATATTGCAGAAGACTTGGATATCAGTCGGCTTGTCGATCAGGCTGGACGGAAAATTTTGGTTGGGTGCCTTTGAAGGGACCCAAACATCAGGCATTGTTAGTGCTGAATCGTCAGATACAGGTAGAATTCTATTGTTTCTACCTGTATATCTGACAATTCAGCTCTACACGTGTGTATTGAAACGAACAATCTTTCTTGGAAAGATCTTTTCCAAGAAAGATCGTAATTGTTACGTCTATGGCCACCTTTACTTGAAATACAAACATTGGTCTTGGAAGCTATGGTTAGTGTGCCAGTTCCTTGGATATTGATAATGAATCCCTGGGGTTAGTGTCCTGGCCCTCCAACTGTGTTACCAACCTCTGTTACTATAATCTCTGATATTCACTGTACAATAAGTAGCAACATGAATGCAGAGCACTTTACTCTCCTGCTTGTGTTTATACTTTTGCTGACTCATGTTTTGCTGATATCGTAGCAGTAGAAATGGATGCATGCAGTGTTTTTCCCATTGATTGGAATGTAGCAAATCCATGCCTACAAGCAATATTTACCATACCGGGTATCTCATGGGAAATCTTTCTGCATCAGGAGTCATTTGCCAGCAATTTGTCTGGGCTTTCACTCTAAGAGGATCTATGATTGTAAATCATGTTTGTTCATTTAAGAGTATGCAGCAGATAATAAGCAAAGTAATTGCACCAAGGACAGAACGATGCAAATGAAATAGTTGCGCAGCTCCTATATATTTCACATAATGAGGCATCTTACAGAAACAGTTTTTAAGCAGCAGTGTAATTTCTCTTAGAAATAAGAACAGGATTATTCATAACTTTTAAAATGAATTACTTTAAATATAAAAAGACAAACACAAAGTCGCTGCCTTCCTCAGAGTCAGCATTTCTGATGGAGAATGCATATTAGTGACGGTGTATCTCTTTTTATGAAAAGAAAATGCTATATAGCTCTTCCTGCAGAAGGGTTGGACATTTCTAGGAGTCGACTTTATTTAAAACTTTTTCTACTTCAAACATCAATGGCTTGTCCACAGAACCAATAATACTTTGGCACTCTTCTGTTGCAAGCAAAAGTCCCAGAAGCTGTGGCACGTTATACTGCACCTAATAACCTATAAATTATTCTCCAGCAAGCAGTTGCAGACCCTTATTTTAACCAGCTGAAATAAAAATCATTTAGAATTTTGTTTGGCTTGATAAAGGACAATACAAGCCTTATAAACAAACCATTTTATAAACCATTTGGCCAAAAACAGCAAAGCCTCCTGTATGTGCTTAATGAGAAAAATGTCTTGTGTCAAATGGTCAGTGTTCCAACCATTATTAAATGAATCTGCAGTGCCACAAACTGTAACTTCTAGAGGGGCTAGGCATTAAATAAGACACTATGAATGAGTCTGATGAAAAATTCCTGGTGACACCAGTCACTAGGAAAATGACCGTACCAGGGCTGTGGGCTTTAGGCTAACAAGTCAGAGTGTGACACGTATGATTCAGTTCACAAGCAGTCAATCAGTTTGAGCCTTCGTGACAGCAGCAATGATACATCGGGGCTTGTCTGCTGCCCTACTCCTCACCACCTACAGGCACACCATATGCTTTAGCAAGTTTTCATTTATAACTGTGTAACGTTCCTCTTAATGCATGTAATACAGATCTGCAGTTTAAGGGCTCTTACACATGAGCGTTTTGACCTGCGCTCCCCTGCGTTCCGTTTTTTGGTGTTCAGCCGCAGGGGAGCGCAGCAATAGACGCAAGTCATTATTTCAAATGGGGCTGTACTCACTCAGGCGCGTGTAGGCGCCGAACGCAGGTTCAGACGCAACATGCTGCATTTTTCCTGCGTTCGGCACCTACACGCACCTGAGTGAGTACAGCCCCATTTGAAATAATGACTTGCGTCTATTCCTGCGCTCCCCTGCGGCTGAACGCCAAAAACGGAACGCAGGTCAAAACGCTCATGTGTAAGAGCCCTAAATATCTGTATAACAAGTATAGTTTTATGGAACAATGCCAGAAACCAACCGTCAACAATCCCCTTGTGACTTACACCAAACTTTTTTATTCAATAGGTATCAGCTTCTTGATGTGCATCTATGATTAATTCAGTCCTTGTCTTTATATTGGCTGTGTAACTCTAACATTCATGGCATGTAAGGTCACTGCAACGACAGATCCATCAAGTGAATTGCAATACAAAACAAGTACGATTTGCACAAGCAAGTGGCGCAATTATGAATATCAACCACTGGGCAACAATAAATGATATTACTTCTTATTAAAAGCCGTCTAACCTATGAAATGATTGAACAATGTTTTTGATTTTTTTGGATTTAAAGTTGATATCAAGAACATATGCATGTTTTTTTTTAAAAGAACTAATAAAAAAAACCTGCTGTTATTTAGAATACATATAATAATAAGGGCAACCATAATATAGGTCAAATATAATATTAACATTTCTACTGATTCATTATATACATTTACTGTATGTTTAACTTTTAAATGACAAAATCTAGAAAGAGGAAACAGCATGAAAGCTACTTAAATACCATGCATACTAGTAGTAGTCACATCCCTCAAGCTGGCCATACACAGGCCAATAAAAGCTGCCGACAGACCGAGTTGGCAGCTTATTGTACTGATCAAAATATGGCCGAAAGTCAGCCAGATGTCGATCTCGCAGGGTTAAAAATCCCGTTGGATCGCGGCTGCATCTATTTGTTGATGCGGTCCGGGATCCGACCACCCATTTTGCCTATATTATGATCTGATCATTGGGCCCTTTGGCCTACGATCGGATCAGCCTATCACCCACCTCAATGTGGGCATATCGGGGAGAGATCTGCTCGTTTGGCGAAATCGTCAAACGAGCGGATCTCAACATGTATGGCCACCTTAAGACAGAGCTTGAAAAAATATCTTTTTACACCAATAGGTAATGCTACCTTGTTTCCAAGATAAGCAGTGTCTGTCAATTAAAATTTGATTTTTGGCTGGATTTGTATTCTGTTTATATTTTTGGGTAATTTATGCCACTATATGATTGTTATAGGCAATGGGGCCATAACAGAAAACAGTTTAATTTCAGGGAGAGCTGCAGAAGAATTAAAGCAAAATTTAGAAACACAAACAAAAATGCAAATTGTAGGAGAAATGCTCTCATTCATGCCTTGTGGTTGTATTATGCCAAATTATTCTCCTAGTATCTACTGTCTTTTACAACATACCACATTTGCTTGCCTAGCAGTTGGGCTCTCTTTTTCATTTAGTTTCATAACCCAAGTTACTGAACTTTTTCATATTCAAACTTTTGATTGGAACACCAACCTGGTATAGTAGTCCACTTGGTACACACACCATATACTACATATATACCTGGGTGCCACAGCAATACATGCATATAAAAGCAAAGCTGATGCACTCTCAGGATTTAAAAAACTTGGCAAAAGAAGTTCATTTAGGTAGAAACCACATGCAGAATACTCAACATTACGGTCCTATACCAGGACCTTCATCATGAGTACGCTCATACTTACACCTTTGTTCGTTGAAATATCTAATATGGACACATCTGCTTTTTTTCAAACCATTGGGTCACTAGGGACTCAGTTCTTACATTTCATTTACTAACTCAAAGTTCTTTATAGAGCATTGCTCCATAGAAATGTAAATAAAGTGTCTCTGTGAAGTTAACGATGAGATGTATTTGATAGCCCCATATCATCTGTGAAAATTTCATAGTTCCCACAGCTACATTGAGCAGATGTTGGTGAACATGGCCAATACTTTCTGTAGGATAGGTGTAATCTCTTGGGCATGAATGTTTTGCCAAGTTGGAGACCCATGCTATCCATTTCACATTAACACATCACTAACTACAAGCAGAGTTTTATATCAAAGGCATCTTCAATCCAGAGTCTGTCTTTGTTCTTATAAAAATTATAAATATATATTGGCTCATCATCAGTTAATTATTCATTACAGATGGACACCTGCATCTATTTTCATAGTGTGGGGGCTCAGTATTCATAACAAAATCATCCAGCACCTATTCATTCAGGGAAAGCGCCATATGAGTCAGTATGTTCTACTCCACATTTTGGATCAGTCATATGTAAATATTAAAAAAAAAAATCTTACCCCACATTTCTATCCCACAAATGTCATATATCTAAATACCGCCAAGGCCATCTGTTGTTGTGAAAGCATCACTGTTTTGATCCTAAAATCCACAGTTGACTGGGTTCACAGCAGTGCCAGGATACATGAATCTATTGACTTGCTTTATGTCCTGTGTACACAGCTTGATTTGGCATAGCTGCTTTTCAGCATGATTTACATATTTAAAATGTACGATAAACCTCCAGGTCCTATTTATAACATTAGTGAAAGCAAATTCTAATTAGCTGCACATTGCCTGCTTGTCACAGGAAAAAAGCAACTGAGCTGCTGAGTCTAACCATGGTTTTGTATTTATGAGGCAAACTTGCACTGCTTTAACTTCTGTCTAACTTCGTAGCAACGGAGTTGAATGCATATTATTCATAACATTTTAGACATTTTAAAATGCTTGAAGCAGCAGTCAGGAAAAAAATGGCAGAAAATGATGCTCACCATTTATATAATATATATAAACTTAATGAGGAGCTCAGAGGGAGCAAAGACTATGCATTTGGTACAGCTCCATTGCTCTGTGCCCTTGTGCCCCTTGATATAACATCCAGTGTAAAGGGCAACATCTGCAATGAGCAGGCATGAAGTCCAGAGCTTCAGTTGCACCTTGAGTACAAAGGAGAGCTTTGTGAATGACATAAATTGAAGGTGAACCAAAAGGGTAAGCCACATGCTGCCCCTTGAATGGCAGGCCCAATATGGGGCCACCTGCCAAGACACCAATCACTGACTGACATGATGCATCAGTAGATGACTGATTCCCATATTTACAGGGTCCCAAGCCCTTAGGATATTTTTGATAAATAATGTTCTACCCCCCCCCCTCCTGGGGGACCTTGGACAAATATGACTTTTCATCTATTTTAAAGTATACAATAGCTCTATATACTACATAGCTGTAACTGAGGGGGAAAATGCATTGTTTTCAATTAAAATTTTTGCTTATTAATAAACCGTAGGCAGATTTGCACATTGGCAGCAACCCACCCCAGCCAAAGAGTGATTGGCATTTTTCAGCCAGGTGAAGACTGAACAATGAATGCAAAAATTTGATTGGCTGTCATGGGTAACTGCCCAGCTTCCGATATGACCAGTGTTTATGCATGAGCCTCTTCGAAGTTGCTTTGCACTTTCTTACCACTTCAAAAATAAGCTCAAAAAACCAAAAATAAGACAATTTACATTTTCCAGTGCAGTATTTTTCATTAAGGTATTCTTAAACTGCAGATGATAATTGTGATTGGTACATATTCTAAGACCTGCTCGAAGGCAGTATATATTTTGTGCTGGAATAATAATGACTTTTGCAGTATGGTGCTGGATGAGATGATACTGAGCACTAGCACAAACTATAAAAAAAGCCCATTGTATTTTCTGCTGGCAGATGAAGTGCTATGGATTAGCAAAACCTGTTTTAAATATGTGGGAAAAGAGGACCGTTTGCAATCTGAATATTTTTTCCTTTACTGACTTTTATTTATTCTCTCATTAGATTTTTATTATAAAACTGCCAGTACCTGTAAAATATGTTGTGCTTGAGAGAATCTTGCATAATGCAGTTTTTCATTTGACAAACATTTGGTGCCTTGGCAGCTGCACCGTTAAGGTTAATTGTGAGAAAGCAAATAATAAAGGGAGGACATGATGCAGTCTCATTATTGTACTTTCTGGGATTGGCACATTAAAAATGCAATAAATCAGAACTTAGTGCAAATTCCCTTATACTGTGCTGGATCAGTGCATCTACAGGCTCTATAACTTTGTGCATATCCAATAGGTAGGCATTTCCAGAGCATCTTCTTCAAAATAATAGTTTAGAGACGTGTTTTGGTGATTTGGTGATTTGGTGACAGACCTGTACAGCCTGAATGATAGAGGGGGGATCCGCTTCAAAGTTTATTCTTGTATTTGCTGCAATATAAATACAATATATACCCTAACCCCATTGCAATGTGTGATTCTATTTTTTCTGAAGCTGAAAGGCAGCTAATATAGCTAAACTTCAATCTGTGGATGTGTAATATTGTATGATTCTACAAGGGGTATGTTTAGCCCATATAGTATTGGATCAAGGGCTTCAGATAGAATAATCTTCCAACAGGTAACTAGGGAAAAGTATCAGACACACAGCAGGGAAAAATTCATGGTCCCCATTGTACTTTTGAGCACAGCTTTCTCTGCCATTACACATTTTTGACTATCGAAGGTAGTCAAAACATTGTGTGGTTTAAAATGGCTAAATGAATATTGACTTACAGAATTGTGCACACTGGGCTGAATAAACGAGAGTTCTCAAATATCAAAACCCTTTCCTGAAAGCAGTGATTGCTCCCACAAGTTTTTCCATTAGCATATCTTTTCTGAATACTACAGGTATGGGACCTGTTATCCAGAATGCTCAGGGCCTAGGGTTTTCCGGAAATTGGATCTTTCTGTAAATTGGATCTTCATACCTTAAGTCTACTAGAAACTCATGTAAGCAGTAAATAAAGCCAATGGTTTTGCTTCCAGTAAGGATTAATTATATCTCAGTTGGGATCAAGTACAAGCTACTGTTTTATTATTACAGAGAAACAGGAAATCATTTTTAAAAATTTGGATTATTTGTATAAAATTGAGCCTATGGGAGACAGCCTTTCCATAATTTGGAGCATTCTGGATAAGGGGTTTCCGGATAATGGATCCCATACCTGTACTTTATTACATATGCTACAAATGTGCTAGTGGCTTAAATGTATAATGAGTGCAAATGCACATGAAGATACTGTTTTACTCTGGCCATCTGCAACTTTGCTTATCTTTCTGTACATTCATATCTGGGAATTACCTGAAAGTTTCCTTTATTTAGACACCCCCCTTCCTTATACATTATTTATTCCATAAACAACTCGACCCTGTTCTCAGCATTTAATTGCATGATAAAATGCTTAGAAAAGCAGCCCGACCCCCTGCTGTAAGGGATTTACAAGTAAAGAGAACTATTCTGTCTCAACCAGTTTAAAAGTACAACATATAGATTTCCAATATTTTATATTCTGCAGACACATGGAAAGTTTTACAGTGAAGCTAATCCCCTATACATACTGTAAGCAGGAATATCTATTCAGTAAAACATGAACATTGGGCAGAGGTTATTGAGCAGTATATGTACCTTGCTATACTATTATGAGTGGCAGCTGTCACAGGTATATCTTTATACAGTCCATGCAATCTAATGACGCAGAAAATGCTTGCTTATTGTAACCCTTGGCTGGCATTGCTTTCACAATACTGTGGTACTTAATTTCCTCTTAGTTTTGTAGGTTGAATGTCCATTAAAACCATATACTCTGTATAGCCTAGTGTTGGTTTCAATAGATTGCTTGCTAACAGATAGCAACTGATGGACTGTATTTTTTCTCCAGAGTATTCGAAGCTACAAAGACTAGTCTACAATTTGAAACATGCTTAAAAGGGAACTCCGGCTTCCAAACCAAAATTTGATAAAGAGGCCCACATAACACAGAAACCCCTAATATACCCATCACAGTTACCTGTTTCTTCAAAAAGTATCAATAAATGCCATTTTCTATGCTGAAATCCAGCTGTTTTTCTCTTTCTGCATCATTTGAAATCCTGGCAGGGAAGGAGGGACTAAACACTGATGTTACAAATTGTAACAACTCCACAGCTTACAGACAGCATGCAGGAACTACATAACCCACAATGCATTGCACTGATGTTCTGTTCCTTAATGAAATCACATGTGCAGGGAATTGTGGGGTTTGGAGGATGCAGGCTAAGGACAGGTGGCTGCTGATACAAAGTGACAGTAGTCAGACAGATCAGCAAAGTAGTCAGACAGATGAGCAGGAGAGCAGGGGGCTAGGCTAAGGGAAATGTTCCAAACCATTCAAAATCATGAAAAGTCTGCATATTTTTTAATTGATGTATATTGAAAATTTGCTTGAAATTAGTTTTACTTTTCAAAAAGCTCAAGTTATGTTTGTGTGGAGTTCCCCTTTAATTGTTTTTCCTCTGATGGTACTGTAGCAAGTAGCCAATGCAGATAGTGTAGGGTAAACTGTGTAACTGAAGGTATGTGGGTACTAATAATGTGACATTTATTAAAGTTTGCACCTAGTGACCTATAGTAGCCAATCAGCAGGTTGCATTCACTGGTTTCCTGTTGGAAGTCTTATGGGTTAGTACACCAGGTGCAAACATTGAATTTGTCATCTAATCTTAACTAATGTATGCCTATCCATGAACATCTCTCATGGGTACAGGTCCAGATAACTAAAATTCTATGCCGTGTTCAATAAGAGGAACTGGCAAACACTCCGTAAGATACATTTTAATATTACTTTTATCTCTTTTACTAAAACATGAAAGCAAAACTTCTCAACTGCCATTTGATTTCTAAACAGTTTATTAATTTCAATGACTAAATGGCTAGTTTCTGAACCTGGCGTGCCCCTTTCCAGCTTTCTTTGCAAGCTGACTGCTTTAGAGGGAATTGTATTGATGTGCCAAGTTAAGAAGATCTCCAGAGATTCACAGATCTCACCTTAACATATGCAAGAAAAAAAGAAATGACCCTTCAGCTACTCTACTTCTGTATTAACCACTATATGTTGCTAAGCAGCATATTTAGATGTACATAGTGTAATTATTACTGCTCCTTCTCTGTGTAGCCCCCAATTGGTGACCAAAGTAGTCATCTGGTGGAAGATGTACTCAGCAGTCACTAGTGCCTTACAATAAAGATATGTAGCCTTCCATTTAGTGACCTGTTTTATCTAAGAATAATGGTGTTTGAGTGGAGTTGGCATACCATTTACTTTAGGCTTTGAATGGAGGGCTCTATGTATTATGCAAGGAGGAAGGGAACTGACTGCACACTTAGAGGAACAATTGCATTTCGAGATATTGGACCAAAAAAAATGTATGGTTTATCACATAAAAATTCCTTTGAGTTCTATGGAAAAATGTGAATTTGAATACGGAGAAAAACATTTCCATATGGCCGATTGTTCTGGGTGCCATAGGGCTGCCATATTAAACAACATGGCGATTAAGCAACCACATGGACAGTTTTACTTAGCTGAAGGAGAAAACATGGACCTTGTGCCGATAGATCCTTTCTGAGTGGGACAGGTTTTCTGACTCTCTGAATATGCATTTGCTATGGAAAAACACAGCAGTGCATGGTGTAAGGCAGGGATCCCCAACATTTTGAACCCGAGAGCAACATTCAGAAGTAAAAGGATTTGGGGAGCAACACCAGCATGAAAAATGTTCTTGAGGTGCCAAATAAGTGCTGTGATTGGCCATTTGGTAGCCCCTGTGTGGATTGCCAACCTACATTGAGGCTCTGTTTGGCAGTGCACCTGTTTTTATACAACCTAAACTTGCAAATAAGCTCCTGCTTCGAGGCCACTGAGAGCAACATCCAAGGGGTTGGAGTTCAACATGTTGCTCACGAGCTACTGGTTGGAGATCACTGTAAGGTGATTGCCATAGAAGGTTATTGAGTGTGATGCAGGGCATTTTGGCTATGTGTGCCATTGGCCCCAGAGCAGCACATCAATCAGAATTTCATATGTGCTCTAGACACTATAGTGTGTGTATTACCCATACATGTATTATTTTCCCACACCTTGCTACATTTGCATCCCACCCGGCTGAAAAGACTTATTACAGCTACTCAGATTTGACTTACACAAAACAAACTGAAGTTCATTTTCCATATAAAACTTTTCATACTTTATAAAGGGCTGACATTAGCCGTACTATGATAAAATATTGAAGAGTAACTTAGCCCTGATATACGAAATTGTGTAAGGCCATCTGTGTGATCATCTCTCTATTAAATTGAATCATAGTCAGAACAAAAGGCTTTGGAGACTTTTTTTTTGCATTAAAAATCGTCACCGAAGAATTGTAAGTAAAAAACAACTGTAACAAAGTCATTTTGGAATGTTTGACACCTGAATCACAGCACAAGGCCCATATTAAACTGACATTTTATGTCAAGGGTTTTTTTTTGTCCTCTGTCAAGGATGAGTAGATTCAGAGCCCGTGAATTAAAGGGTTGGGTAGTCTTTTCATCCAATGCCAGCTTAACACTCAATAAATAAAGAAACAGACACGACAATAAACTACAGTATTTTTTTTAATGCTAAAATAGTTTTCTTGGATTCAGAATGATACAGATGGAGCATGTTATTGCTAATTTTCACACCATAAATTTTAAGGGTGCGTGTATTTCTCTATTAGAACATACTGTAAATGGTTAGTTTTACCCTGCCATAACCCAGATTAGTGCTGCCATAGATACACATGAAAACTTGAACATTCCTATCTTGCTGGGTACTTAACGGGCACATCTTTTCTAAAGTCTAGAAATGTCTAGAAATTGCAAAAAATAAGGAGAAGAAAAAGTACCCCACTTGACCTCTTATAAGTACCCCCACTTGACATATAAACGTCACTCCACAAATATTACTCTTCTATTCATCGATAGTAATTTAAGATCAGGAAATCAATTATTAAAAATAACACTAATTGATTCACCTAATGGGTGTATAAAGTGCAGGTGCTTAAAGGGATACTGTCATGGGAAAAAACATTTTTTTTCAGAATGAATCAGTTAATAGTGCTACTCCAGCAGAATTCTGCACTGAAATCCATTTCTCAAAAGAGCAAACAGATTTTTTTTATATTCAATTTTGAAATCTGACATGGGGCTAGACATATTGTCAATTTCCAAGCTGCCCCAAGTCATGTGACTTGTGCTCTGATAAACTTCAATCACTCTTTACTGCTGTACTAGAGTTGGAGTAATATCACCCCCCTCCATTTACCCCCCCCAGCAGCCAAACAAAAGAACAATGGGAAGGTAACCAGATAACAGCTCCCTAACACAAGATAACAGCTGCCTGGTAGATCTAAGAACAGCACTCAAAAGAAAAAACCCATGTCTCACTGAGACACATTCAGTTACATTGAGAAGGAAAATCAGCAGCCTGCCAGAAAGCATTTCTCTCCTAAAGTGCAGGCACAAGTCACATGACCAGGGGCAGCTGGGAAATTGTCAAAATGTCTAGCCCCATGTCAGATTTCAAAATTGAATATAATCTAATTAAATCAGTTTGCTCTTTTGAGAAATGGATTTCAGTGCAGAATTCTGCTGGAGCAGCACTATTAACTGATTCATTTTGAAAAAAATAATTTTTTCCCATGACAGTATCCCTTTAAGTTAAGTTTAGTAACTAAAGTGCAGTGCAAGGATATGAATTAATTCCTTGAAGTGATAAATAATTCTAATTAAGAAACAATCACTTGATTCAATCGAAGCGGCAATTCACTTAAGAATTCATCAGTAAGCTAAATAAATAGTATAAAAGTGCTGTGCAGTAATTAATAAATAGATTTGATTCCCAAATTAATTCCAATAGATAAATAGGAAATGGAGTCGATAATTATAAATTAATGGAATAAATTATAAGGCCACTTGCTCAGGTTCATGAAGAAAACGAGAGAAAATGATAAAAAGAGTGGTGGAGTTGTCCGAAAAGCTGCTGCCTTGTAATTTGTATCCCTGGGACACCACAAAGCTCGAGAAGGCATATTGACTATTTGATATAGTCAGTTTGATGCTTATGAAAATGATGTTCCAACTGGCATTTTTACATCCATGGCCAGTCTGCTGACCAAAATCATATTTTTAACATAACATTTTTGTTGGTTAAATCTTTCTATCGGCTTTATAATATATAATAGTATTTTTATATGTGTGGCAAGTGCCTATGCTTGAAGGGGGGCAGCAGTCACGTGTGGATGTAGCAGTGAATGGTACATTTATATAATTGAGCTTATTTTGCAGAGCTCCAGGAGAAGCTGGGGTATGAAAACAAATGAAATCATATTAGATCATTTTTATTTTCTAACCTATATTCATTTTTACTTTAGTACTGAGAAGTATTTAATGGTCTTTGTGTCATCAAGGTCTCATCAGATGAACACCCAGATCTAAGCATCGCAATTAATCAATTCAGGTAAATTAACTAAATTAATTAACTTGGAGACTGAGAGAGTATTTACTTATTATCTTTTATTTTGCTGCCAGCAGCAATTTTCTGTCTTCTCACTCACTAACATGGGCCTAATCTGCCTGCATTTGAGACAACACTAAAGCCTATATTACAGGTGATGTTTTAACAAATAAGCCTTGCCATGAAGTGCCCTCCAGTGACTGGCATAGGCAGTGGGGTTTCCACTCTTTGGAATAGGAAGCAGTGACAATTTGGTAATGAGTTTTAGTGGTGGTCAAAATGTTCTATAGCCTTAATAGTTCCATTATAAATAAGTGATTGCTTCCAAAGACTTTCATATAAAATTGATAGAACTAAAGCCTAACAAACTAATGAGTTATTTTATATTCTAAACTTACTGTACCAGCCCAGAGGTTCAGCAGCCCCTGTATACGGACCTTGTCTTAATAGTATAATAATATATAGATTTATATATCTTTATATTATAGATATAATAGATTCCCATTTGATGCTGTCTTTCTGATGCCAGTGACACTGCACATGCTCACTAGCTTTTGTTGAGAAGCTAAGTTTAAGGGCCATCAGAAATCATGAAAACGTTAGCCAAAAATGATGGTACATTTGTGACCTGATGTAGTATGCCTTGGCTTTTAGGATACTACTACTTAAAGTGAAAAGAAGGTGGGGAGCTACTTGGGGACAGAAGAAGAAATTCTCTGCACTCATTTATATTACTGTATGTAACCTTTTGTGAAAATGCCTTCCCTTTTAAAAAAAACTGGTGCTATTTTTTTCCACATATAACATTATATTCATACAGGGTTTAGCAATAAGTGCAACTTTGTGTTTTGTTAGTAGTTTATACAGGAGCAGTGGCCAGCTCCTCGTTGAAGCTCCCATCGTTCCCAACATCTTTCAGGTGATCCAGTGGTGGCCAATAAAAAGCCCCATGGGAGTTGCTCCCAGTGTCCTCAAAGCAGGTGCTTATTTTGTAATTCTTGGCTTGGAGGTAAGTTTTGGTTGCACAAAATCCAGGTATTCTGCCAAACAGAACCTCCTGTAGGCTGCCAGTTCACATAGGGGCTACCAAATAGTCAATCACAGGACCATAACTGGCACCTCCAGGAACTTTTTGCATGCTTGTGTTGTTCTCCAACTTGTTTATTTTTGAATGCGGCTCATGATTTAAAAAAGGTTGGCAATCCCTGCCTTTGGTATTTTAAACCTTGTATAGTAAGTTGCAGGTAAAACATGCACAATGAAATTGTAAAATTCCTAATAAATTAGATACTGTAAGTGTAGGACTGGACAGCTCTGGGGTGATGTTGATGTCATTTGTCACTTAAAAGTAAACAAAATGTTAAGTGGTGAGCACTGAGCACAGCTTTACCTTGAATTTTGAGGTAGTACAATGTATTTCTAGCACTATTTGTTGTTGAATTTTAGTTCTCCTTTAAATGCTTTTGTAGAATTCTGGCATCGATATAATGTCTGCAATAAGAAGATATTATAAATGTATTTTTTTTTCACTCTCCTCAAATATATTTCAGAAACATTGCTTTTGACTCCTTCAATAACTGTCACTTTCATCTTATTGATTGTTTCTATTTCACTAGATCTGGGGCTGTTACAAGTTTAGTTTTTGCAATTTACCAGTAAATATTTGGCTCTGTTTAGGTCTGCAGCCATCTCCAAAGTATCTGGTAATTAATCTCTAAGGCAGAAAATTAATTAGAAATACTCCTTTAAAGGGAAAATATTATGAAAATGAATTTGGCTTATGAAGAAGCAGAAATTCGTTTTAGCACAGGAACACTTCACAGAAGGAATTTTATAGCCTTATTTTCTAGCAAAATACATTCTGGCATTACTTAACACTTTCTAAGTGCCTCTCTGAGCAATCATTACACTGATTAGCAGGCAGTTCCTGACCATGATTACACCTCCACGTGAATACATCATGCTCTATGGAAGAGAATCTGTTCTCGGGAATTTAGGAATATATATGACAATCAATAGTGTGTTTCATATACAATGCCTGCAATTGGTTTAGAGGTTAAGGACTCTGATGGACACTGCTTCAATGACCCTGTTATCTCTATGTTCTCCTGGATAACCTATTATTTTCCATGTATCCCAGCATGCATAATGTCTGGAACATTTCCTACCTTAGTTTTTTTTTTTTTTAAATGTGAATATTATTTTATTCTATCACCTACTACAGAATAGATCTGTGGCACAACGATTTCTAAAGAACCACTATTTATTTTTGTTTAATTGTTTTATATTGATATTAAGAGCTGATTATATAATTTGCTCTGACTTGCTGTGTTTTCCCTGGAATGTATGAATGTTTTACTGATTCTGATTTTGTTTTCTTAAAACCAAGAATACAGCTTTGGGACCTGCTATCCAGAATGCTCAGGACCTGGGGTTATACGGATAAAGGATCTTTCTGTAATTTGGATCTCCATACCTTAAAGGAGAAGGAAAGCTCCAAGACGGTTTATTGTCAACAGATTAGCCTCAATAGTGCAAGATAGAACACTATATTTATTCTGCAGAATGCTTTACCATACCTGAGTAAACAGCTCTAGATACTGTCTCTGGTTGTTTAGGATAGAAGCTGCCATATAAGCTTGGTGTGACATCACTTCCTGCCTGAGTCTCTCCCTGCTCACTTACAGCTCTGAGCTCAGATTACAGCAGGGAAGGGAGGTGGGAAGGGGAGAGTAGCAAACTGAGCATGCTCATGCCCTGCTCTGGAGGTTTATGCTGAAAACAGGAAGTCTGATACAGAAGCCCATGTGTACACAATAAAAGGAAAGAAATGTGGTGTTTACTGGTGTATTTATATAGACCTTTCTGATAAAGTTTACTTAATTTTAGCCTTTCCTTCTCCTTTAAGTCAATTAAATAATTTAAACATGAATTAACCCCAATGGGATTGTTTCTACTTCAATAAGGATTAACTGGATTAAATCTTAGTTGGTACAAGGTAATGTTTTATTATTATAGAGAAAAAGGAAACATTTTTATTAATTTGAATTATTTGATTAAAGGGGAGTCTATGGGAAACAGTCATCCTGTAATTTGGTCTGGTCTGGGCAGTCTCTCTCTCTCTGTCTTAATAGCGGGGAAGGATTAAGCCTGAAGAACCAAGGCTGTGGTTTTGGCAATCTCTCTCCTTTAAATCTAATGGTGGGGGAGGACTAAGCCCTCTGATTGAAACCAATGCCCAAGTCAGAGACAATTCTCTCAAGAAATGCAGGGAGGTTCCAGCCTTTGAATACTATGACCAGAGGTAAATAGTTAGGGACCACCATATGGGAGTTACCTTGACGTGGTATGGTGGCTTACCAATTTTATATTCATAACAACAACAACAAAAAAACAATCCTGTTTTTGTAATGCACTTGCATAGATACTCGATTACTTATGAGACAAAGGACCAGGAATGTGCATTGATTGACCCCCCCCCCTTTTGTATGCTTTTTAGATAATGAGTTAGAGATATACAATGCATTATCTGGAAAACAAAGTATAAATTTTAAAAATAAGTATTATGCAGTATAGCCTGTGCTTATAGTTACAATACAGCATTTACTGTCCCTTTAAGTATTTGGGAATTCTTTTTAAGGATGGTTTCACTTTAAATACTGTAAATTGTAGCTGAATGTTTTCTAATCCTTCAGCCAATCTACTTGAAAGCTCTTGTCTGTGCAAAGCGTGGCTGTTCATCATGAAGTATACTCCTAAGGGCTATTAAAAGCTTGCAAAATCCAACGTGCTTATATTATCTGGAGTTGTGAGGCCTCACAAGTGGTTGTCTACAATACCCAGTAGTTTAATTTTTTTATATTAAGACATTTATCCATAATTTGATCTCTCTCCTTTTTTTTACTGTAATGTGGAATCAAAGAGCTAGGTCAAAAGCAATTTCTCTGTAAATGACTGTTCCTGGTGCCATGTAGAACTCTTTGCAATGCTCAAGTGGGAACAATATATTCTGCACTTAATAACCATAATTTTGTCCAACGCTAACATTTCTGCTTTGAACATAACTTCAGCATTTCTCTCTTTCACATGGACCTGTGTATGCTGTAGATGTTACTGAATATATGAATGTGGAAAAAGGGCACTTAATTCTGCCTTCAAGACAGCAAGTTGCATACAAAGATAAATTAGCCAGACTCCCAGGCAGAATAATCTTTCATACATATCTCAAAAGTGAATATATATTCACCGATAACCCGGCCCACCAACACACATCATGCTTTAGCAAATTCAGACAAGAACATTGCAGTGGTATCAATAGTATAAGCCTAAACGACAATAAGCAGCACATTACTCTAATGATTAATGTGAGACCTGAGAGCATGTTAATCAAGGACCAAGCAAATGAAGGGTAAATCAATTACTTGCAGATTTAATGGTCATTGTGCAGCGTTACTTGCAAAATCTCAAACCATGTAGTACATATGTTTCAGTCAAAGCCACAGGTAATCTCGCCTACACATCAAAATATATTTCACAGCCAACAAAATGCAAATAGCAACGTGGCAGTAGAAAACAACCATTAATATTAAGAGGAGTATCTATTAAACTTGACTTTTCTCACTATATTTTTAAATGAGAAGGAAAGTCATCTTGCACTTGGGGGTGCCAAATGTTAGGCACCCCAAGTGATTGTATTGACTTACCTGAAACCCCGGGCCGGTGCTCCTATCAGCAGAAAACTGCACCGGCCTGATTTATCCTCTTACAGCTTTTTCTTGCTTCAAATTTCCAGGGGCAAACGCATGAAAAGTTGAGCAAAATAGACGACTTGTTAGTTAAAGTTCATTCTACTGCAGATGCACATCCATGCGCAGAAAGAGAAAGAGGGAAGAGAAGCCCTCCGTGGTGCTTACTGGTGTTTTTGGTAAGTCAATACAATCACTTGGGTGTGCCTGACATTTAGCACCCCAAGTGCAGGATGACTTTCCTTCTCCTTTAAAAAAAATTGACCAAACTCCCAAATCCTCTTAATTTACCCTCAATAATTCTCTATAAAATAGGTACGCGAAAAATTTGTGACAAAATCATGCGTCAATTCCAATCGTCCAACTGTTTTGAGTCTGATGCCCTAAAAATGCGACTTGAATTGTTGCCTCGACAACTTGAATTTATCAGTTTATTGAACGAAAACCAATGCAAACACCCCCAAAGTATCAAGAATTCTGAATGTAAGAAACTTGTTAAAGGGACCCTCTGCCATTGACTTCTACATGATTTCGACAGGTTTTTAGCTGGAGTATTTTCAGATTTGAAATTGTAGAAGCTTCAGACATAAGAAATCTTGAAAAATTCAAGGCTTTTTTACCCTCTAAAAATATGAGCGTTTTCCCCTTTAAAAACTTGACCAGAAAAATTTGAGGTATAAGAAATAAGCCCCTAAATGTTTCACTGATACAGTAATTCATATATCTATAATCCACACATGTTTAAAGAACAGAGTTTGTTTTCTGAATAAGGGATCTTTCTGTAATTTGTATCTCCATACGTTAAGTCTGTTAAAATCATTTAGTTATTAAAAAAAATCCAATAGGATTGCTTTGTCGTCCAATAAGGATTAGTTGGGATCAAGTTTTATTATTTCAGAGAGAAAACAAAATCATTTTAAAAAATTTGAAATTATTTGATCAAAATAGAGTCTATGGGAGACAGCCTTCCTGTAATTCATAACTTTTTGGATAACAAATCTCATACCTGTATTTACTATTTACCAACCTGTAAACAGCTGCAATAAAACAGAAGGGAAGGATCTTCACTAACATAATCTGATAATACAATATCTGAGTAGCTCTTTCATTGTTGAAAAAGCTTTGAGGACTCGCCCAAAGTCTGGCTTGTGCTAGTTCCAAATGTAACATTTTTATGTTGCCCTAGTAACAATAAAAAATGGACACTTTACTGCATAAGAATACATGATTGTATTTTGTCCTCTTCTAGAGCAGTGTCTAGAAAGCCACAGATCAATCTAAAGCAGTCATGAGTTGTCATAACATCATTCTTCAGAACCAAGCAATTCTTTCAATCCATTGGGAGCTCTTGAGACAGCACACGAGGTGTCAGCAATCCTGAGATGAAACACGGGCACACAGATTTTGACAGGAGACAAGAACCTTTCTTTCCTATAGCATTTGCAATCTCTGATCCGCCTTGATTGTTGCTCTCAGTTGTAGCTTGGTTGTCGGACAATGAATTTGAGAATAAAAAAAAGTAAACTAGCTTTGTTCCAACTAAAAGAGAAGTATATTTGATAGAAAAATCTAGCTATGGTTACAAAAATAATACAAACCACCAAGACATCTAAGACAAAACCTCAAGAGAGTGATCTCTGTGCCATTTGTCTTAATTACTCTGCTAATTCTCCTTCAGTGATATAAACCATTGCATTAAGATAGAATCTGAATGTTTTGTTCGGAAGATGGTATGACAACAGAAAGATAGGAACGCTGACTTGACAGCTGGACGAAAGTTCTTATTAGTCCATGTAGGAATGGTTACCCTTTCCAGCACTAATCTCCAACAATGCCCTTTTGGGGCCTGAGGGGCCAATTCACTAAACGACGAAGCTCCTAACGCTAGCGTGAATGTGCCAGCGTAGCGCATTTTCATTAATTCGCCGATTGACTAACGGACGCTGGCGTAAATTTGCTAGTGTTACTTCACACCCTTACGCCTGGCGAATTTGCACAACGGACGTAACTATTCTGAATGCTACCTTTTACGCCAGACTTCCTTCACCACCTCAGACCAGGCGAAGTGCAATAGAGTAGATAGGGATTGCTTCAAAAAAAATTTCTAAGTCCCAAAAAACGCTGGCGTTTTTTCATTTTTTATGGGTGATAGGCTGAAAAAGATCGAAATTTTTTTTGGGGCTACCTTCCTTCCCCCCTACATTTCCTAACTCATGGCACCTTAACTATACAGTGGGCACATGTGTAGGGCAAAATAACAATTTTATTTGCTGTTTTGAAGGTTTCCCAGGCTTGTGTAGTGATGCTACATATACCTCCATTGTAACTTCAATTTGGCGCCGTATGCAAATTAAGCATCGCTAGCGTAACTTTGCTTTGCTTGGCGAATTAACTCTAGCGCAACTTCGCAAACTTATGCTTCCCCTGAGCGCAAAAATACGCCTGGCGAAGCGCGGTGAATCGGACGCTGGCGCAACAACGAACCTTAGTGAATGTCCCACTTTGAATGTTCTGCAGCAGAAATGAACGGGGACCTATGCACTGAGATCAGAACTGATAGGCAAGGTAAATACTAAGATGAAGCAAAGACCTAGTCACAAGTTAGAACAAAAGGAAAGCGGCAAGGATTGTGATGAGGAAAAAGAGGAAAAATGCAGAAATACTCTAGAACAGGCATGAGCAGGCACTGATGAATCAGGAGCCAGCTTGGGCAAGGGTGCAATGCAAAAAAGTTCAAGGCAAAAGGGTGCTGAGAAATGACACAACCATATCAAAACATGCTATTGCATCCTTACACACATGCCCCAAAGTCATGACACATGACGCATATGATGACACCATGAACCAGTGGCGTGCACAATGAGGGGTAGGATAATACACCGGTCTCCTGCTGTGCCTTATAGATAACTATAACTTCAGCCATAAAGCATAACAGAACTGAAGCTCTGTGAGATACAGGAAATAGCATCTGATTACACTTCCCTGCGCAAGTGAATATTCCAGAAATGGTTTGCAATTAGACACACAAAGCAGCATTTTGGTCAGTCGGTTCCCTTCAATTCTGCTATCCTGTTTCACCAGTGACTTTCTTGCACTTTCATGTGAAGATTTATAACATAAAGCCCTTCTATTTTGGTTCCGTTTTTGCATACTTTTGTACAGCTGTTCATTCCCACTGTAGCTTAGCGAAATAAACTTTTCTTGAAATGAATTTTTATTTTTGCCAGCAGAATGTGAGCAATATACATAGAGGAATACATTTCCATACTGATGTTTGCTTCATGTGCTTTTATTTTCCACTTTTATCCATATCGGGGATATGAGCAATGAGACAACTTTTTGTTGTTCTACTTTTATTTATAATCTTGTTATGAATAATGTAAATTTGTTGCGTAAAAGGGAAATAATTCCTATTAGTCAGAAGGATGTAATATCAATATATTAATTTGTTCTTCTCTGTATAAACAACGAAGACCGTAGAGTAAACATGATCGTGATGACAGACTGACCCATATCTCTTCCTACAAAAAGTAACCTACCTTTACCTACACATACTTCATCTGACTGATCTGGTTGCTAAGGAAAAATCAGACCCTAGCAACTAGTTACTGAAATACCAAACTGGAGAGCTGCAGAGCAAATGTACATATAAAGCTATTGTTACTTTGAAATGACACAAGTAGTTAAAAAGCCATGTTTTGTTCACATTATCTCTACTTTTTCATGTATGTCCTTGCAGCTGCACTTACTTCTCCTTTAGCCGTCAAGGTCACTGCTGAAAACAATAGGTTCAGGTTTGCTGGGGATGTAAAATAAATGGAAAAAAAAGAAAAGGGCAACACTGGCTGAGAGGTTACAATGGAAATGTTCTCTTACATGGAGGTGAGGGTTGTTTATAATAGATGTGCACAAAGAAAAATCATGCAAACGAGTTTTAAATGAAAAATGTCGTTTCTGTAACCACCAAATCAAAGTATTTGCTATTTCTCAATGTTACCAACATTCCACCTATTCATTGGTGACAATGAATTTTTGCAGCAGTAAGGGGATAGTCATCTTCTTTCATTGTCATTTTTATTTAAAGGGCTAATTTAGCTTTAAAGGAGCAGTAAATGGTCCTTAATGGTTACATTTTTTTCACCTAAACATTTCAAGTTAGAAACTGATACTAGTAAGTAGCACTGTCTTCATACTTAGCAGTGGCCAATTTTGCTACCCATGACACAGTCAACCTTGTGCTGTATCAATCTGCTGATTTTAATGCCAGCTGTTGTGCTGAAATTTTCAATTAATTTGTTCAAAGGGGTTTTTTTGTCCTGAAGAAATTCAGGAATGACATTCCAAATATAAGGAGCAGCAAGACAGAAGTGTTTAATGTGGGAAACAGCAGTAGAAGTGGGGGGTGCCACTAAGCTGCTGCTCTAAGAGGAACAGAGGATTCGGCCAGGAGTGTATAGAGAAACAAGAGATGAGATGTAGTTAGGTGCAGAGGAGTGAAGGGCTTTGAAGGTTATGAGGAGGAGTTTGTAGGTTATTTTTTATTCTATGGGAAGCCATGATACGGACTTCAGGATGGAAGAGGCCTGTACCCTTTTGGATGAGAGGAGGATAATTCTGACTGTAGAGAGAAGAGATGGAAGTTAGGGAGGCCAGTTAGTAGAAGTTTACAGTAATCTAGTCTGGATAGGATGAGAGCATGCATTTTGGCAATATTGTGTAAGAAAAAGTGATACGTTTTGACACTGGTGTTAATTTAATTCGAGAAAGAGGAGTCAAAGATTACCCCCAGACAGCGTGCTGAGTTGATGGGGTTAATGAGCATGCGATCAATAGAGATAGTAAATGGGGAGAAGAACCAGGCTTAGGTAGAAAAATGAGTAGTTCCATTTTTGTTAGGTTGAGCTTGAGGTGGCACTGGTTCATCCAGCTGGAGATTGCTGGGAGGCAGTTAGAGATTTGAGCCTTGGTTTCATCTGTTAATGAAAGGGGGGATAAATATATTTGGGTATTATCAGCATACAGATGATAATTAAAGCCAAATCAGTAAATGAGTTCTCCCAAAGACAGAGTGTACAGGGAGAACAACAACAGGCCAAGTACAGAACCTTGTGGCACCCCCACATCAAGTGGAACAGTTGATGAGGTTTCATTAGCATAAGAGACAGTGAACAAATGGTTAGAGATGGAAGAAGAGAGCCAAGATGCAGCCTGTTTAAGGATACCAAGCAAATACAGAATTTGCATCAGGAGAGAGTGGTCTTTGACTTTAGCAACCTGAAGATTATTTGTAACTCTGCGCAACGCAGTCTCAGTAGAGTGTGCAGGTCGGAAACCAGATTGCAGAGGGTCTATCAGATTATGGGTGTGTACAAAGTAAAACGGGAGAACACTATACATTCTGCGAGTTGAGGCAAGTGGTAGAAGTGAGACAGGATGGTAAGTCAACAGGACGGGTCAAGCGTGGCCTTTTTAAGAACAGGTTTTACACAGGCCTGTTTAAAGGAGATGGGAAGGTTCCAGAAGCCAAAGAAGAATTGAAGATGTGAGTAAGTGCTGGAGTAAGCTCAGCAGCACAGTGTTTAAGCAGAGAAGAAAACATAGGGGAGTGGGTAGGACAAGAGAAGCTTGGAGACTTCAGACTGGAAGAAAGGAATTAAGACATGCATAAGGAGGCTTAGGAAAAAGAAGCTGGTTTGCATTAGTAGACGTAACAATCCAATTGCGGATGGATTCTACTTTGTCTTTAAAGAAACAGCAAAGTCCTGTGGGGCATGTGTCAGGTTGCCCGATGAGGGATGTAGAATCGTACCGAATAGAGAAAACAGGCATTGTGGGTTGGATTTGTGATTGTTTATAAGGGTACTGTAGTACTATTGCTTGACCTTCGAAAGGCAGAATTGAGGCATCACATTAGAAATTTATAATGAATGAAGTCTGCTTGCGTACAGAGTTTCTTCAACATATGTTCTTGTACAGGAGTGTAAGAATCTGATTTGTGCATTCAGCCAGGGGTGTGGGTTTTGGGGATGAGTACACTTAGCTTATAAGGGACAAATGTGCCAATGGTGGATGACAGTATTTGATTATACTTACTTACAAGGGTATCAGGATCAGACATCTCCCTAAAAGAGGAAAGACTGGACCTGAAAGACTGGGCTAAGGCCGAGGGCCAATGTCACTGCTCCACCCCCACTGTCTGAGTTAAGACAGTGGGTGTGGAGCAGGTGGGGAAGGAGAGTGAGAGATAGAAAATGTAACCAAATGATGGTCAGAAAGGGGGAAGGGGGTCACTGTTAAAACCAGAGAGAGAGAACATTTTTTAGTAAACACTGGATCCAGACTTATTAGTATAGGTGGTTGTCCACTGCTGGAGGAGGTTAGGTAGAGAAGACAAGAGGGCCATGGTTGTGAAGCATTATCAATATGGAATTTAAAATGTCCAAGGATTATTGCAGGGCTGTCAGTACAGTGGAAGAAAGAGAGTCAGAAAGGAAGGTAGCAGCGGAGGAGGCTAATGGGGGTCTGTAAATGACCACTACCCTTACAGAAAAAGGGTGGAAGCTATCTTGTTGCTAGGGTCCAATTTATTCTTTAATAGTTGACAAGAGCCTTGTAAAATTACAGTTCTCTGTCAGCTCACAATTGTTTCCCTTCCAACCAAGGAACCATATTAAATCTAAAAGCTGGATGGGTACTCACAAAATGTTTACAGAGTTTGAGCATTGATATCAGTCTGCAGTAATCACATCTGCTTCTTACTTCTAGGATATATATCTCTACTGATATCAACACTAAAACTCTGTAACCATTTTGTGAGTAAGCATCCCTAGCTGATGATAAGGTCTCTTATACTGCCATATAATTTTCTTTGGTGAAAGGTCAACTTATACTGTAACTTTCTAAAACAAAGTGGTGTCAAACGTCAAATGGAGTCAATATATAAATATAGGTATCTTTTATACATTTCATAGAAATGCTACATTATATTTAATTAATACGTTTGTCTCTCCTGGAGCCTTTGTGCGCTCGCTCTTTTAGTTTTTTTAGTTTTTATTAGGGATGCACCAAATCCAGGATTCGGCCTTTTTCAGCAGGATTCAGATTTGGCCGAATCCTTCTATCTGGCCGAACCAAATCCGAATCTTAATTTGCATATGCAAATCAGGGGCGGGGAGAGAAATTGCATGACTTTTTGTCACAAAACAAGGAAGGATTTTTTTTCCCCTTCCCACTCCTAATTTGCATATGCAAATTAGGATTCGGATTTGGTTCGGTATTCGGTCCAATCTTTTGTGAAGGACTCGGGGTTCGGCCGAATCCAAAATAGTGGATTCGGTGCATCCCTAGTTTTTATATTTACCCTAGCAAACAAAGAGTGATTTGAATAAGAACTGAAATAAAAGAGGGCCTGAATAGAAAAATTGTTAACCATAAAATTGTAACTGCATAGCGCAATGGGTAGTAAACCCCATTTGAAAGCTGGAATAGGCAAATAAGTAAAAAAAAATATAAACAGTAAAAAAAATAAACACCAATCGAAAATTTCCTAAGAATAAGACATTCTATATAAGCCTGATAGATTAAATGAAAATTACCTATATGGAAAATCAAATTTGATATAAGGATTTTAAAAAATGTATTGGGTACAAGAGTCTTCCAGGAAACCAATTTTACAGAATTGGAAATGTTTGATTTTAAAAGGATTTGGATTAGAATGAGTTAAAATAGGCACAGGAAAGCTAGTCCAGTAATTCGCATCTATTTACATATGGAAACACTGAAATGCAGCCTGGTGCACATACCCCTTTATTACAGAGTATAAAAGGCCTCTTCTAATGATTAGCTTTGCTCACATAACATATGGATATGTTAATTTTATTACTTGCTTGCTAATTTATCATATATACCGGTATTTGCTGTCTCCAATCACTGTTTATGCTGACCTATCACTGTATAATTAACAAATTAAACATACATTTAATGTCATTTGGTTGATAGAGGTTTTTGCTGAGGTTTTTCAGTGATTTTGATTGACATTATTGCAACTAGAGATTGAAAATAAAAATTTTACATTTAAGCCAATAAAAAGCGTCATAGTGAAACATAACGTAATAACAAAACAGCAAGCTTTATATCCCCTCCAGTGGTAGAATTTATATCACTACTATAAATAGTATTTTTGATACTAAATGTACAATAGAAAGGTTATAAATCAAAACACCAGGTTATGTACAAACTGTCCAATACAATTAGAGGTTGCATTCTTATTATATAAGTGGGTCCAGGGTAGGCAGAAAAGGCACATGCCTAGGGCCCAATGCTGGTGGGGTGCAGGGCATGTACCTCCTCTTTTTGCCTTTCCCTAGTTCAAAGTACAGGAGGATTGCCAGTGCATGTGAGTGTGCGCACACCCTGGTGGGGTCTGAGCAGCAGCAACAGCTTTGGGTGCAACATTTTCTTGGCCCAGCACTGAGGGGTTTTGAGACACACAATGTGGTGCTGGGCAAGAGTCAGAAGGGTGAGAGTATTAAATATTGGACTTGGCAGTTAGCAGCGGCATATAATGTATCATGAATAGTGATAAGCGAATCTGTCCCCTTTTGCTTCGCCAAAAAAAATTGCAAAATGGCAAAAAATGTGCAAAACGCATTGAAGTCAACTGTTGTTTTTCTTTGCAAATCTTCAGCTGCAAATTTTTGCCGCAGTTTCGTGAAAAATTCTCACATGTCAAAATTCTGAATATTGCCGCAAATCCATGGCTGGCTAATAAATTCACTCATCACTAATCATGAAGCAATGTTAGGCCAGATGTGACTGAAAGATTGGAAGAAAATCAGACAGTCTTGAAAATGTGAAGGTGAAGAGGCATTGAGTGAGGAGTGGATCCCATGATAGATCAGGGTCAGTAGTTTATATTTTATCATGAATGATAGTGGAAGCCATGGTAGGAGTGCATGGCAATGGTGATGTTTATGAACCTGGAGCTGCATTTATTATGGACTGGAGCTGTGACACTTTCTGGAGATATAGGCCAATCAACAGAAACTTGCAGTACTCACCATGTGACATGATAGCTGACTAATTGTTATATAACTCTTATGTTTTAAATTGTACAATTCTGGAAATATTCCATGAGTGAAAGTGACATGATTTAGCTTTTGATGTGAGGAGTGAAGGATAGGGCAGGATCTATGAAAACCCCCAAGTCACTGCGTCCAGGGCCGCATTCCATGGCGTGGCACCCCAAGGCTGCATGGTCGCGGCACTGAAAAGTTACTGCGCGCAACCCCTCCTCTGCAACTGCATCAGTGTGCTGACAAGCACTGGAGCACTGGGGAACTTTATGTCCCCAATGCTCCTTAGGATGCAGCTGGGTGGCATGCCGCTCCTAAAATGTTGCTGCCCTAGGTCCGGGCCTTTGTGGCCTCGCCACAAATGCGGGCCTGACTCGGTCTGGGGAGAAGGGGTGATAGTGGAGTCCTTAAATGTAATGGAAGTTTCTGGGTGTTGGAAGAGGATAATTTGAGCTAAGATGACCTTTGAACACATCCTGATTTTACTGACGTGTGCACGCTCAAGCAACATGTCCAGGCTATAACCCATGCATATAACAGCTGCAAGTAAAACAGCAGTAACAGCCTAGGTGTTGGAGAAGCGACTGTCGACCAGGCTGTTGAAACCGATTAAGCTCTGACATCAATTGTGCATGCTTGTGTTTGTCAGTCAGAGCCAGGGCCAGTAAATGAACCAATGAGACATAGAAGCTGCCAACCCCACTGGCTTCTTTGATTTTTATGATGGGTTTGGGGAGTGGACTCATGTTCAGGAGTATAGATGGTGCAGTTAGAGAGGGGGAGCAGAGATTTGGCATAGATAATATATATAAAACACATTTGTTCCCCTTTGAATTAAAATATGCTGCTTTGCAGAAATACTGCATTTTATAAAAGATACAATGCATATTAATATTACTTATAGAGCCATATATATTTGTTGTCTGGTAACCATATTGTGTTCAAATGAACGGAGCTAATAAAATAAAGTGCCTTCAAAAG
This sequence comes from Xenopus laevis, assembly GCF_017654675.1. Classification (NCBI taxonomy): domain Eukaryota; kingdom Metazoa; phylum Chordata; class Amphibia; order Anura; family Pipidae; genus Xenopus; species Xenopus laevis. Next base: position 50,767,850 of record NC_054376.1, read on the forward strand.
AAACCTTTTATCCTGAGTGAGCAAGTGATGTTAACATCTGTGCAGTTGCACGGGAATCCGCATTCTGTATGAATGTATTCACATGTGCAAGACAAAATAATCCACAAGTCAAACACAGATTGGACTTTATTGTGGGAATGATTTAAGAGGAACCAGAATTGTGCCTGATGTTATTCTTTTAATTTTTATTTTTTTTGTTCTTGGTTGTTTTTAAATCAAATTACCGTATATACTCGTGTATAAGCCGAGTTTTTCAGCACCCAAAATGTGCTGAAAAATCCTACCTCGGCTTATACTCGGGTCAATAAAAAAAAACTCTGGTACATGAAACAGGTATATTAAGACAGCTGCCTTACCGGTAAATTTGCAGAGAACTTTGAAGGAACTTTGAATCTGTATCCCACATGATCTGTAGCTGTGCTACTGACTGGAGTCCCGTGCCCCTGCACCCCGAATGGGGCCCGCAACCCATCCATTGGGCCCGATCCTTAGGAGCCAATGGGGAACACCCCCCTCCCAGCCAGAAACAATGGCGTTGATTTCCGGCGCAGGAGGAGCAGCAGTGCGGAACTTTAAACAAGAAGTGTGTGGAGCGCTGCCGGCTGAAGTCGCGGTGGTGCGCACGCTGACATCATCATGCGACATCAGCGACATAACAACTCTGGGCCCGGACCTCCCTGCGAAAAATCTTGAAGGGGCACAGCGCCGGCTGCAGTAAGTAGTATCCCCGACTCTCCCCTCCTGCGCACCAGTAACTCAGGGCCGCCCCTGACTAAAAATCTTGAAGGGGCCAGGCGCTTGCTGCAGACAGCAGTATCCCCGGCTCTCCCCTTCCGCCTGCCAGCATCTCCGGGTCGCCCCTACCCCAGCGAATTGATTAATCTTTGAATGGGCCCAGCAGCAGAGAGCAGCTTCCCCTCCCACCCGATAAAAACTCTGGGCAACCCGGCACCACCGGCGAAGGCACTTGGCACCTACTACAGGGAGCAGCTTCCTCTCCCCTCCCGTTAGAGCAAATTTACCGGTAAGGCAGCTGTCTTCTTAATATATCTCTTTCAGTATATTTTGTCTCAGCTGAAAAATGTCTGTATGGTAATATAAATCCACTGGGGGGGACAAATTTTCAGTGATTTAGTTTTGCGCTGTAGTGATTGCAGCACAATGTATATTATACATGGCAACTTTCTGTTAATAAAAGGAATGAAATGTAGTTTAATTTTGCCAAAAATTACTGGCTATACCTGCTTGTCCAACGGTCTTAGTTGTGTCTAGGCTTATACTCAAGTCAATAAGTTTTTCAGGTTTTCGTAAGTAAAATTAGGTACCTCGGCTTATACGCGGGTCGGCTTATACACGAGTATATACGGTAGTGGTGCTTTTATATCTTTCACATGAAAAGAGCATGGGCTGCAGCAAAGACAAATTAAAGGGGATCTAACGACTGGGAGACAAAAGTTTTGCTTTTGATTCTATACATCACAAGCAAGTAGTATATTATATACATTGTGATTCTTTTCCCCACTATTTGCATAACAGAGAGGGCCTTGACCTGAGTATCGTCAAGTCTTGGACCCTCTTCCCAAACTACTTCCCCCCTATTATTAAATAAACCACAGAACACTTCTTTAATGGATTGGAAAGGCCCCAGCCACTTTTATTTATCCACAAGTTAATCACATATATTTAACATTTCCAACGTTAATATTATAACCAATGTCCAGTGGGATCCCCACCCCTAGCCGCTGAAGGCTGCTCCTATGGAGATCCCCTTGCTACTGGACCTATCTACATCCTGAGGCTAGGCCCCTTGTTTTGACCTTCCCCTCTTAACCGTGGCCAATGACCACACCCCCTAGCCTCAGACCTACCAAAAATTCCGCCACACTCCCTTCTCCCATTCCATCACCTACCCTCCTGAGCGGCTGCGACTTGTTCTCCTTAACCCTCACATCTCCCTGACAAAAAAGGGGCGGGTGGGCGGGCAGTTTCTTCAAAATGGCGCCGACTCCTTTCCCGCTCCTGCCTTTTGCCTACACCAAATTACCCGCCGCCTCCCTGAAACTACATTCCCCACAATCCCTTGCGCTGACTTCCGGGTTTCCCCTCCTCACCCGGTCATGGCCCTATCCCTCCAGTCTCTTCCGGTCTTCCCGGTCCTGCTTGACCTGAGTATCGTCAAGTCTTGGACCCTCTTCCCAAACTACTTCCCCCCTATTATTAAATAAACCACAGAACACTTCTTTAATGGATTGGAAAGGCCCCAGCCACTTTTATTTATCCACAAGTTAATCACATATATTTAACATTTCCAACGTTAACATTATAACCAATGTCCAGTGGGATCCCCACCCCTAGCCGCTGAAGGCTGCTCCTATGGAGATCCCCTTGCTACTGGACCTATCTACATCCTGAGGCTAGGCCCCTTGTTTTGACCTTCCCCTCTTAACCGTGGCCAATGACCACACCCCCTAGCCTCAGACCTACCAAAAATTCCGCCACGGGCGTCCATGATGAAGCCTCATCCTGGCGCGCCCCATGCGCAGGGCCCTTCCAATCCCATCCGCTAGGCCAATATTGAAAATGTCTGCTCCCACCACCGACAAATGTACCCCATCTTTACAATAGTAACCCGGCATACGGGATTCCAAAATCTTATGCCGAACCACTATTCCCCCGGATTGCCTTATGAAGGCACTGAGCAGTTTGTTCAGCTTCTGTCTACTTCGCTCCATAGCCTCTCGGTCCCGTGCCCACCTCCAGACCAACCGACCGACCATCTCTGACCAGACTATCTTCACCCCTTGAAAAAATGACCTAAGCTTATCCACGTCTCGCTTCATTGCCCTCACCAAGTCTCTTTGAGACATAACCCCCATATCGTTCCCCCCAGCATGAAGCACCAAAACGTCCGGGTGTCCCTCTGCTGCTGATAAGCTAAATGCTTTGTCCATCACTCCCGGCCACAACAACCCGCCAAATCCAAACCACCTGATGGTCACTTGATCTTCCGGAAAGCCCAGTTGCGCTCCTCCTCTCCGAACTGCGGCTCTCTCCCCGGCCCTGCGGATGTACGAGTGCCCCAACAGCCATACCACTTTCTTGTTACCTTTTAACGAAACAAACAACAAACCAGCAACTTGTATAACATGGCATCGACAGCCCCCGACCCTCCATCCACCCATTGTACTCCCATTTACTTTTAAACCAAAGCGGGGCGTACGTAGCTCTTAAACCTCCTGGACTCCCAACGTCCTATTTTCTTTATTGTCTCCTCCCCCAGTCCGGCCCTAGCCGCCTCCGTAGCCGCCCCAATGCGGAACGAATGTGTCCCATATTCTTCTGGAACCTTGCCTAACTTCACTAGGGCCCACCTAAAAACTGTTAGGAACTGATACCTAGATAATGGTACCCCATCCTCCTGCATTAGCAGTGGTCCACCCCTCTCTGGGCGTACCTGCAAGTAGCGCCGAAGGCATCCCCGCGGGCAAATTGTTCCCCCATCCAACTCACCCAGTATAATTTGTTTGCCCTTGGCCCATTTGTCCGTTTTGGACCGTCTTAACCAGATCCGTACACCATGCTCCTCTATGGATATATCGCCCATGGCCAACCCCCCCGGCTTGGACCTACTCGGGCTAACCAGTTCACCTATTCTGAAAGCCCCGAAAAAAGCCAGTGAGAAAGCTGCTTGGAACAAGCGTACCTCATATGGAGACTTACCTATTCCCTCTACCCCTTCCTGTATACCACCCAACATTTCCACCGACACCGGCCTCCTGGTATCCTGCCCCTTCGTCGCCGTTTTTCGGACCCCTTTCAGTACCTGCCTCACCTCAAAAACTTTGGTGTAATCCTCCCAGCCCCGCAATTTAAACAAAAATGCGAGGGCTGCCAATCCCCTCTCCAAACTAGCCACCGACTTACCCGTTTCCACTTTCCAAAAAACCCACCAAAGCAATGCCTCCCTTCTGTCCTCCGGTGAAAACGTCCCACCTGACCAGCCCGCTAGGCGGTCCCACTCCACCCAAACTCTTTGGTAAGCCACCCATGTGGCCTCTGACACCGATGTCCTCACCAGCCCACCAAGTCTCCTGTCCCGAGTTGCCACAGACCAGCTAGCATGGGACTCCCGACACGATCCGCTCCCGGTGCCACCTGCCAAAAACGCTCCCACTGGGAGCGGGACAGAGCGTCAGCAATGACATTCAATTTCCCTGGGACATGTACTGCCCTGAAACCCAAATTAATCTGCAGACAGCGCAGTACCAAAGCTCTCAATAATCTCACCACCTCCGGGGAGGTAGCAGACTGCCGATTGATTGCCTGCACGACCCCCAAATTGTCACATCGGAAAATCACGCGTCTGTTTGCCAAAACCGAACCCCACAAGTAGACCGCCACCAGTATAGGAAACAGTTCCAGAAAACATAAGTTTTTAACTGTCCCTGCCTGCACCCAGTCTTCCGGCCATTAGAGATGTCGCGAACTGTTCGCCGGCGAACTTGTTCGCGCGAACATCGGGTGTTCGCGCTCGCCGGAAGTTCGCGAACGTCGCGCGACGTTCGCCATTTTGGGTTCGCCATTGTTGGCGCTTTTTTTTGCCCTCTCACCCCAGACCAGCAGGTACATGGCAGCCAATCAGGAAGCTCTCCCCTGGACCACTCCCCTTCCCTATAAAAACCGAAGCCCTGCAGCGTTTTTTCACTCTGCCTGTGTGTGCTGAAGAGATAGTGTAGGGAGAGAGCTGCTGCCTGTTAGTGATTTCAGGGACAGTTGAAAGTTTGCTGGCTAGTAATCGTTTTGATACTGCTCTGTTATTGGAGGGACAGAAGTCTGCAGGGGTTTGAGGGACATTTAAGCTTAGGTAGCTTTGCTGGCTAGTAATCTACCTTCTACTGCAGTGCTCTGTATGTAGCTGCAGTGGGCAGCTGTCCTGCTTCTGATCTCATCTGCTGACTGCTGCAATAACAGTAGTCCTTGTAAGGACTGCTTTTATTATTTTTTTGTTGTTTTACTACTACTACTACTACTACTACTATAAGAGCCCAGTGCTATTAGTCTAGCAGTGTTGGGGAGTGGGACTGGTGTGCTAATCTGCTGCTCCTAGTAGTTCAGCAGCACCAACTTTAATTTTTTTTTTTTAATATTCATTTTTTTTTTATTTTACTTTTTTTTATTTTACTACCGCTGTAGTAGTGTATAAGTTGACCTTTTAGGCATTATTTGCCCTGTAGGCATTATTTGCACACTGTTTTCTTCAACCCGCCATCGAGCTGTGTGACCTTGTTCACATTCTGTCTAAATATCCATAATATTACCGTCTCCAGAAAAAACACCGGAGTCACTTTTTTCAAGCAGCCATAATATATTTTACGTAATCCGTATCCACCGCTGTAGTAGTGTATACGTTGGCCTTGTAGGCATTATTTGCACACTGTTTTCTTCAACCCGCCATCGAGCTGTGTGACCTTGTTCCCATTCTGTCTAAATATCCATAATATTACCGTCTCCAGAAAAAACACCGGAGTCACTTTTTTCAAGCAGCATTCATATATTTACGTAATCCGTATCCACCGCTGTAGTAGTGTATACGTTGGCCTTGTAGGCATTATTTGCACACTGTTTTCTTCAACCCGCCATCGAGCTGTGTGACCTTGTTCCCATTCGTCTAAATATCCATAATATTACCGTCTCCAGAAAAAACACCGGAGTCACTTTTTTCAAGCAGCATTCATATATTTTACGTAATCCGTATCCACCGCTGTAGTAGTGTATACGTTGGCCTTGTAGGCATTATTTGCACACTGTTTTCTTCAACCCGCCATCGAGCTGTGTGACCTTGTTCCCATTCTTTCTAAATATCCATAATATTACCGTCTCCAGAAAAAACACCGGAGTCACTTTTTTCAAGCAGCATTCATATATTTTACGTAATCCGTATCCACCGCTGTAGTAGTGTATACGTTGGCCTTGTAGGCATTATTTGCACAGTGTTTTCTTCAACCCGCCATCGAGCTGTGTGAGCTTGTTCACATTTTGTCTAAATATTGATAATATTATCGTCTCTAGAAAAACCACTTGAGTTACTTTTTTTCAAGCAGCATTCATATATTTTACGTAATCCGTATCCACCGCTGTAGTAGTGTATACGTTGACCTTGTAGGCATTATTTGCACACTGTTTTCTTCAACCCGCCATCGAGCTGTGTGACCTTGTTCACATTTTGTCTAAATATTGATAATATTATCGTCTCTAGAAAAACCACTTGAGTTACTTTTTTTCAAGCAGCATTCATATATTTTACGTAATCCGTATCCACCGCTGTAGTAGTGTATACGTTGACCTTGTAGGCATTATTTGCACACTGTTTTCTTCAACCCGCCATCGAGCTGTGTGACCTTGTTCCCATTCTGTCTAAATATCCATAATATTACCGTCTCCAGAAAAAACACCGGAGTCACTTTTTTCAAGCAGCATTCATATATTTTACGTAATCCGTATCCACCGCTGTAGTAGTGTATACGTTGGCCTTGTAGGCATTATTTGCACACTGTTTTCTTCAACCCGCCATCGAGCTGTGTGACCTTGTTCCCATTCTGTCTAAATATCCATAATATTACCGTCTCCAGAAAAAACACCGGAGTCACTTTTTCAAGCAGCATTCATATATTTTACGTAATCCGTATCCACCGCTGTAGTAGTGTATACGTTGGCCTTGTAGGCATTATTTGCACAGTGTTTTCTTCAACCCGCCATCGAGCTGTGTGAGCTTGTTCACATTTTGTCTAAATATTGATAATATTATCGTCTCTAGAAAAACCACTTGAGTTACTTTTTTTCAAGCAGCATTCATATATTTTACGTAATCCGTATCCACCGCTGTAGTAGTGTATACGTTGACCTTGTAGGCATTATTTGCACACTGTTTTCTTCAACCCGCCATCGAGCTGTGTGACCTTGTTCACATTTTGTCTAAATATTGATAATATTATCGTCTCTAGAAAAACCACTTGAGTTACTTTTTTTCAAGCAGCATTCATATATTTTACGTAATCCGTATCCACCGCTGTAGTAGTGTATACGTTGACCTTGTAGGCATTATTTGCACAGTGTTTTCTTCAACCCGCCATCGAGCTGTGTGAGCTTGTTCACATTTTGTCTAAATATTGATAATATTATCGTCTCTAGAAAAACCACTTGAGTTACTTTTTTTCAAGCAGCATTCATATATTTTACGTAATCCGTATCCACCGCTGTAGTAGTGTATACGTTGACTTTGTAGGCATTATTTGCACAGTGTTTTCTTCAACCCGCCATCTAGCTGTGTGTATTATCGTTTCCAGAAAAACCAACTGAGTTTTTGTTGTTGTTGTTGTTTTTTTAAAAATAATGCCAGGCAAAGGCAGGCCGCCACGCAGAGGCCGTGCTAGGGGCCGTGCTGCTATGCAATCCTGTGGCCCTAGCAAATTGCCCAGTTTTAAAAAGCCAATGACCCTGAACTCCCAAAATGCTGAAGAGGTAGTTGACTGGCTTACACAGCACACCCCATCCTCTACCGTTTCTAACTTTACCACAACATCCTCCTCATCCTCCACTGCTATGGCCACCCCACGTAACACTTCCTCCACCACCGGTGCCCCTTCTTCACTGGGGTCAGAGGAGTTATTTTCCAATGAGTTTCTTGAACTGAGTAATGCGCAACCATTATTGCCAGAAGAAGATGAAGGAGATGAGGACCTTACACCAGATTTAATTCTGGCAGAGAACACGATAGAGATGGACATAATGAGTGATGAGGAGGAGGTCCCCGCTGCTGCTTCCTTCTGTGATGTGTCAGAAGAAATTGATGCATCTGAGGAGAATGATGATGAGGAGATTGATGTTTTGTGGGTGCCTAGTAGAAGAGAGCAAGAGGAGGGTAGTTCAGATGGAGAGACGGAGAGTCAGAGAGGCAGTAGGAGAATAAGACTTAGAAGAAGCAGGGAGGACAGCCCGCAGGGATCAGCAGGGCAACAACATGTATCGGCACCTGTGTTCAGCCGGCCAACGCACCCGCCATTGCCGCCAATACCGCCAACTCCGCCAACTTCTACTGTTACCGCCAGATCGCACACTTCCAAAAAGTCAGCAGTGTGGGATTTTTTTAATGTGTGTGCCTCTGACAAAAGCATTGTAATTTGCAATGAGTGCAGTCAGAAACTGAGCCTTGGTAAGCCCAACAGCCACATAGGTACAACTTCTATGCGAAGGCACATGAGCGGCAAGCACAAAGCACTTTGGGAGCAACACCTCAAAGGCAACAGGCAAACTAAAAGCCACACTCCTTCTGGTCCAGCATCTTACTGCTCTACCTCTGCTCTCCTTGACCCGTCTGAACCACCCTCCACTCCGCCTTCCACCTTGACCACCTGTTCCCATTCCCAGTCATCTGCCACCAGCCAAGTTTCTGTGAAGGCCATGTTTGAGCGTAAGAAGCCAATGTCTGACTGTCACCCCTTGCCCGGCGTCTGACAGCTGGCTTGTCTGCACTCTTAGCCCGCCAGCTTTTACCATACCAGCTGGTGGACTCTGAGGCCTTCCGCAAATTTGTAGCAATTGGGACACCGCAGTGGAAGGTACCCAGCCGCAATTTTTTTTCTAAAAAGGGAATACCACACCTGTACCAACATGTGCAGAGCCAAGTTACCGCATCTCTGTCACTTAGTGTTGGGCCAAAGGTCCATATGACTACTGACGCATGGTCCTCCAAGCATGGTCAGGGCAGGTATGTCACCTACACTGCCCACTGGGTGAACTTGGTAATGGCTGGGAAGCAGGGAATGGGTAGCTCAACAACAACAGTGGAGTTGGTGTCACCGCCACGGATTGCACGCGGTTCTGCCACCACCTCTACTCCTCCATCGCTCTCTACCTCGTCTTCTTCTTCTTCTTACTCTGCTGCTGGGTCCTCCTTCTCCTCCTCCACACCTGTGCACCCCAGCTCCCCTAGGCTATTCGACGTGCCAGGTACGCCGTTGTCACGCTGTCTTGGGGATGACGTGCCTGGAAAGCAAAAACCATACCGGATCTGTACTCCTGTCATCTCTGCAGTCACAGGCCGATCGGTGGCTGACCCCACACCAACTGCAGATCGGAAAAGTGGTGTGTGACAATGGAAGCAATCTGTTGGCAGCGTTGAGACTAGGCAATTTAACACATGTGCCCTGCATGGCACATGTGTTAAATTTAATAGTCCAACGTTTTGTCTCCAAGTACCCAGGATTCCAGGACGTTCTCACCCAGTCCAGAAAGGTGTCGGCCCATTTCAGACGTTCCTACACAGCCATGGCACGCCTTGCTGACATTCAGCAGCGCTACAACATGCCAGTCAGGCGTTTGATTTCTGACAGCCAGACTCGCTGGAATTCAACGCTCCTTATGTTGGAACGTCTGCTGCAACAACAAAGGGCCGTCAACGAGTACCTTTTTGAACTGGGTGGTAGGACTGGATCTGCACAGCTGGGGATTTTTTTCCCCCGTTACTGGGTGCTTATGCGCGATGCCTGCAGGCTCATGCGACCTTTTGAAGAGGTGACAAATATGGTCAGTCGCACCGAAGGCACCATCAGCGACCTAATACCCTTCGCTTTCTTCCTGGAGCGTGCCGTGCGACGAGTGACAGATGAGGCTGTAGACCAGCGTGACGAGGAGCTGGAAGCGCACGATTTCTGGTCGGAATCACCAGAACGAACCCAGGCACCTGCTGCAACGCAGGGAGAGGTGCCAGAAGTGGAGTCAGAGGAGGAAGGTGGCTTTGTGGAGGAGGAGGAGGAGGACCAACAGGAGCAGGCTTCCCAGGGGGCTAGTGGTGACCTTTTGGGGACCCCTGGTCTTGTACGTGGCTGGGGGGAGGAGACCGTGGATGATGCAGTCCTTGATAATGAGGAAGCGGAGATGGATAGCTCTGCATCCAACCTTGTGAGAATGGGGTCTTTCATGCTGTCATGCCTGTTGAAGGACCCCCGTATCAAGAGGCTTAAGGAGAAGGACCTGTACTGGGTCGCAACGCTACTAGACCCTCGGTACAAGCATAAAGTGTCAGAAATGTTACCAACATACCACAAGTCCGAAAAGATGCGGCATTTACAAACCAGCCTGCAAAACATGTTGTACAATGCTTTTAAGGGTGATGTCACTTCAGGAACTCATCAACATTCCAGGGGCAGAGGTGCCAGTAATCCTGCCACGAGCACACCTGCAAGGACAAAGCCCTTTGGCCAGTCTGTAACGTCAGACATGCAAATGTTTTTCTGTCCAAGGCAGCGCCACAACCCTTCTGGATCCACCCTCAAAGAACGCCTCGACCGGCAGGTAGCGGACTACCTGGCATTAACTGCAGATATCGACACTCTGAGGAGCGATGAACCCCTGGACTTCTGGGTGCGCAGGCTTGATCTGTGGCCAGAGCTGTCACAATTTGCCATGAACCTCTTGTCTTGCCCAGCCTCAAGTGTGCTCTCAGAAAGGACCTTCAGTGCAGCAGGAGGGATTGTAACTGAGAAGAGAACTCGCCTAGGTCACAAAAGTGTCGATTACCTGACCTTTATTAAAATGAATGAGGGGTGGATCTCGGAGGGTTACTGCACGCCGGAAGACTTGTTCTGACTTCTATGCAGCTGTCCTTCTCTTCAAGCCTCATGACTCCACACACAGCTGTCCTTTAGCGTCCTCCTCCTCCCTCCGCCACCGTTACAAACTAGGGTGCAAACCCTACTGGTTTAATTTTTTCTGGCCTCTGTGCTTCAGTGGCTGCAACCAAAAAAACTGGGCAAACAATGTCTACAAGGTCAACGTATGGCAAAAAATGACTATTTTCAGCATTTATATGGCATATTTTTTCTGGCAACTGTGCTTCAGTGGCTGCATCCAAAAAAATGCATATTTTCTGCATTTATATGGCATAATTTTTCTGGCCTCTGTGCTTCAGTGGCTGCAACCAAAAAAATGCATATTTTCTGCATTTATATGGCATAATTTTTCTGGCCTCTGTGCTTCAGTGGCTGCAACCAAAAAAATTTATATTTTCAGCATTTATATGGCATAATTTTTCTGGCAACTGTGCTTCAGTGGCTGCGACCAAAAAAATGACTATTTTCAGCATTTATATGGCATATTTTTTCTGGCCTCTGTGCTTCAGTGGCTGCGGCCAAAAAAACTGGGCAAACAATGCCTACAAGGTCAACGACGTTGACCTTGTAGGCATTGTTTGCCCAGTTTTTTTGGCCGCAGCCACTGAAGCACAGAGGCCAGAAAAAATATGCCATATAAATGCTGAAAATAGTCATTTTTTGCCATACGTTGACTCAACGTATATGGCAAAAAATGACTATTTTCAGCATTTATATGGCATATTTTTTCTGGCAACTGTGCTTCAGTGGCTGCGACCAAAAAAATGCATATTTTCTGCATTTATATGGCATAATTTTTCTGGCCTCTGTGCTTCAGTGGCTGCAACCAAAAAAATTTATATTTTCAGCATTTATATGGCATAATTTTTCTGTCAACTGTGCTTCAGTGGCTGCGACCAAAAAAATGCATGTTTTCTGCATTTATATGGCATAATTTTTCTGGCCTCTGTGCTTCAGTGGCTGCAACCAAAAAAGTTTATATTTTCAGCATTTATATGGCATAATTTTTCTGTCAACTGTGCTTCAGTGGCTGCGACCAAAAAAATGCATATTTTCTGCATTTATATGGCATAATTTTTCTGGCCTCTGTGCTTCAGTGGCTGCAACCAAAAAAATTTATATTTTCAGCATTTATATGGCATAATTTTTCTGGCAACTGTGCTTCAGTGGCTGCGTCCAAAAAAACTGGGCAAACAATGTCTACAAGGTCAACGTATGGCGAAAAATGACTATTTTCAGCATTTATATGGCATATTTTTTCTGGCAACTGTGCTTCAGTGGCTGCGTCCAAAAAAACTGGGCAAACAATGCCTACAAGGTCAACGTATGGCAGTTGTTTAAAGAGAACAGTAGATTACTAGCCAGCAAAGCTACCTAAGCTAAAATGTCCCTCAAATCCCTGCAGACTTCTGTCCCTCCAATACAGAGCAGTATCAAGCAGATTACTAGCCAGCAAACTTACTATCATCTGTCCCTGAAATCACTAACAGCTCTCCCCCTACACTATCTCTTCCAAGCACACACAGGCAGATTTTTCAGATACATTTTTGCCCTTGATCCCCCTCTGGCATGCCACTGTCCAGGTCGTTGCACCCTTTAAACAACTTTAAAATCATTTTTCTGGCCAGAAATGTCTTTTCTAGATGTTAAAGTTCGCCTTCCCATTGAAGTCTATGGGGTTCGCGAACCGTTCGCGACCCGCTCGCGTTTTTGCGCAAGTTCGCGAATATGTTCGCGAACTTTTTTTCCGACGTTCGCTACATCCCTACCGGCCATCGGTCCGCACACCATCTCCCACCCAGATAGGCTCCAAAACCTCCTCCTCCCGACGCGTCCGTGAATAGCTGGATCTCCTCGCCCGAAACTTCTGTCCCTGGAAACACCACCTTGCCGTTAAAATCTCGCAAAAACCGTGACCATATCTCCAAGTCCCCTTTGACCTCCTTAGGAACTCTGATGTGGTGATGTTGTTCCTTCACCCCCGACATGGCCAACCCGAGCCGACGGCAAAACACTCTCCCCATTGAGATAACCCGACAAGCAAAGTTGAGTTTACCCAAGAGTGATTGTAACTCCTTCAACGTAGCTTTCTGTTGCCTCCTGAGCTGATCAATTACCTGAGACAAATCCCTTAATTTGTCCTCTAGCAACCGCGTCAATCCTGCCTCCGAATCTATCTCCAGGCCTAAAAAACTCAGCCGAGTTGTTGGGCCAACCGTCTTATCCGGCGCAAGCGGAACCCCGAACTCCCCTGCCACTTCGCTCAGCATTTCCAGCAAAAATGAGCACTCTTCAGACGCGGCGGGACCGACGCATAAAAAATCGTCCAGATAGTGTACAATCTTACTCGACCCCGTCTGCCGTCGCACCACCCACTCTATGAAGCTGCTGAACCGCTCAAAATATGCGCACGATATCGAGCAGCCCATCGGAAGGCAAAGGTCCACATAGATCTTTCCTTCGAATGCACAGCCCAACAAGTGATGGCATTCCGGGTGTATAGGCAACAGCCGGAATGCCGCCTCGATGTCAACCTTCGCCATCAGTGCGCCCTTCCCCGCCTCCCGTACTTTCTCTACTGCTCTGTCGAACGATGTATACGACACCGAGCAAAGTTCCGGGTTGATGTCATCGTTCACCGATCCCCCTTTTGGAAACGATAGGTGATGTATCAACCGGAACTTTCCCGGTTCCTTCTTAGGTACAACCCCAAGTGGAGAAATTCTCAAGTTAGCTAAAGGTGGGTCCGAAAACGGGCCCGCCATTCGTCCTAGGTCTACTTCAGTGGCCAGCTTTTGACGGACTACCCCGGGATTGTGCTTTGCCGATTTCAAATTGTCATGTACCTCCCCCCCTCCCGTGGCTTGAAGGGGATCCTAAACCCATTCAGGAAACCTTCCTTTAAAAATTCTGCGTCTCCCCGCCTAACGTACGACCCTAACCAAGGAAGCATCGCGCTTAGCCGCACTGGCGTCCTCTCCCTTTGCAGCATCGGCTCCCTTTGCCCCCCCTTTTCCTTTCTTAAAACATCTGTTGTAGGGATGGTTGGCGCCGCACCCAGAGCATTCATGCTTAAATTTGCACGAGCTGCCCCATTTGCACTGCCCTTCATTGTACAGCCAACAGAAACCCAATTTGTGGCCCGCCGATGATGATCCTGACTGGTCCCCACCGGCGGGCCGTGGAAAGGGTGAGACCTTCTGCGCCAACATCAGCTTCATCCATAATGTCATGTCTAGTTGATCCCATCTCATCCCTGGGTTTGCCGCTAACCGCTGCCTAAATTGTTCATCGTAGCGCCACCACGCCAAACCCCCATACACCCGGAAAGCCTCCCATATCCCATCCAAATAGCAAAATAAAGCTGAACACTTATCAGGCTGTTTTTCTCCGATGACCCCTGCTAGTATGCAAAAGGCTCTGAGCCAATTACCAAAAGTTTTTGGAATTTTCCTGTATCTCTTGGCCCTTTCTTCCTCCTCTTTCTTCCCTTCCTTTTTCTCATCCTCTTTCACCTCTACCACTTCCTCTAACGGGAGCAGTGAAAATATTTAGACGAACTCCCCTTTCCATATTTTTTCTCTACTTTCTTTCTTTAAATGCACCCCCACGAGGCCTGCGAACGACACGTACGCGTTCTGCCTTGCGGACTCCGCCACTCCCCCTATGATGGCCTCTTTTTCTTTTTCCCTGGCCGTCTCCGACCCGCCGTGTGCCTCCCCGGCGCTTGTTCCCGGGACCTCAACCGTGGCCGTGGCTCCGCTGGCCACCGGCTGCCCCACTGTCCCAACTTCGTGTACTACCACCGCCGACCCGGCCTCGCCTCTGTTCCCTTCCCAGACTCTGCCTATCCCTGGATGTTCCCCACTCTTGTCCTCCCAACCCGCTAGGAAACTTTTTAGACCTTCCAAGAGTGTCCCCCCAGCCTTTACCCCCGTACCTGCTCCTGGCCCTCCTTGGGCCGTGGGGGATGCGATTGCCTGGACACCTCGAGGTACTGTCATCTCAGCTGCGCCGGCCACCGCCTCCTGCACCGGTGAACTCTCCGTCCCGATGTCCCTCCGATCCGTCCGCACTCCTTGGCCCTCAATCCTCCGTCCATGCGTGTTGGGACTTCTCTCCGGCTCCCGACTCCTCTGCCTGTGTGGAGAAGTACAGCGGCAGCAACCATCACATCTCCCCCGGTTCCCACCTCCAGTCCCTGGTCGAGGCCGTGGCTGATCCTGGCCCCCTCTCCGCTCCCGAGCTGCCCCATACCGCTCATTTTCCCATGCTCTCCTGCCTCTGTCCCTGCTGTCCTCTCTGGTGCGGCTCCTAGATAGCCTGTTCCACCGCTCCGTGCTACTGGGCCGTGACTGCCTCCTCCTCTCTGGGGCCCTGCAATCTGGCCTGCCGCCTGAGGCCCTCCTTGCCCTCCGACTATCCCTGTTTCCCTCGCCAGGACTTCCGCGCGACGGGCTCCTCCTCCCCACTCCCTGCCTCGGGCCCTCTCTCTCCCGTGCCTCCAGAGCCCTGGCTGGGCTCACTGACATGGGCCTGCTTGAATCCATCCTAGGCCCCTGTTCCTGTGCCGCCTCCTGACCAGCGTGTGGCCCTTCCACCGCTGCAGCCCCCTGACTGGCCTCCTCTGACCCCGTTGTGGCTGTGCTACACACTCCCTGGTCCTTCCTACTCAGTGCCCTTACTTGCCTGGACCTCCTGGGCGCCTGATTCCTGGGCTCAGATCTCCTCTGCGTCCCGCTCTTGCTCGGTGCCGGTCCCTGCACCTGCTGTCTCCTCACCTCTGGGCTGCGCTGTCTCCCCGCAGATGGGCTCCGCCGGCTTCTCCTGACGTCGGGTGACCCAGGGCTTAAGCGCTCTGGCGGCCTGGTCCTCCTCGTCGGTCTCCTCACCGCCTTCACACTTGCCGGTGTTTGCCTTGCGCCGCCTCCGGCACCCGACAGCAGTGCCTGCAGCTCCTTCCAGAACCGCTCTGCATCTTGCCCGGTGAGCGCTGCTTTGATCCCGTCCATCACCGCCTCCGCTGCCATTTTGCTCCTCCGCTCCTAGCGCTCGTCCTGTTCGTCGGGCAGTTTCTTCAAAATGTCACCGACTCCTTTCCCGCTCCTGCCTTTTGCCTACACCAAATTACCCGCCGCCTCCCTGAAACTACATTCCCCACAATCCCTTGCGCTGACTTCCGGGTTTCCCCTCCTCACCCGGTCATGGCCCTATCCCTCCAGTCTCTTCCGGTCTTCCCGGTCCTGCTTTCCTTCAGCTGTGACAGCATGAGCAAGTTGTGATGCCCCTACTGATGTAACTATAACTGATGTTTTTCTCCCTCTTTACAATTTTCAAATCTTGGGAGGAATGGCTGCAACCAGGGCCGCCATCAGGGGGGGACAGGGGGGACAAGCGTACCGAGCCTGGGCATGAAGGGGGGCCCGGCAGCGCTGCATTTTTTGAAGTTCCGGGCCCCCCTTACGAGCGCCCGAGCTGTACGTCCTCCCTCTGCGTTGCCGAATGCGGAAGTGCCGAAAAGCCAAAGCCGATGCGCCGAAAAGACCCGAAGTCACAGAAAAAGCCGAAGTCCCGAAGCGCTGAAAAGACCCGAAGTCACGAATCGCCGAAAAGACCCGAAGTCACGAAAACAGCCGAAGTCCTGAAGCGGCGCAAAGACCCGAAGTCACGAAAGGAGGCGAAGTTGAAGTACTGAAGCCATGAGTTCAATTCTACTGAACACCAGTTTGTGTATTTTTTTTTTTAATCCCCTGGCCACCAATGTATTATTTTAATATTCTATAGGCCCCTGCCACCAATCTTTTTGTAAAACATTTTTTTTGGGGCCCCAATTTTTTTTTAACTTGTAAGGGGCCCCTTGCCACCAATGTTTTTTTTAAAAAATTTTGGGGCCCCAATATTTTTTTAATTTGTAAGGGGGCCCCTGCCACCAATGTTTTTTTTTAAAAAACATTTTTTTTTTGGGGCCCCAATTTTTTATAAGGGCCATCAATAACTTTTTATAACTTGTGGGGGGGGGTTACTTTTTTAGCGCTGATGTCTGTGTGGTCTTTTAACTGCGATGTGGAGTGGGCGGCATATGGGGTGGAGCTTGGTCGTTAGTGTGGGTGGGGCCCAGGGGGCCCCAAAAATTTTGTTGTACGGGGCCCCGTGATTTCTAATGGCGGCCCCAGCTGCAACAAATTAGTTGTTTACAATAAATAATCCAGGAGTAGAGGGATACATATATTCACATATAGTACATATGATGGACCATTGGATTCTTGCAAAAAATACATGATTATATTGCGGTTCATTTAATGGAATGAATGAAGCTAATAGATGATAAAGTATAAAAAAGTTTGTAATACAGGCTATAGGGCCACTCTGGGGTAGGGCGGGAGGGAGTCCTGTCACAGTGGAGGGTGACATGGTAGAGATTATAAATCTGTATCTGTCCGTAAACAATCATGGAGGTCTAGAATTAGACAGCATGGCTGCCAAGCGAACCAATGGCCCTGCTGTGGCTGTAATCATCTAACCCACCCAGTCTGAATGAAACCAAACAGTACAGCCATATGGAGGAAAAAAAGTCACATCTTTTATTATTAAACTTAATTAAACTTTATGATTTTATGCAAAACAGCTGCTCAGGGCAAATGGAAAGATTCCAATCAATCAGGAGTAAAAAGGCCAACGCCATAAGTTGCTGCACCCACCATTGCTTAACTCACCAATCTAGTGGTTATGTTAACTCCATTCAATGCAGAAGAAACCCACTTGTGTATAAAGCTGTAACAATGCACAAAACATACAAGAGGGTAAAATTATCTACCCCCTGTCCTTCTGTGGCAGAGGCAAGAAGATTCAGCTGCCCCCACAGACACAATTTCCAGATATAGTCAGTTCCGCAGCCTAGTCCCTGCCTGATGGGCAAGTTACATTAATTGTTCTCTATCTGTGGTCAGTGTGACCAGGGGTCCATTTCTTTTTTCATTTGATCCATTATCCGGAAACCCGTCATCCCCAAAGTCCCAAATACGGGAAGGTTGTCTCCCAGTTGAATCAAGTAAATCAAAAATATAAAACATATTTCCTCTTTCGCTGTAATAAAAAGTACCTTCTGCTTTTTCCCAACTAAGATATAATTAATCCATATTGGTAGGAAAACAAACCTTTTGGGTTTATATAACATTTTAATTATTTTTTTGCAGACTTAAGGTATGAATTTCCAAATTATAGAAAGACACCTTATCTGGAAAAGCCCAAGTTCCAAGCATTCTGGATAACGGGTCCCATACCTGTATAAGTAAACAAAATACTGTCCTGTAGATTCACATGATTTTCAGGCTGAACTACAAAACTAATGTTTGGATAATAGTGTCCTTTACATTGTAAGTAATTTGTGAAATAAAAGTTTTAGATAAAAAAGTTAGCAGTGATGAGGCTGATAATGATTTGTGTTTTTAAAGCTGCAATATATTCCTTATGGTTGAACTTCTCCCTAATGGTTGCATATAGACTTAGATCCTGACAATTAAAAACAGAGCATGTGTTTTATTGCTGCATCAAGGTTAGAAATGAAATCCGTTCCAAGGCAAACCAAATGTTCCTTTAAATTAGGTACATAGTAATAACAAATGAGATTGGTTAATTTATTGCTGGCACTGTTTTCTGACCCATCCAAACAACCTCATTCTGCATTAAAAGAATACATCGTAAATGTGAAAGCAAACTCTGAAGTCTATAAGCAGGCCTTAAATCACTTTTATTATGTTTCTCCAAGTCTCTTCTTAGTTGCACACAATGTTGATTGAAGCAAACTGCAGAGCAAGGAGATTCTAATATTACAAGTGGGTCTCGGGGCATTGTTAGGAAAATAACAGCCTTTTCTGCTTAGTTCAAACGCTGCACTAGAACTTGGAAAAGAGTGGATATGAACTTTTTACCTGACTTTGATTTTAATGAATTCTGAAAGAAGAATGTAAAATAAAAAAAAAATCATTGCAATGAATTCAGAGAGCTAAAAGGCACATTGTCACGTTCGTTGCTTCTTTCTATTTGTTTCAAGTAATTCAGATCTATCCATAGTAATGTTAATCATGCACACACTTGTAAAAAGGCCAAGTGGAGAAAGGTTGGCATTCGTTAAAAGGAGAGCAAAGAAGGCAGCTAATAATGTTGTACATTATTGGGCAGATTTATCAAACGTCAAATTTCGAATGTATGTGATTTTTTTTTTTTACTCTAATAAATTCAAATGCACTCACAATTCGAATGGGAGCTTATTTATGAAAAAATTAGATTGTCTAAAATTCGATCAAATGGAAACGACCCAAAAATTCTAATCATATTTGATTCAAATACGAACAAAATTTGAATCAAATTTTCCTCCTCAAAAAAAAATCAAATCATATTTGATTCAAATACGGACAAAATTTGAATCAAATTTTCCTCCTCAAAAAAAATCGAATCATATTTGATTCAAATACGAACAAAATTTGAATCAAATTTTCCTCCTCAAAAAAAACTTGAATGTCAGGAAGCCTATTAATGGCCTCAAATGGGTCAACAGGCCTCTGCTATTGACTTGTAAATTAATTTGACAGGTTTTAAATATTTATATTCAAATAGGGGGGTTAAAATTCAAATGTGTGAATTTTGACACCAAAAAAAAAGTTGAAAATTCTAATTTACTATTTGACCCTTAATAAATCTGCCCATATGATTTCGGGATCCGAAGATGCTCCCCATCTTCTTTTCTGCTGATTCACTACACATGTTCTGTGCTGCTGTCACTTACTGAGCTTAGGGACCAACTCACATGATACTTATCAAGGGTGAAAATAATTTTTGAATTTGAATTTTCGATTTTTTTGTGGAATTCGGCTAGGGAATAGTTAATATTCTTTTCGAATTCGATTTTTGAAATTTATCATTTACTGGCCCTTTCAGAATTAGAATTTGACTATTTGCCACCTTAAACCTGTCGAATTGCTGTTTTAGCCTATGGGGGACGTCCTGGGTTCAATTCGGTTTGCAGCCTTCCTGAAAATCGAGGGTTTTTTTGGAGAAAAAACTCGAATCGAATTTTATTCGATTCGAATTCGATTCAAGTTTGCGGGTTGATCCCATTCATCCGAATTTGAAAAATTCGATTTTTTTTTTCGATTGGTCGTTTTTTTTAAATTTTGAGTTCATGGGAGTTTATTGGAGTTTTTACATACTCCCATGAACTCGAAATTGATAAATCAGCCCCAATATAAGACTATAGGTAAATAATTCAGAGTCTCTTTGCATGGCAGCTCAGAAACCAGTGCAATTAGCATTAGAATTAATTAATTAGGACTGTAATATCAGTTGATACTCATTTTCTGTGTGATGATTTGCGACAACCCCTGAGGTTAGCTTCTCAACATGCGTGTGTTTCCGAATTCGATTCAAGTTTGCGGGTTGATCCCATTCATCCGAATTTGAAAAATTGTATTTCTTTTTCAAATTTTGAGTTCATGGGAGTTTATTGGAGTAATTCAACGCTTGATAAATCTGCCCCTTAATATATAAAATATAAATATCACAATATAAGACTACAGATAAATAATTCAGTCTCTTTGCATGGCAGCTCAGAAATCAGTGCAATTAGCATTAGAATTAATTAATTAGCACTGTAATATCAGTTGATACTCATTTTCTGTGTGATGATTTGCGACAACCCCTAAGGTTAGCTTCTCAACATGCGTGTGTCTCCTAACAAAATCCAAAATGCTGAGCTCCTCTGAGCACAACTGTGAAGGCCCAAAGCTTTACTTTTATAGAGATTCTGAAACTTAAAGGGATAATGTCATGGGAAAAAATGTTTTTTTTTCAAAATGAATCAGTTAATAGTGCTGCTCCAGCAGAATTCTGCACTGAAATCCATTTCTCAAAAGAGCAAACAGATTTGTTTATATTCTATTTTGAAATCTGGCATGGGGCTAGACATATTGTCAATTTCCCAGCTGTGCTCTGATAAACTTCAATCACTCTTTACTGCTGTACTGCAAGTTAGAGTGAGATCACCCCCCTCCATTTTCCCCCCAGCAGCCAAACAAAAGAACAATGGGAAGGTAACCAGATAACAGCTCCCTAACACAAGATAACAGCTGCCTGGTAGATCTAAGAACAACACTCAATAGTAAAAACCCATGTCTCACTGAGACACATTCAGTTACATTGAGAAGGAAAACAGCAGCCTGCCAGAAAGCATTTCTCTCCTAAAGTGCAGGCACAAGTCACATGACTGGGGGCAGCTGGGAAATTGACAAAATGTCTAG
The DNA here is from genome assembly GCF_017654675.1 of Xenopus laevis. Classification (NCBI taxonomy): domain Eukaryota; kingdom Metazoa; phylum Chordata; class Amphibia; order Anura; family Pipidae; genus Xenopus; species Xenopus laevis. Next base: position 50,788,809 of record NC_054376.1, read on the forward strand.
CCCCATGTCAGATTTCAAAATTAAATCTGTTTGTTCTTTTGAGAAATGGATTTCAGTGCGGAATTCTGCTGGAGTAGTACTATTAACTGATGCGTTTGGAAAACATGTTTTCCCATGACAGTATCGCGTGTGGTGCAGTAAATGTATAGTAAGTTGCAATGTATAAAAGAGCACATTTCTATCCATATTTGCTTTTAGGGTTTAGTTCTCCTTTAATTTATGTGACTGGTGTTTCACTCCAGGATGGTTGGGTGTGTGTCCTAAAAGGGTAAGTTATTCATATCTAAACATTTTGCAATTACGAAGTGAAAAGCTGTTTGTGCTGATAGCAAATAAATGACAACTGTAGATTTTATTTCAGTGACATATTTTGTTGAACCACCGTTTTGCCCAAAAATAGGAATGCTATACTTTTCTTTAACAATAAATAGGCCTGTGTTGCACATGGGTTTCTACTTTTCATTTCAATGAAAAATATATACAATCTGTTTTCCGGAAACCCGTTATCCAGAAAGCTCAGAATTATGCCATCTCCCATAGACTCCATTTTATCCAAATATTTAAAAAGTGTTTCCTTTTTCTCTGTAACAATAAAACAGTAGCTTGTACTTGATCCAAACTAAGATATAATTAATCCTTATTGGAAGCAAAACCAGCCTATTGGGTTTATTTAATGTTTACATGATTTTCTAGTAGATGTAAGTTATCCAAAAAAACCCCAGGTCCCGAACATTCTGGATAACAGGTCCTATACCTGTATTTAGTTTTTGTTATTTCTAACTCTAAACAGTACAGGATAGTGACAATTAAAGCACTTTCTTTTACGTTTGATACCACCTTCTTGGTTTTTTTAGAGAATAATTGTGTGGCGACAAGGCAGTTAATCCAATTATCAGTCGCGTTACAATAACGAGGCGTGACCAATGTGTGGGTACCATAAAAATATTTTTATCCTATCCGATTGACGAGTCGTTTTCCATGGTTTTTGCAGATATTGGTCGCAGACATTTATGGCCAGCTAAAGGCTGAATACAAACAGGCTTAGCTCTGCCCAATGTAGATTGTGATGTTATTATATTTATTTAGTGCTGTTCAGGTGAATCCAATCCACAAGCACTCTGGTGAATATAGTCAGCTATGAATAAACGCTGCTATTAAGAGCCTGACCTTTCTGCACTCATGGCTGATCCATAACTATCAATCAACACCTCTGTGCTGACAGCCATGGAATAAGATAATATTTTCAAAAAGTGCAATTCACATAGGGCAGATCAAAGCGGTCCTTGTCTGAGCAGAGCCCTGTGGGTAGTTGGAAATGACGTTTCTTTATATGCCAATAGTATAAAGGTAAATATTATAGAAAATTCTGACTCTGTTCAAATAGCATTTGTTCTGCATTCTGCCTGAATCCACTGAAAATGTTTGCCGTGTAGGAAAGAATTAGCTGACTATGGACTTTTGACTATAGTTTTCTTTAGTGAACAAATCTTTCTTTATGAAATACCATGCTTAGACTATTGGCAGGTCCATGGATTTTATTATAAAATGACCAAAAAAAAAGCCAAGGGAAGAGGTGCACTTTCCTGTGCCTGCACTAATGTTCATTTAATTATCTGCAGATAAGATTAATGGCAACATTTGCTGTGGGAGCTGCAGATTACACTGGCTGTGCAGTTCAACATGTTCTTTTAAATTGTACGGTGTAATTACCAAGGTAAAAGCTCTTCAGATCTGCTCGAATAGTGAACTTGGAATTCTGACACTAATAATAAAGTTTTGCCTCTTAGTCTGGAAAGCAATAAAAGGACATTTTTAAAAGATAGATTTATATAGATTATTAAAGGCTGTACCTTACTGTATAATGAGGAAATGCAGAAATAGAGATTAACTGACAGAATTGATGACTTCATCAGATTTACAACATGGCTCCTTGCTGTTAATCTGAAGAACAGACAGTTCTAATATTAATGTCTTTTAAAGGAGAACTAGACTTTAAAAAGAATAGGCTGTAGAGCTGTATTTTATATACTGAATTTACTCTACCAGTCCAGATGTACAGAAGGCCCTGTAACAGTAATGATCCCTGCCTTTAAAGTTGAATACTTAGTTCCCAATCTTGGATTTTGTTATGTCATCTTTTGAGTTCCAGCGGCACTGCACATGCTCAGTGTGCTCTGGGCAGCTGTTGGGTTGTTCATTTTAGGGGCCATTTCAAACAATTAAAACATTAGCAGAAATTAATATTACATTTGTTGTACTAGCTAAGGTTACAGGGATGGTTCTTAATGAATTCAGTAATAACTATTCTTTGATTCCGCATAATGTGAATTTGAAAGTATTACTATTTCTGCCTTGTATTGTGAATTGTATATAGATATAGATAGATATATAGATATGTATAAAATCATCTTTTTAACTTATCATAAAGCCCTGAGAGTGCAGACCTTATTTGATGGGTGTGTATGTGTGTATATATATATATATATATATATATATATATATATGTATAAAACTTCAAAAAAGAACCGCACTCGCAGGACTTGATTATAGTGCAAAAATTATTATTTGTTTATTTCAATGTTTCGGCTCCTAACTCAGGAAAGTTAGGAGCCAAAACGTTGAAATAAACAAATAATAAGTCCAAAGTCATAATAAAATGTCTGAAGGAATGTCTGAAGGAAAAGGTGGGCACAACAGGGATGTCCAGATAAAATGGACTAGTTTGGGCCAAACCAACACGTTCCACGTTTATTTCTGTCAATTCCCGCATGTGACTTCTTTCCCATGTAAGGGCTGACTTAGGTGTTCTAACTTGTTTTATACAACCTTTATGTAAATGAATTACATTTCTTTGATTATCATCATCCCAATATTATCTCAGGCAACCGTTTGTAAGGTTTGACACAGCTAAAGGAGTGCTAAGGGTTACATTACCACAGCATGCTTACAACTTACAGGAACCAATTGGTGGCAACTTGGTGAGTAGGTTGATAAAAACAAATGAAATTGAAAAGAAAGAAAAGAACTGACCCATATATCTGCACCTACCCATCATTAATACAAAACTCCAGTGAAGCAAATTATTAAAACTGAACCTTTAACCCTTTCCCTGCCAGCCGTTTTGTCCTAGATGCGAACATCTACTGCCAAGCAGTTTTTAGATATTTTGCACTCTTTCACTTTAAGGGCCTTTCCTGGGGTGGTCTTTTAGTTAACCCAGGAAAACAATATATTGTTTTTTTCAGGACAACCTGAACTTTCACAATATGCAAGAATTTTGGTGTAATTCTACTTCTCTAAAAAAATATTGGATTCTAAGTGTCAAATAAAATGAAAAAAATCATGTTGCACGAAGAACAATCACATATATCAGAAACATCATTCATTTTACGTACGAGAACACAGCTGATTTAGAAAGGTCTATGTCTCCTGAACGCGACAATACCAAATATATATAGTTTTATGGAGATTTCTCACTTGTATAGCTCAAAATCTACAAGCAGTACACAACCAAATTTCCAAAGCAACACTCCCCAAACGGCATACTTTTGATTTCAAGGCCAAACATTCCACTAACAGTAGGTTTACCCAAGAAAACTACCCATTACTAGAAAGAACAGATTCTGGTGAATCAAAAATGGGTAGAAATATCTTTGTACTCCAAACCACCAAGTTGCAATTGTTTCCTAAAGTTATAGTGTTTTATAGAAATTGGTGAATTTTTTGAAAAATGACCTCAAAGCTTCCACTCTACAGCAACATATCTCCCACACATCATTAGGTATCAATGTAAAACACCCCAAATATAAAATCCTGGGTCCACTGAACAGTTTGATGCCCAATATGAATAGATGTACCCAAGCACGTGGCATAGGAGGCCCCAAAAGGAAGACCCCCCGTTTGTTCTGTAATTTCAGATACTGCAAAATCAACACATTTACATCGTTTTGGGGGGCGGCAAAGGTAGAAAACAGTACGTTCACCCCAGAAAACCATATATTTTCGGAAAGTACACATTCCCCTGAATCTAAATTGGGTATGCATGTCTTTCTACGCCAAAGTACCAAGCCGCAAATCATTCCTAAATTTGGTGATTTTGGGGACATTTCCAAAATGACTTCAAAATTTCGACCCTGCAGCATCGTATTACCCACATACTTTTAGGTATCAAGACAAATCACCCCAAATATGAAAGCCTGGGGTCCTCTGAACAGTTTGATGCCCAATATGTATAGGTGTACCCAAGCACGTGGCGTATAGGGGCCCCAAAACGAAGACCCCCATATGGTCTGTCATTTCAGGTACTGCAAAATCAACACATTTACATTGTTTTGAGGGGGCAAATGTAGAAAAAAGTAAGTTCACCCCAGAAAACCATATATTTTCGGAAAGTACACATTCCCACGGATCGAAATTGGGTATGCATGTCTTTGTACTCCAAAGTACCAAGCCGCAAACCATTCCTAAATTTGGTGATTTTGGGGACATTTCCAAAAATGACTTCAAAATTTCGACCCTGCAGCATCGTATTACCCACATACTTTTAGGTATCAAGACAAATCACCCCAAATATGAAAGCCTGGGGTCCTCTGAACAGTTTGATGCCCAATATGTATAGGTGTACCCAAGCATGTGGCATATAGGGGCCCTAAAAGGAAGACCCCCATATAGTCTGACATTTCAGGTACTGCAAAATCAACACATTTACATTGTTTTGGGGGGGCAAAAGTAGAAAACAGTAAGTTCACCCCAGAAAACCATATATTTTCGGAAAGTACACATTCCCACGAATTCAAATTGGGTATGCATGTCTTTCTACGCCAAAGTACCAAGCCGCAAATCATTCCTAAATTTGGTGATTTTGGTGACATTTCCAAAAATCACCTCAAAATATCTACCCTGCAGCATCGTATTACCCACATACTTTTAGGTATCAAGAGAAATCACCCCAAATATGAAAGCCTAGGGTCCTCTGAACAGTTTGATGCCCAATATGTATAGGTGTACCCAAGCACGTGGCATACAGGGGCCCCAAAAGGAAGACCCCCATATAGTCTGTCATTTCAGGTACTGCAAAATCAACACATTTACATCGTTAGGGGGGGGGCAAAAGTAGAAAACAGTAAGTTCACCCCAGAAAACCATATATTTTCGGAAAGTACACATTCCAACGAATCCAAATTGGGTATGCATGTCTTTCTACGCCAAAGTACCAAGCCGCAAACCATTCCTAAATTTGGTGCTTTAGGTGACATTTCCAAAAATCACCTCAAAATATCTACCCTGCAGCATCGTATTACCCACATACTTTTAGGTATCAAGACAAATCACCCCAAATATGAAAGCCTAGGGTCCTCTGAACAGTTTGATGCCCGATATGTATAGGTGTACCCAAGCACGTGGCATACAGGGGCCCCAAAAGGAAGACCCCCATATAGTCTGTCATTTCAGGTACTGCAAATCAACACATTTACATCGATTTGGGGGGGGCAAAAGTAGAAAACAGTAAGTTCACCCCAGAAAACCATATATTTTCGGAAAGTACACATTCCAACGAATCCAAATTGGGTATGCATGTCTTTCTACGCCAAAGTACCAAGCCGCAAATCATTCCTAAATTTGGTGATTTAGGTGACATTTCCAAAAATCACCTCAAAATATCTACCCTGCAGCATCTTATTACACACATACTTTTAGGTATCAAGACAAATCACCCCAAATATGAAAGCCTAGGGTCCTCTGAACAGTTTGATGCCCAATATGTATAGGTGCACCCAAGCATGTGGCATATAGGGGCCCTAAAATGAAGACCCCCATATAGTCTGTCATTTCAGGTACTGCAAAATCAACACATTTACATCGATTTGGGGGGGGCAAAAGTAGAAAACAGTAAGTTCACCCCAGAAAACCATATATTTTCGGAAAGTACACATTCCAACGAATCCAAATTGGGTATGCATGTCTTTCTACGCCAAAGTACCAAGCCGCAAATCATTCCTAAATTTGGTGATTTAGGTGACATTTCCAAAAATCACCTCAAAATATCTACCCTGCAGCATCGTATTACACACATACTTTTAGGTATCAAGACAAATCACCCCAAATATGAAAGCCTAGGGTCCTCTGAACAGTTTGATGCCCAATATGTATAGGTGTACCCAAGCATGTGGCATATAGGGGCCCTAAAATGAAGACCCCCATATAGTCTGTCATTTCAGGTACTGCAAAATCAACACATTTACATCGATTTGGGGGGGGCAAAAGTAGAAAACAGTAAGTTCACCCCAGAAAACCATATATTTTCGGAAAGTACACATTCCAACGAATCCAAATTGGGTATGCATGTCTTTCTACGCCAAAGTACCAAGCCGCAAATCATTCCTAAATTTGGTGATTTAGGTGACATTTCCAAAAATCACCTCAAAATATCTACTCTGCAGCATCGTATTACCCACATACTTTTAGGTATCAAGAGAAATCATCCCAAATATGAAAGCCTAGGGTCCTCTGAACAGTTTGATGCCCAATATGTATAGGTGTACCCAAGCACGTGGCATATAGGGGCCCTAAAAGGAAGACCCCCCCTTGTATGTTCTGTCATTTCAGGTACTGCAAAATCAACACATTTACATCGTTTTGGGGGGGCAAAGGTAGCAAAAAGTAAGTTCACCCCAGAAAACCATATATTTTCGGAAAGTACACATTCCCACGAATCTAAATTGGGTATGCATGTCTTTCTACTACAAAGTACCAAGCCGCAAACCATTCCTAAATTTGGTGATTTTGGGGACATTTCCAAAAATGACTTCAAAATTTCGACCCTGCAGCATCGTATTACCCACATACTTTTAGGTATCAAGACAAATCACCCCAAATATGAAAGCCTGGGGTCCTCTGAACAGTTTGATGCCCAATATGTATAGGTGTACCCAAGCACGTGGCGTATAGGGGCCCCAAAACGAAGACCCCCATATGGTCTGTCATTTCAGGTACTGCAAAATCAACACATTTACATTGTTTTGAGGGGGGCAAATGTAGAAAAAAGTAAGTTCACCCCAGAAAACCATATATTTTCGGAAAGTACACATTCCCACGGATCTAAATTGGGTATGCATGTCTTTGTACTCCAAAGTACCAAGCCGCAAACCATTCCTAAATTTGGTGATTTTGGGGACATTTCCAAAAATGACTTCAAAATTTCGACCCTGCAGCATCGTATTACCCACATACTTTTAGGTATCAAGACAAATCACCCCAAATATGAAAGCCTGGGGTCCTCTGAACAGTTTGATGCCCAATATGTATAGGTGTACCCAAGCACGTGGCGTATAGGGGCCCCAAAACGAAGACCCCCATATGGTCTGTCATTTCAGGTACTGCAAAATCAACACATTTACATTGTTTTGAGGGGGGAAATGTAGAAAAAAGTAAGTTCACCCCAGAAAACCATATATTTTCGGAAAGTACACATTCCCACGGATCTAAATTGGGTATGCATGTCTTTGTACTCCAAAGTACCAAGCCGCAAACCATTCCTAAATTTGGTGATTTTGGGGACATTTCCAAAAATGACTTCAAAATTTCGACCCTGCAGCATTGTATTACCCACATACTTTTAGGTATCAAGACAAATCACCCCAAATATGAAAGCCTGGGGTCCTCTGAACAGTTTGATGCCCAATATGTATAGGTGTACCCAAGCACGTGGCGTATAGGGGCCCCAAAACAAAGACCCCCATATGGTCTGTCATTTCAGGTACTGCAAAATCAACACATTTACATTGTTTTGGGGGGGGCAAAGGTAGAAAAAAGTGCGTTCACCCCATAAAACCATATATTTTTGGAAAGTACACATTCCTGCGAATCCAAATTGGGTATGCATGTCTTTGTACTCCAAAGTACCAAGTCGCAAGCCTTTCCTAAATTTGGCGATAAAAGCAACTGTTTTTACATTTCTGAAAATCGCCTAAAAATATTGCAATTGGCCGCATTTATCTCACCCAATTTCTTACATACAATTGTAAAACACCATAAATATTGATGCCAAGGGTCTACTGAACAGTTTGATGCCCAATATGCATAGATATACCAAGGCAGCTGGCATGTGCGGACCCCAAATAAAAATAGTGAATATGAGTTTTCTCCGCTGCCCATTCGCCTTCTGTGAACATAGACCCTTGACTTCATATTATTTGCCTCAAGACCCTCCTAACAGCAATGACCCCCAAAACCATACATTTTTGGAAAGTACACATTCTGCCGATTCCAACAAAGATAACGACGTCTTTCTACACGAAACTACCAAACTGCAAAGCTTTTCTAAACATATAGGTTTTTACAACATTTCTGAAAATCGCCTAAAAATGTTGCAGTTTGCCGCATTTATCGGACACAATGTTTTACGTACAAAGAAAAATCTCTCTAAATATGGACGTCAGAGGTCTAATAAATAGTTTGATGCCCAATATGTATAGATTTACCAAAGTATGTGTTGTGTATGGACCCCAAATGAAAAACGTAACTATGAATTTTCACGCTAGCCAACTAAGCTGCAGAAAAGAGAACCCTAACTGTACGTTATGTGCCGTAAGACCCCCAAACTGTAAAAAGACCCCCAGAAACCCATATATTTTTGGAAAGCACATATTTTGGCGGATCAAACTAAGTAAAATCTATCTTTCTATACCAAAGCACCAAACAGCAAAACGATACTAAAGATACATAGGGAACAATAATGCAGGGATAAAATTGCAATAAAACCACAAAAATAGCGTAAATCAATGAAATAACAAAATAATTGTTCTGACAGCGTAATTAGTGGCCGAAATCGATTATCCAATAGTCACGCTGCCAAAATAACACGTTTTTAGGCAAAAAAAACAAAAGATAACAGTATAATGAATTCGTAAAAAAAAAAAAAAACACCTGTTTGTGTATACATATTTGTGCACTAATAAAAGTTATCTGAGTGTGCAAATACATGTAAATAAGTGTAAATAAGTGTAAATAACTGTACAAAAGGGACCAAGTGTGCTAAAATTAAAAAAAAAAAATTTAAAAAAATTCCAATCTTTACTAAAATGCATAAATGTACTGTAAGTATGTGTAGGTGCAGGTAAGTGTGTAAAAAAACGTGCACTTACCGTTTTTGGAGCAGGAGAATCGCTGTCTTCTTTGGAGGAGTCCTGGCAGCGTGTCTGCAGAGTTGCTGCGCAGCAGGAAGTGCGTGGGCGGCTCTGCAGGCAGGAAGAAGGTGAGTGTAGTAGCAGACGCTCCATGCGATGCGTCTGCTACTTTGAAGTCGGATCTGCGACAATCGAGTCGCAGATCCGACTTGACAGCCCCCCAGCCTCGTTGCCTAGGGGGCTGTCTTCTCTCCCCACTCTCTGCGGAGGCGGCAAAAGCCGCCGAAGCAGAGAGAGCGCTCAGCTGCTAAAGAACGTACAATGTACGTTCTTGGCAGCCTGAGCATTTGCCTGCCAGCACGTACGCCGTACGTGCTTGGCAGGCAAAGGGTTAATAGATCGTTAAAAACCACGTCTAGAGAGCACAATTAAAAATGAGGTTAGGTATAGGAGGCTGACTGACACGGCAATAGCGGGTTTTAGGGGAAATGTGCTAATTGCACTTGAGTCGGTCCAATGTAGCGGTTGGGGTCCAAATGGTAGTAATTTGGCACGTAGGCCAAGTTATACTTCTATCAGGCACAGCCCAGGATTACCCCGCACCAAACCAACCCCTTCACCCACTTGAGGATCCCTCCCTTGTGGTATTTGGTTGAAGGAGTAAGAGCCAAGGTAGCATCAGCGCTGAGGCACTTAAATTAATTAGAAGCAACAATGTAGCCGATAGTATCCGACCCACGGATCACTGCTTTACCCACACCAAATCAACCCCTTCACCAACTTGAGGATCCCTCCCTTGTGGTATAAGTTGGTTGAGTGAGAACCAGGTTAACAACGGCACTGAAGCGCTTGATTTCTTCAGAAACTAAATTATATCAAAAAGTATCAGACCCACGGATCATAACCATTGTCCAACCCCTTCACCCACAAAGATCCCCTCCCGATCCGTTAACCCAATTGAGCCAAAACTGTGTCCCTATCAGACGCCTGCCTAACCAGAACTAAAAATGCGCCTGACGCGCGTTTCACCCGCCAAATTGCGGGCTTTGTCAAAGACAAAAGAAGAGCCGGTATTACACTTCTATTTAACACCGCGGAAGAGCCAAATGAAAAAAACAAATGAAAACCAATTTGATTCAGATCTGAACCACACTGACCATACTGACCCTTTGTTCCATTACCAAGGCACTGCTTGGGAATAGTGTCAGTAAAAGTTAAATGGCCTGATGATTCAGTGATAAATCAGGGAAGAACAGTTATGCTTCTGGATTAAAAAGGTTACTTTACATTTTTTAAAAGAATCTGTTGATACCCTACATCCTTCCACTGTAGTCGGACAAATGTTACCATGTGGGACCTGACTCTGGCACTCGTGTCTCTTTCACGACTGCATTATGAATTTATGATGATAGGCTGGAGATCTGTTTATATTGGTACAGGTACTAATCCAATTAGTAAGCATAAAGCAGTAGCAACGACCCCCGTATGTTTCATGTACGGTTTAATTCTAGAGAATTAAAAAGACATGCAAATTCCCCTTCCTGCATGTCATTCCCTTCAGTACTGCATACTGTTTTGACTTTGGATTTCATATGCACCATGGCTTATAGCTTTGGCTACATGCCCATAGTTTCACTTGAGTTTCTGGGGAATAAAGCTGTGTCTGTCTGAAATACATCTGTCTTTCTATTATTGACTTAAAACAGACAGTATACTCTTTAATATCCTCTGCTTATGGGCCGTCTCGCCCTTTGAAAGACAAGTTACCATCTTGTTTTTTGCCGGCAGACCCTAGTCTTTCCATATTAGTGAATCTGGGCATAAAGGTTATAGATGACACATTTGTTTACCATGTCACCAGTGCGTCATCCGTGACTAGCACCTACCATTACTACCGCCAGCCCGTAATAGGGAGAACTTCTCTAAATCTTATTACCCTCACCTACAAATGAAATGCATTGTGCAAAGTGTAATTTCACACTCAAATTACCATTTTTTTTTACCCACTATGCAGCAATTTGTCCTAACGTTCCACTGGAATTGTTGCCCCTTGCCTAGTTCCGTCCACTGAACTCGCATGCATTTCCGCAGTATGGGGGCAAATCAGCATCTTTTGCAGGAAACTCTGCCCAAGTTGCAGTGCCCCCTGTGTCCTGTATTTGTGTTGGAATGGCATCATTCTGTGCCCATTTTAGTTACATTATATACAAAAGCCCTAAGATCATGTTTTATCACTAGCATCTGATGCATTGCCAGCACATGTGTATTGCAGTTATGGCGGTTAAAGCTTGTAAGGGTTTTTACTGTTTTATGTTATACACTCTCCCCTCTTTTATGGCTTTTAAAGCAGTCCATCTCCCCTAGTCCCAGTCATATGTTTTATTTATACAATATACAGTGCAAGTTTCATAGAGGACAGTGCTACCGTTTATAAGACTGTTATTGGTATTATAAGCTCAGACATGTGCATCGCTATGAATGAATGATGAGAGAATGTGGTTGCCAAGGTCAGATGGGGGAACCATTGACTAATAACCCAAGTGCAATAGTTTGAATGAGCCAAGTGGTCATTAAAAGTTCACCATACTTTCACCCCCTAGAATAGATTTCTCTGTATGACAAGCTCCTTTATTGCTCACTTATTTAATGTGATTTAATAAAGCCAGAGCACCCTCTTTTCTATTTTTAATGTGGAAAAAACGTCGCACACTATTATGTATTCATCAGTCACTAAATAGCTTAATGCAGTTACTGATGTACAACTGTGGGGTACGAAATATTCATTGAATGCTCTATAAAGAATTTAATGGCGCTGTTTGTGTTTAGGAAGCATTTTACATAATGGAATATAAAGGGGCAAATTCATCAAGGGTCGAATATCGATGGTTAATTAACCCTCGATATTCGACTGGGAATGAAAATTCTTCGACTTCAAATATCAAAGTCGAAGGATTTTGCGCAAATACTGCGATCGAACGATCGAAGGAATAATCGAAGGATTCGAAGGATTTTAATCCAACGATCGAAGGATTATTCTTCGACCAAAAAAACTTAGCCAAGCCTAACATTGGGTTCGGTAGCTTTTAGGTGGCGAACTAGGGGATCAAAGTTTTTTCTTAAAGAGACATCGAATGGTCGAATAGTCGAACGATTATTAGTAAGAATCCTTCGATTCGAAGTCGAAGGTCGAAGTAGCCAATTCGATGGTCGAAGTAGCCAAAAAACCATTCGAAAATCAAACTATTTTTCCTCTATTCCTTCACTCGAAATTAGTGAATAGGCCCCTTCATATGGTCATAAATGAATTTACATCACTAACAAAAAATGTTTGGAAAAAAAACCGCTATAAAAAATGGATTTTACTAATGGCATTGACTTTACAAATAGAATGGTTAATATTATATATGTGTGCGTAAGAAAGATTTAGTTTCCCTTTATTCAGGCAGTCCACTACTCGAAGTCGAAGTCGTAGTCGAAGGTCGAAGTAGCCCATTTGATGGTCGAAGTAGCCAAAAAAACACTTTGAAATTCGAAGTTCTTTTTCTTCTATTCCTTCACTCGAAGTTAATGAATTGGCCCCAAAGTGTTCGCAAGCTGCAGAGACTGAACCTCCCAGTACAGATGGCAGCATCTTGCAGGGAATCTGTTCATAATCACAGGTCTTCCAGCAGGGGGCACTGCTCTGTATCAATTTCCATTTTCTGATGACAGTACAAATTTAAAGGGGAAATCCGAGAATCTAGTGATATTTCCTTATGCTTTTATAATGTCATTGAATTGCCATAGGAATAATTGGATTTTAGTAACCTTTTGCAACAACTACATTTCACTGACTTTTACTTTATTAACACTGTAACTTTGTCAGAAACTTTGAAGTTCTTTAAACAAGCATTTCTAACATTGATGGAAACTTAGATGAACAAGGCTGCACAGTTGCATTGGCTCCGACATTAAGACAATTCAGAGCTTTACCTGGACATGGAACAGGAAGGGAAAGGGGAATTAAGTCTGTGTTTCACACTATGTGGAGCTAAATTCATAGATATCCAGCTCAGAATGTCATTGTCCAAACCCAGAACACAGAGAAAGAAGTTTAAAAGACAATTAAACCCTAAAGCGGAAAAGAGAGAGACAAATTTAAAAAAGCATCAAACGGAGTAAATACAAGGCAAAGTCCCTAGCCCCTAATATGTCATCTACTTAGGGGGTTATTTACTAAACTCTGAATGCAAAAATCATGAAAAATTTGTGTTTTTTTTTAAATAAAATCAGACTTTTAAAAAAATCACAAATTTTCCAGAATTTATTAAACCGTGAGGATGGAAAAGTCCGAATCAGAAAATCTCAGACCTGTCGAGGTTGCATATAAGTCAATGGGACTTTTTTTTCAATTTTTGATGTGCACTGGGTTTCGTGCAATACCCCGAAGTTTTCAGGCAAAAATCCGAGTTTTTGGGTGAAAAATCCGAAAAAATCAAAAAAATCTGATTTTTTTCCCATAAAGCAAATTTTCAGGAAAATGTAGTAAATAAGCGCAAAAAACCCAAGCAGATTTGATCAGAGTTTGTAGCAGAAAATATTGAGATAAATTCGGACTTTTAAAATTACCCCCTTAGTGTGTGTGGAAAATCTCTTCTAATACCCATATGTGGGCAGCTTTACACTAAGAGGGTTATATATTCAGGTACAATTGTTTCGTGGCATCCGTTTTGACAACGAAAACCTGAAAAAGTTGCAGTAAATAATGACAAATTTTCCGCGATTTATTATGCCCCGAAGCTGTTCCAAGTCCGATTCTGAAAATACTGTACTCCATCTAAAACCTGCTGAATTCATGTAAAAAGGCAATGGCAGATGTCCTCTTAACCATTTGAAGATGTTTTAACCCTCGCTAAATGTTTAGAGTTTTTGGGGCTTGATGCTGGTTTTTCTATGAAAACTCAATTTTTCGTGGTTTTCAGGTGGCAAACTTGAAAAATTGGGTGTTTTCTCACAACAATCTGAAAAAGTGGCGTTTTTTTTCCCTGATCCAATTTTTTTCTAGTTTTTCTTATTAATAAATAAGGGCAAATCATGGATTCTAGTTTTGTCAGACTTTTATTTACTTAAAAAAAATCTGAAGAATTCTGACTTTGATAAATAACACCCTAATAGTCCCCTTGTAAAATAGCCTCAACATCTTACATATCAAATAAAACAATAGCTGTAATTTATGACAGCAAGTCCAAAGTGCAGTATTTGAATGAAATTGTTGTGTTTTTTTAACCTGCAATGCAATATTTTTCCCCTCAATTCCAGTATCACTGGCCGAGTGAAGAGTTGCGTGATTTGTACTACGAAGACTACAATTGAGCTTGTTTTTTCTGCAACTCTGGTGCAAGTTGCAGTTAAAGTGTTCATGGTTGGGAGCGCAAGTCTGTTGTGCCATAGATACAACCCACTGAGGGATCATTGGAATTCCTGACACTGTCAAGGTGGAGGGAGGTAGCTCCAGGGTTGGCCATCATCAATAGGCACAAGTGCTTGATTCAACAGAGGTAGCGGGATGAACATATTGGTGCACAGAAGTGTAAAGAGTGGGTTTTGGATTTTACCATGACTGCATGTTGATCTTGTAAATGAACCTTAATGGGACCTACATTGAGATCTGCCATTGGTATTGCCCTGCTCAGCTCTGTCTTTTGGTCCCAAACCCACCCACACTGCACTCCATTCCCCTTTATTTACACACAGTGAGGCAGGCTGGCCTCGCAATTTATTTGGTGCATGTTGTAATTATTACACATCCACTTTTGTACAGCACTGTGGCAAATATGCACTGAATAATTCAGAGCTAACTAGAATGGGGCACCAATGCAATAAATAATAGAGAATTTAAAAAATTCATTAGTTGCAGGCAGTTTTCTTTGAATCAAGGCTATTTAATACAATGCACCATCCTTTCATCTCCAGCCTGAGCCATAAATCCACTTCCCATTTTCTCATTAATGTATTTTGTGATTTGTATCTGGGAACGAAAATGTTTCAGAGGCTTTGAGGCTAAAAATATTTAATAGTTTAAAAGGAAGGAAAAGGAGGCAATAAATGGAATTTGGGTGACTGAAATTCTGTTGCTTTTTTATTTTTTTGCACATTTATATCTTGTTATGTAAAGTACCTGGAAATCTGTTTCATTTTGTCATTTACTGTAGACTGGTTCAAGCATTTCTGAAAAGAGCACTAAACGTATTCGAGATGTGTTCTCTTTCTATGAAGTTTTATTTGTGCCTGTGCTTTCAACTAGAAACAGTCACCCAGTCCCTAGAAAGTGATTTCCAGTAATCTTTCCCATAGACTGGCACATTAGAGGGGTGGGCTTTGCGGGTGTCTGCTCTTTGTCTATTGCCAACGTGGTTCCGGTATCCCTTTCAAGCAAGTTATATAAACCAATTCAGCTGGTAAAAATGACCCGCAACAGACATTTGGGAGTCCTGTTCTGACATGAAATTATTCTTGTGCTTTGCAGGCGCTGACAGGCAACTTTTCCAAAGTGCTTGAATAATAACAATAATAGAACTGTTATGATAGGTGACAGGAATCTACTAAACAGCCACATCATGAAAGTCTGCAAAGCTCCTTGCAACCCAAAGACTGCTGGAAACTTCGCAAATTCCATTCCCTTTCCCATTAACCCTTCTGTTGCCAAGGGGGGCCTGCTGCAGTGACGGAAAAGAAGGGAACACAAACCCAACAACCTGTTTAACGCCATGGGGTACTTAAGCAAAGCTCCGGATGGTGCTGCATTGTTACATTCACTGGGATAGATAACCGCATATCTGGCATGCTTTCACTCTATTTCATAGTGAACATTGCACATGGTGTCTGGGTATTTAAATGGGA
Source organism: Xenopus laevis (assembly GCF_017654675.1). Taxonomy (NCBI): domain Eukaryota; kingdom Metazoa; phylum Chordata; class Amphibia; order Anura; family Pipidae; genus Xenopus; species Xenopus laevis. Next base: position 50,804,813 of record NC_054376.1, read on the forward strand.
AATGCAATCTGGAGACATGGATAATAACATTGGTGGCAGCTGTAAGGTATTCTGTAGATCTCTAAATAGATCATAAAAATTGCAAAATTCCAGAAAATATTTACTGTAACGTTATTGGCAAACTATAATTAATAGCTTTGTTTCTCCTTTCCTGTGTATGTTGTGTCTGTCACTAACTTTGCCACACAGTGGGAAATGATGGTGTAGAAATACGGGGGGGGGGCACCCATTACTACCCATGCTCTGGTTGCCAAAGTTCCTAGGGAGGCTCTGCAGAACAGCCTCTAGCAAGGCGGCTGAACAAAAAAAAAATCTAAATTTTTTATGACCCTTAAAAAGCTATATTCAGTATGTCGATGCCAATGTGTTATGGCTTGTAACCCACTATAACGGTAATGCAAACATCATTTGTAGATCTCCGTTTGTTCTTCTTGACGTCAATACCCCACTGACCCATACAATGGTAATGATGCAAAGTGACAACTAGAGAGGTTTTCTAAAATTTGTAAGATAAAAATAGTAGCCTAAAGCTGGCCATAGACGCAAAGATCCGATCGTACGAATCAACGTACGATCGGACTTTCCCATCTCCCGACCCGCCACTAACCATAAAGATCAAAGTCTTACCATTCCGATCAAATAAAGTACAAAAGAACAGATCAGCCAATGAACTACCTCTGACGGCAATCGTACGAAAGTTATGTCTGACAAAGCTGGTGACAGTCTCCCACTGAAAATTGTAAGATGGGCAATACACGCAGAGATATTATCGGCAGCCGACAGAAATTTTCTAACCTGTCCGATCGACTGAAAGACTGATCTCCGCCGGACGAAAAATGTTGGGACTCTCCACACACGGTCCGAAAATCGTATGAATCCACAATTCGTACGATCGGATCGTTGCGTCTATGGCCAGCTTAAGTCCTATACAGTTGCTTGCCATGATACACAATACAGCACTATAGAAACATAACTCCCAAGATAGAAAAGCAAACTTAGGGGTAAATTTACTAAGCAGCGAAAATATGCCAGCTATGGCTTTGCAACAATTGCAACACTTCGCCAGCCGAGAATTCGCTCAGACAACGCTAATTTACTAAAATGCAAAATTGTTTCCAGGGCGCCGAACGCTGGTGAATTTTCACTAGTGTTACTTCAGCAATGCGAGCAAATCAAAGCGAAGATGTGCTAGTGTTCAATTCTGGCTAGCGCAACTTCGTTAGAAGCTAATTTGCATACGGTGGGAAATTTAAAGTGGAATGGACATTACACAAGTCCAGGGAACCTTAATAAAGAAAATAGAGTTGTTACAATGCCCTACAATGCCCTACACATGAGACCACTGTATAGTTAATGTTCCATATGTTAGAAAATGTATGGGGGAACCTGGTTACCAAAAAAAATTTTAAGGACTTTTGCAGACTGGACTTAGAAACTTTTTCCACTAAAAAATATGATGTATGTAACAGAAGTTATTAGTTATCTTAGTGAATTTGCGGAGTTACGTCCATTCGCCAGATCGAAAATTTGTCTCGCAATAGAGTTTGAATCAACGCTAGCACCTGTCTCCTTCGCTAGTGAAGTAACGCCTGTGCCCGTTAGTAAATTGGTGAAGTCCCTGAAAACGGTAACGCTGGTGAATCTTTGCCAGTGTTAGTCACTTCACCCTTTAGTAAATCTGCCATATAGTGTTAAGTGGCGTTAGCAGCTTGATATTGATGCTCACCTGCTGGCAGCAGAACACTCATCATATGCCCCCATCAGTTTGGCACAATGTCTTGGTAAAGGGGTCTTTAAGGACTTGTGTTTAACCTGCCCCTACAACCTCTGGCGTACATTTTTTGGCCTTGGCTAAGTGGGCAAAATAGCAAATTATATATATCCGTTATGAGTTTGTCATCCTATTCCAGAAGCTGATGAAATCACCATGATTCTATTTTTTTTATAAATCAATGATCTTCTTTGAAAATCCTACAATTAATTATATTGATAATGATCTGTATAACTATGTTTGTCAGCTTTAGAAAATCGTTATATAATGAATTGGTGTGGCACCCAATAATTCCTGTATCACTTTGGTGTCTTCATTTTGTGTGTTGGCATATTGAAACAATGAGCAGCTAACTTTGTTAGATCCACCAGATGCTTCAGGCCATCTTGTTTATTGCATTTCTTGCACAGATATTTGCCTAAGCCTATTGCCTCATTAGCAAGGAACAGAACAGCAAGGTGGATTTGCACCTTGTTATGTTGGGATTAAAGTATGTTTTCTAATCTAAAGGTATATGTTTTAAATCCAGGATCTCTAAAACAAACAATAAACAAACCAGGAAAGAGCAGAACGACATGCATGATATGTGTTGTGTTTGACAGAATTGTATTTATACGCTGTTAAATGTTAAATATAACTTCCTACATTACTTTTAGTAAATGATTTGGCTTCGTATATGATGTGCTATTGCCTGTGATGTGATCAGGGTCCAACTGACCTGCCATAGGATATCCCACAGACGTCTACCATAGGTCTACATTGTACTTATTGCATTTAGCCCTGTGTGATTCTAATTCATGTCAGTGTCAGGTTATCTAGAAGTTTGTAAAGGTTGAGGTGAGAGTCTTAGTGTGTTTCCTAGGAAGAGGAGGAAGGTGCCAATAGTGTGTTATCCCTTAATATATAAACTGTAGTCAGAATCAAACCTACTCATATTCGGATTAAGACAGTGACAGCATATATAAGTGTCGTCTTTGCAAAGTCCCACTGTCCATTGCGCCTTTCTCTCCCGGTTCAGCTCCTATTGCATCAATGCAGCAGCTCTCTCCCTGCACCTGCACAGAACACTTATCTGACATTATCTAGAAGGCCTAGTCTGACAATGGATGTGATGTTTTTATTTTACAGAAATATGCACAAGAATAGGCAGGTGTAGTCCGCATCTATACTATTCATGTTACAAGGCACAGAAACATTGTATACGTGCCTCTGCAAAAGCTCCAAGAGAATTGTGTTTGTTCTTGTTTATTTAAAGACTCAGATCTCAAGTGTGTCTTTGCATAACTTTTAGAAAAAAGGGAATTAATACAGGCTTTTTACACTTTATATGCTCTCTTTCTCTACAGGCCATAAATAAAATAATTTGTCTCTATAGACATATCTGAGATAAAAGAACCATAGTTGCATGCTAATCCCTTTAATGTTTCCATTAGGCAAAAAAATAAAATAATTAAAATTGGTATTTAAATGCCTGTAAAACACAGGTAACCTCTCAGAAAGTCTAGCTGGTATATATTTCATTGTTTGCATAACCTTGATGTAGATCATGTATTTGAATTAGAAGATATGTGGCACACTTACTAGACTCCCAGCATGTAAACTGGTGTTTTAACATTACAACTGGGTATGCACTACGGCCCTTACCAGATTGCATATTTCAGCGACAGTGATCTAACACTTTTGCAGTAAGGCGTGGAGTTGTATATGTAGGGATGTGAAAATCTTAGACACCCTTACACTTTACAGACAGGCACATCCCTAGTAATATGGACACCTCAGTGGGTCCTTATGGGGACCTTGTGCTTATGTAACCCTTGCAGTTCACACAGTGTACTCTAGAGGCACTGTGCCAGAGTATTAAAGGTTTAGGAACCATGTGCTCTGGGTCCATTGCTTTAGCCCAACCAAGCAGGCTGGAAGGGAATGGGTAGTGCTGACCCTAGGCGCCTTGGCCCTAGTAATTAGACAGCTATACTCATTTTATAGACCGCTCTAGGAGTGATAGAGAGGTTATTTAGTTGAGCAGCTCAAGGCTCCGCCGAGGAGATTAGAGGGATTAAGATCCCAGGGTATTACTGACCCAGAGTAAGGAACCAAGTGTTGAGATAGGGATGTCAGGAGTTCCCCTAGTCTGCCACTGGAAGATATCCTGAAAACTGTGCAATACCCATCACATGCTGTCAACTTACTCTCTGCTGTATATTCCCTAGCCTGTGGGGATTCAGCCTATACGTGCTGTGAGTATATGCTTCCTTTATGCTGCTGTGTATGTTCTATACTCCATTGTGGATCAATGTGCTAAATGATCTCTGTGCTATTGTTCAATAAATACTGTTCTTTGTTCAACTGTTAAAGAACTACTGGCGCCCATCATTGTGCTATTGCATCAGGTTACAGTTACACTACACCCTTGCCTCCACCCCGCTGTGAGGGCTTACCCCTGAGAAAGAGAGCTCATCGGTGGTCTCAGCCCACCAAGGAAAGTAGCTAAACTGTCCTAGCACAAGTCATTTTACTATAGCGCTACATATATAATAAAGAATTTGTATAATATCTATGCCATTGAATAGCATAGATATGATACATATAGTGGAAATATACACCAGTTACATGCAGTGGGTACACCAGCTGCTTTTTCAGGTCCATAGCTGTACTTATTAATAGGCAGACAGTTTGGTCATATGTTGAAATACAAAAACAGAGAGGGGTTGTTTAAGCACTTCAAGGCTAAGTAAAATGGAAGTGCAAATGATCTGGCCAAACTGGGTACAGCATACAAAAGTGAGCATAAATTCACATTCCCTTATCCCCGATTTTAGCAGTTATTTAGTATCTGTGCAAGTGTGTACGTATAGCTTCTAAAATAAAGTATAATGTTGTATTCATTAAATTGGCAAGCCACCATAGCACAGCAAGGTAAACCCCACACGGTGGTCTTAACTTTTTACCTTCCGTCATATTTGTGCTGGCACCTCCCTGCATGATTGCATATTTTGGGAAAAATGCTCTCCTGGTTAAAGGCTCTTACTGGGAAATTGACAAAATGTCTAGCCCCATGTCAGATTTCAAAATTGAATATAAAAAAATCTGTTTGCTCTTTTGAGAAATGGATTTCAGTGCAGAATTCTGCTGGAGTAGCACTATTAACTGATGCGTTTTGAAAAAAACATGTTTTCCAATGACAGGATCCCTTTAACATTAGAAGAACTATCCAGCGCAGGGGTGTCCAACCTTTTGGCTTCCCGGGGCCACATTGGAAAAAGAAAAATTGTTTGGGGCCACACATGAAATACACAAACACTTTTGATTTGTAAAATTAAAGAAAATACACAAAAGAGAACTACAATATCAGTTGGATAACCAGATGGAGCTATACACTGGAATATGGGACACCTGGATATTAAATAGACTTATTATAATATTATTATGACGTTTCCTCGGGAACTGAGCGTTTCAAGATGGGCCGCATTCATATCCATCCTGGGCCGCATGTGGCCCTCGGGCCGCAGGTTGGACACCCCTGATCCAGCGGGATCCCCACTCCTAGCCACTGAAGGCTGCTCCAATGGAGATCCCTTTGCTACTGGACATATCCATATCCTGAGGCTAGTCCCCTTGTTCTGTCCTTCCCCTCTTAACAGTGGCCAATGTCCACAACCCCTAGCCTCAGACTTACCCATCTTCTACCATGACACCTGTTCCCTGACTCCAACACTACCTTCCTTCCCCAGTAGCTGCGACCAAGTTGCCATTCCTACTCTCACATCCTTACATAAAAGAGGGTGGGTGGGCGGTCTGCTAAGATAAAATGGCGCAGAACCCTTCCCATTCAACCCTTTTCACTCCCTTTTTGTCCTACTCTGCAAACTACATTCCCCACAACCCCTTGCTCCCTAACTTCAGGTCCACTTTCCTAGCCCTGTCATGGCCCCGTTCCTTTATGGTCCTCAAGGGCCCACTTTCCTGGCAGCAAAGAGCAAAGTATTGGTACAAATATTTAGCAAACCATGTCTCTATGCTAACAAGTGGTAAAAAGAGAACGTTTGCCCATTGATACAAAAGTTAACATCATCCTCATTGGCTGAACAGCTTTCCAGCCTGTCTTTTGAGACTGTGCCAAATCCTGAACAGATTATTATGGCAATATTAGTTTGCTTTGGGACTTAAAGTTTTGTAGTGCCAAATTGATTTTTAAAAAAAAGCCAAGCTTCCCTACAATATTAGATATTTGTTGATAACTAATAAAGCAAAGTATTTGTTGATACCTGCTTTCAGACATACTTCTGTTCTAAAAAGCAACACAAATCATATCTTTAGAGAAATAAGGGTTGTGTCTGTGCACCATTACTCTGGTTGGAGTCCTCAGATGCTCCCTAGTTTGATACTGAATTGTAGCACAAACAGTGCTCCCATTTCCAATGAAAAGTACATAAGAAGCCATGCTGGGTCACCACATTTGTCAGATCCTTCTCTTGTTTTAATACTGAATGATAGCAATTACAAATGAGTTAAAAGAAATCCAGCAGCAGGTGCAGTTGGTTGGACTATGTACTACAGTACAGCATGGTGATTGTTTGCTAATAAAAGCAGAATAAACTCTCATATTGCTCTGACAGCACATTGAGTGCACTGCCTTGCCAAGAGCTGATTAGCTATGTAACAGCTCTCTGATATTTGTGACCACCCTGTGACTTCTAAACGATTAAATAAGCTCAGCAACACCTTACGGCATGCACTGTGTTAGCTGGGGAGACAAATAAATTACAGGAAAAAATGAGTGAGGTAAAGGTAGAAACAAGGCTAATGAGTTAAAAGACAATTTACTAACCCATTTGTTGCCTCAAGGACATGCACGCAAAAGCACAATAACGCTGCAATGCTGAAGACAAAAGACTTCCAAATATTTAAATAGCAAAATGCCAAACACACATATTGTTAGAAACTTTCCAAACTTTGATTGTCACACTATTAGAATACAGGTTCCCTCGTTTTATAGGAAGGCTATTATTCTCTTTACATTCATTATTCTGTATAATTATTTTTTTTTCCACTACTGACTTCTTCTTTTAGAAATTCTTTTTGTTTCTCTGCTCTTCCTGTAGCTTGTGCTTACTATTATTTCCATATTAATGGAATGGCCGTCAGGATCACATCGGGGCTAAGCCCTCCACCTTTCCAAGAAGAGTGTGTAAAAGTAATTTATCATGCTGTATAAGCTATGTAAAAAGCTGCACATATCTCCCTGTATATTAGTTTACACCATGCATCACACCTTTGGGTTGGGATTTTACATTGGGTTTTGCATGTGCCTAAAATAATTACATCATTTTATAAATATTCTATATTTTATGATGCATTTAATTGGGTGGTGTGTGTGTGACAATACATTTTAATAAACATACCAATAATAAGACTCCATTAAAGAGCATCAGGAGGGAAAAGGGTACAAGAGGATAGGTTCTTGCCATTTGGTGTGATCCAGTAAAAACGAGCTCTTCCAAAGAGAAAATGCAAATGGTGATTAAAGTGATTTTTACGGACAATCTAAGCATTCTGCCATAATCAACGTATTTAGGAAGCTGATCATCTTGTAGTTTACTCTCAACTTGTTACGGTTTGATGATTGGCATTAGTTCTCCTTTAATTTATAAAAGCGATTCAGCGACAGGATCATTTGTGAACCCAGCATTGTGCACAGTTTCTTTATGAAAGTGCTGTTTAATATCCTATTGATTTAATTAACAAGAAAATTAAGCACTGTAGAAATGGTCTCATTATTTTTTAGTTCTTGCTAGGCTCTCGTTTAGGTCTCAGACTGTGCATATCGGCGCTTAGAATATTAATTGCTTCTTAAACGGATATTGTGCCTACTCCTGGAAACTTTTCCTTTTCTTTACAGCACTGGGGTAATTTTAATGATGTGCTTGTACCAAAAAAAACCTTTGGAGAGCAGCCAAAGTCTGAACTGGAACACCTGCTAGTTCTCTGTCCAATTAGGCTGCAGCCAACTCTACACTTTTCCTCCCTGTGCCGCCGTGTAAAAGTGACAGCTGTTCTAAAAACCCTGGAGTGCAGGGAAATGCTTTGCAGGCTGCCCCAGATCAGAACCAGGGTGTTCTGTATCCAAATGGGCAATAAGGTTTTACCGGTGTGTTTTGTAAACAATGGTCCTCATACAGTGCCATGTTTATGTCACTTTAATGTCCAGCAGATGTTTCCTCTGACACCATCAGAGGCTCTTGCAGGGAGCAAAGTTGTCCTTCAAAGCCCAGCACATAAAATAAGTGTCACTTTTATGTTAACATTTATAAGGCCGGTGTTTCCACTAAGAACAAAGGTTCAGGAGGGTGAACTCGGATGTATTGAATAGAATCCCATAAGTCCCTACATGGTGTTGCCTGCTTCCCACTGCATATTTGGCTTCTGCTTCTTGCTTGGCAGAGGAAATTACTGATACTACTTTCTTATTGAATTTTTTGTGGCCAAACTTTGGTTGGTGATACCAAATTCAATTCTTAAATGTACCCTACAATTGGTTGGTAGGGTATAACCCAATTCTAGAGTTTTATGTTTTGTTTTTCAGTGAATGTATAGTTGGATGCAAACTGAAACATTATCAAAGTTGTCCGGTTGGAAAAACCAAAATTTTTTTGTAGGGGGGAAAAAAAACTTTTTTTCATGATTGAGTAAACCCTGATGGTGTTAAAAGACCAAATAAAAAAGTACTCCAACTCAGACATGCCGAGTTCATGTAGAAGTCAATGGCAGAAATTATACTGATTGTGCTGGGTTTCTGAAAAAGTTGTGGTAATCAGGTGTCAAATCTGAAAATGGTGCGGGCATCAAATCCAAATAGTTGCAGTATTCGGGAGTCAAATCCGGAAAAGTAGTGGATTCTGATTTATTAAATGAACTTATCAAGAATTTTCCCTCTCAATATGTCAACAACTATCACAAATCTTAAGGTGGCCATAGACGTAAAAATTACGATCTTTCTTGGAAGACGTGTAGAGCTGAATCGTCAGGTGGAAACAATAGAATTCTACCTGTATCTGACAATTCAGCACTAACAATGGCCGATGTTTGGGTGCCTTCAAAGGCACCTGATCAAAATTTTCCGTCCAGCCTGATCGATGATCCGACCGATATCTATGTGTTCTGCTGATATTGGTCGGCTCGTTTCCCACCATACACGCACTGAATATCGTACAAAAATTTGTTTCGTACTATATTATCTGTGCGTCTATAGCCACCTTTATACTATACTTGGGCTGCATACCCTCTTGCAGGCAAGGGCCCTTTCATTGAACAGTTTATAATATATCTGAAGACATTATTATAAAACACTGAGTACCTTGCTGCCACTAAATAAAGGATAATATCCAACTGTAGCCTTGAGTGTAATGTAATAACAGATGCAAAGTATGCTCCATTTCTGGAAACCCTACCACACAACATTTATGGATCTGATTGTGTATATTGGGTTATTAGGCATGTCACACCTTTACTTGATTACTCCACTGACGTAACAACAGGGGCAGCAGCTCCAGGGCCCCCAAGAGTTTAAAGGGCATGGTAGGGTCGGACATGCAACATTTTTCTATATTTGATCAAAACAGATTTCCTTCTGTACACACACTTGCATTGGACTACAGAGGATAATGTTATATAACTGTATTTGTAAAGTCAGTACAAGCAATTAGAGTTATGAGTTTATCACTAAATACATTATAATCCTTTTCACTTTCTAAATTCACAGCATTGCAGCAAAAACAGTCTCTACCCCCACATATATATATATATATATATATATATATATTAGAAGTAATTGGATTCTGTTTCCAAAACAAAAACAGTCCCTACCCCACATATATATATATACTGAAACAATAATCAAAATGCAAACATCTTGCTGGCTTTAGTAATATTGTTGAAGCTGAGGTAGAAATGGCAGCTGAAGGCCAGATAAAGATGGAGAGATTTGAGAAAACAGAAGAGGGGAATGCACAATTCTGTATGGCCTGGTGATGCATTAAGTGTTTGGCATGTGACCTTTCTATTGTTTAGAAATGATTGTGGTCTTACTTGGAATAGCTAACCTTTTGTTCTCTCACTTTGTAGGTTGTTAAAGCTATGGATTATTTAAGAAGAAGACAGCAGAATATCCTAATTCAGCAGACCTACATCATTTTAGTTCATACCTGACGGCCAGAGGTAAGCCAACAATCAGGGCTTAAGAGTTATGGGTAAGATTCCCCACAATGCCTCACACAACCATAGTCAAACTGCAATAAGTTGAGTATACACCTTCATGCTTCTATTTCCATTAAAAGTTCAATAGATATGAATATGACGCAGTATTACGCATAGAGATTTGATGGTGAAACTGCATTAGGAAACGGAGTCCTATATATATAAGCGGCTTCCAATATAAGGAGGCAGCCACATTTTCTGTATATAAGTAAGATCAGGGCCAGATTTACAAAGTGGGTGCCCCTAGGCCCACTGCCATTCATCGCCCCTGTCCCCTCCCCTTTATTCATGCAAATTTTCATCATCTGGCCCGGAGCAATGGGGATTGGCGCACGGAAATTTAAAAAATGATTGTACCTCCAGCCAGGGGCGCTCCACCAATGAGGCGAGTTGAGCAATTCGCCTCAGGTGGCAGCGTCAGGTAGGTTTCCAGGGGCAGCAAAAAAGCCGCTCCTGGTACCTTTAAGAGCTGAATTTCCGGTTTTGAAACTGGAAATTCGGCTTTACTAGAGTGATAGAGTGCAATTGCGCTCTTCACACTAGTGTTCCTGCCAGCAAGGGGGGGGCAGCATTTGAGGAGCTGCCTCAGACGGCTTCCTTATAAGAATCGGCGCTGAATCCAGCGCATCCCCAGTGTTTTTGAACCAATGTGAGTGTGGTTGGGCAGCATGCCGTCCCCCGAAAATCCTGCCACCCTAGGCCTGGGCCTAAGTGGCCTTTCCACAAATCCGAGCCTGAGTAAGATAACATTTGCTATTAAATTTCATCATGGAGTAGTTGTTTACCTTTAAATACTGGTCTAATCTACTGCAATATCTTCTGGAATATCCTCTTATTTAGTTTACAGCTCTCTTCGAATCATTACAGCCTGTGTCATTATCATTACAGAAGTCTATCCGGAGAGATTTTCCTCAGGGCTGGTTTAATCTGACAGTTTTCAAGCGTCACGCTCCCTTTTTATGTATTCCATTAGCAGGTTCACTGCTGCTGCAAACAGAATCACTTACATTGTACAACTTGTTAGAAATCCCCATTCCACTCTCTGCCATATGCACTTTCCTGTGCTTTTCTAAACTTACAAAATTGCTTTCTAATAGGTTTTAGCCAGCTGCCTCCCTTTGTCTGGTGGCCTGCAAACTTTACTAGATTCCTGCAGATTCTGTTTCAGCTGTACAGAAATTGCCTGCATATGTCAGACAGATTAAGTTACAGCCACCAGTTTCTCTTTTTAGATATAGAATTATATAGATTGTCTCTTGAAGGTCTTATCTGGGAAACAATTATATATGAATGAACATGCCTTTAAAGGGGACCGGTCACCCTGAGAAATAATTCCAAATTATTTTCTATCATGTTAGTTGAGCAAAATAGACTTTACTTACACTGTATTTATTATTTAAATGTTGTTTCCTTCTGTCTTGGAATTATACAATCCCAGCAAGCAGGCAGCTGCCATTTTGTGGACACGGTTATTAAGGGAAACTGTGTATCACCCCAAAATCTTGTGTATGCACCAGAATGGAGGACCTAGGGGTATATTTATTAAAATTTCAAATTGAAAAAACTTTGAAATTGGAATGCAAAAAGCAAACCAAGCAAATTAAGTCAAAGGTTTTTTTGGTCGAATAGGTCAGTTTTCGATCGAACAGGTCCTTATTCGACCGAATTCGAATCGTACGAATTGAAGTAATAGCGCATTCGATCGAATTCCATTCAAAAAATTTCCACCAAAAAACTTCAATTTTTAAAATCACCAATTGACTCCACATAGGTTCTAGGAAGTCCCCCGTAGGCTAAAACAGCAATTTGGCAGGTTTTAGATGGCGAATGGTCGAAGTTGAATTTTTAAAGAGACAGTACATCAAAAAATTTTCCTCTTATCATCCTTGATCTATCATTTGCTTTTAATACGGTTGATCACTCTCTACTGATGCAAACTTTGGATCCGCTTGGTATCCGTAACTAGGTTGCATTCTGGCTCTATTCTTAGCTCTCTAACTGTTCATTCACTGTCTCTTATGCAAATGAAACCAGCATGCAGGGACTACATAACCCACAATGCATTGCGCTGTGATGTTCCATTTCTTATTGAAATCATGTGTGCAGGGAATTGTGGGCTTTGGAGGATGCAGGCTAAGGACAAATGGTGGTTGATACAAAGTAACAGTAGTCAGCCAACTCAGCAAAGTAGTTCGAAAGATCAGCAGAAGAGCAGGGGGCTAGGCTTAGGGAACTGTCAGAAACCATTAAAAATCATGAAAAGTCTGCATATTTTTCAATTGATGTATATTGCAAAGTTGCTTGAAATTATGTTTACATTTCAAAAAGCTTAGGTTATGTTTTTGTGGAGTTCCCCTTTAATTTAACTCCTCATCTCCCAACACCCAAACCTTCACACAACAATTTATGTCTGTGTTACAAGATAAAGTTCAGGGTACCTTTTAGGATCTGGGGCATCAGTGACCCAGCCGTAGACACCCCTGACACATTGCCTTCCCGCCTACCTTTTCATGGCCTGCAGTCTACAGTAGGGATGCACCGAATCCACTATTTGGTATACGGCCGAATCCTTGGTGAAAGATTCTGCCGAATACCGAACCGAATCCTAATTTGCATATGCATTTGTGACGAAAAGTCACGTGATTCCCCTTCCCGCCCCTAATTTACATATGCAAATTAGGATGCGGTTTGGTCAGGCAGAAGGATTCGGCCGAATCCGAATCCTGCTGAAAAAGGCAGAATCCTGGCCGAATCCTGGACATTATAATTTTACATAAAGGTAGTGAGGGGAAAATTATTATGAGATTCTAGAAAACTATATATATATATATCTGTGTCCTGGCTAATTTAATATTTCAAAGGAGTCAAGGAAACAAAATCTTCTAATATCTGAAATGGTGCATTAAGATGGCCATAGATGTTGAGATTTTTAAAAGATCAGATCCTGATCGTGAGACCACAATCTTCTCGGAACGATCGTACGAATTAACCATCAACTAAAAAGACCAATTTGGCAGGAAAACAGGGGGAAGCTGCCTGCTTGGCCCTGCAAACATAGATAGATTGCACTGGGACCGACAAAGATTTTTTAACCTGGCCGATCAATTTCCTGACAGATGTCGGCCGAAAAATCATAAGATGTACGATCGTTCGAATACCACTAACCGCACGATCATTTTGAAGGATTGGTCGGACTTCGCTAAAATCGGTCATTCGGCAAGAAGAATCGTTGCGTCTATGGGGAGAAATAGGGAATGACCATGAAATAGGCCAAAAGTTTAGCAGCATGACACCTGGGCCCACCGGGAGTATCCCGGTGGGCCAGTCCGACACTATTTGAGAGTCCCTAAAATGTTTTGCTGAAGAGCCCAGTAATTTACATGGCTGCTGGACTGCCACATTTTATCATGTCTACTTCTATCCTACATCTCCACTTAGTAGTTGATATTGCTGCTCTATTACATTATAGCACTATGAATGGTCCTGCATTGTATCAATGTTTATTATGATTATATTATTATAATAAAACCATTGGAAAATACTTTACATGTATCCAGTAATTGTAGTGTTTATTTGGATCGTGCAGTGTTCAATCCCACATATATAATTATCTCAGCAATAATTTACACATTGAAAATGGCACTTTTTTCTGTTACAAACAGAACAATAAAAGTGCCGGCAGTTCAGAAGACACAGTTCACCCTGAAATAACTTCTTATTTGATGTTACACTGGTCTTCTATAACACATTGCAGCCAGTTTTCATTCTTATTATGTGATTTATGTTTTGTAGCTGTGATAACACTCAAATAATAACCTATATGACTTGCACTATGTGTAGCCACTGTCCCTTTAGCCCTGACATGATCACAGAACTTACACTCCTACAGTAAGGGTATATTAAAGGGATTTTGTCATGATTTTGATGGTGTAGTTTTTATTTCTAAATTACACTGTTTATTCTGCAAATAATTCACTATACCCTGTAAAATTTAATTCCTAACCCAACAAGTGTATTTTTTTTAGTTGTAATATTCGTGTGTAGGCAGCCATCTCAGGTCATGCCTGGTCATGTGCTTTCAGAAAGAGCCAGTGCTGCATTATGGAACTGCTTTCTGATAGGATATTGTATCTTCTTGATTTTACCTTTCCCTTTTTCTGCTGATGAGCTACTGTGGGCGGGGAGGGGTGGTATCACTCCAATTTGCAGTGCAGCAAAGTGTGAAGTAAAGAGTGACTGAAGTTTATCAGAGCAGAAGTCGCATGACTGGAGGTACCTGGGAAACTGACAATATGACTAGCCTTGTGTCAGATTTTAAAAAATTAATTATAAAATAAAAATCAGTTTGCTCTTTTGAAAAACAGATTTGAGTGCAGAAGTCTGCTGGAGCAGCACAATTAACAGATGCATTTTGAAAAAAAAAACAAAACACGTTTTGCTATGATAGTATCCCTTTAACCTAGCCGTCATTATCAAAAAGATGCAGAACACCATAAGACTAAAAGTCCAAGGAAAGTGTTTGTTAGGCACCTCCCCAGTCAATATAATTTCCCCTTCCCTTGCAAACCCCCCCCCCATGTCCATGGGGTCGGACCCCCTCTAATAGTTACACCACAGATAATTACTCCTTGCCTGTATTACTATTCAGTTGAGTGCCACACTGTCATCTTCTGTCTTGTTCAACCTAATATAATAAAATCACCTTTTCTTGTCCTTTAGTTACTATTAGCTCTAGTTCCGCATCTGGACCAGGAGCTCCTTGTGAGTGAAGCACACATACTGCCATTTATATGGTGGGAGCAACGAATTCCCACCAAGGTGCAAAGAATTCAGCATGACACTGCAAGCTGGTGCAAAATGATGCATTGTGGCCTAAATACATGCTGCTCTGCAAATGTTTTTGCACCTCATCCCACTTTAGTAAAAAAAATCATAATATCTAATATAGCCAGTCTGGAAATAAGAAGTCTGGAAATAAGAAGTCTGAACATCCACACCCCCAAGTCATAACTAATTTCCCAATTCCTATATCCCCCCACTCATGCTTGAGGAATTCCATATTTTCTTACTTCTGTGCCAGAGGGCTAATTCTTTGTGCCCCTCTCAGTCTCAGTGTAGTTGTAGATAGACACATCATGGGCAAATATAAAATGCAAAAGAAGAGAATTGCATACAGTAATGTAGTTAATTAGTCTTATATGAGCAATTATGATGGATAGCTGTGTCTTCACAAACAATTAATGAGAAAGCTGAAAGTTTTGGAATAGTTAGCAATCTAGAAATAGCACATTGATGCGTCACTTTGATTTTGTGAATGATGGCGTGGTAAAAATAGAGTGTTGGGGAATTTCAGAGCAGCTTTCAGCTATACAAAAGGCTTCTGAATGACCCTTTTTATATAAAAAGACTGTGGATGAAAGAGTTAAAGCTTAAAGTTTTAACAACCCCGGTGGCATTACCAAGTCTTTCCCCCACATTGCAAACATTAAAGAAAATTCACTCCTTTCCTTTCATTTATTTTTTTTTTTACCTTCTTTTAAAGAATGACAATTCTCTCTCTAGGGTTCCTATTGAGTAGGAAAAAAAGCTCACACTTAATCAAGTGGTGCTTACCTTGTGCTGAGCGCATTCCCCAGGGTTAGGAGCCCGCTGGAGTTCTTGTGGGACTTGCAGAATACATTCCCCATCAATTACAACAAACAGCTTCCTTTTTTCTCTTTTCACCCTGAGCTCCAGCTGGGACACTTGCACTTTTCAACAGCTGCTCAGAAAACCTTTTCATAGAACCTTCAGATTATTTATGTTTTCTTAACAGATAAAAAGAACCCTTAAGTTTATAATGATGAGTCAATGAAGCCGCACAGTGATTTATTCCTCCATATTGTACATATACACATATTTGCGCAGTACTGTCTTCTACCTGATAGATCAGACCAGCATAAGCAACACAACTCATTAAGATGTCTTTGTCAGCAGATGTGCTTGACACTGATATTTTTTTCAGTTCTGTTTATATTTGTCTGCACTGTGTTCAACCAATTGTACAGCTTTTTTTTTTTTTTACTACTTAGCAGCTTACCCAGTAAGTATGTAGCCCCTCCTGCGCCTATGATGGTGGCCCTGCTGTATGTTGCCATCAAGGATGTTATTTGGAATAAGTTAACTACATATGACCTGTTAACATGAAGAGGGACATCCCTTTTAATGTTGCTTCACTAGCTTTTGCAACAGATTTCTCAACCTGAATAATGACCCCTTTATTGTGGGTTGTTATCCAAAACATGTAGCCATTATTTTGAGGATGTACTGAAGGAGGCCAAAAGAAATGTTGCCTTTGTTATGGCAGGCCTCACATGTCCACAGGAATTCAATACTGTATCACATTTGTGTTATTCCTTTACAGCAAAGAAGAAAAGAAGTAGAAAAGCAATCAAACTCCAACATTCACTATATAAACTGAAAAATGTTTCAAGATGTTACTTTCCTTTGAATCGCTGAACTAATATTTAGTTGTACAGTTATAAGCATGTTTCTGAGAACTGCTGCACTTCGGCACCGGTTACACCTGAATTTCTTGGTTTTGTCTCAGAAACAGTATTTTTTAATGTCACCCACAAGTTTTCTATTGGACTAAGGTCCAGGGATTGGGCTGGCCACTCCATAACGTCAATCATGTTGGTCTCGAACCAAAATGTTGCTTGTTTAATGGTATGTTTGGGGTCGTTGTCGAAACATCCAAGGGAATATCCTCTACAGCATAAGGCAACATGACCTCTTCAAGTATACAGTATTGAAACTGATCCATGATCCCTGGTATGTGATAAATAGGCCCAACACCAAAGTATGAGAAACATCCCCATATCATGATGCTTGTGCCACCATGCTTCACTGTCTTCACACTGTACTGTGACTTGAAATCAGTGTTTGGGGGTCGTCTGACAAACTGTCTGTGACTCCTAGACCCAAAAGTACAATCTTGCTTTTCATCAGTCCACAAAATGTTGCACCATTTCTCCATAGGCCAGTCTTTGTGTTCTTTGGCAAATTGTAAGCTCTTCAGCACGTCTTTTTTTCAACAGTGGGACTTTGCAGGGGCTTCTTGCCGATAGCTTGGCTTCACATAAGCGTCTTCTAATTGTAACAGTATAACAGGTAACTTTAGACCTTCTTTAAATTAGCTGGAGCTGATCATTGGCTGAGTCTCTGCTATTTTGGCTATTTTTCTATCCATTCAAATGGTAGTTTTCTTCCACGTCTTTCAGGCTTTGGTTGCCATTTTAAAGCATTTGAGATCATTTTAGCTGAGCAGCCTATCTTCTTCTGCACTTCTTCAAATATTTTCACCTTTTCAATCAACTTTTTAATCAAAGTACGCTGATCTTCTGAACAATGTCTAGAGAAATACACCTAAATCGGCACAACATTTGCTGCCTTCCTAGGGCCTTGATTTACATTTTTTTCACAGAATGAATAACCTCACTAATTGAACTCAACACTGCTATTATTTGGAACAAGCAATTATTATTTTTAAACAAGCCTTAATTAATGATTCAATCACACAGAATCAGCAGCATGCATGTCATGACTGTTGGTTTTCTATAACTCTACTATACCTACTAGTAAATTATTTTCCATGTAGAAATATAATTTCTACCAAAAACAGTGACTGGTCAGATGAGTGATGTTGGATTGCTATTATTCTGAACACAAGAGTATTTATAGTGACTAAAGTACCCCCTCGCGTAAATTATAGGGATATTATAAGTTACCGAGGAGTTTCGACCATATAAAAACACAGGTTTTTGGCAACTTTGGGCGACTATTGAAAACGCATCGCCGTGTGTGCATTAGCGCAGGCGACTTTTCATTGTAACCTATGGGGAAAAACGCTGAGGCAGTTCGGGGAGATAGTCGCTCAAAAGACGAGGCAATTAGTCGCCAGGCGACAAAACCCCCCCTGAATCTCCTCGTGTGGACTAGCCTTAAAGTGTAAAGCTTCCCACAGACGCAAAGATTTCTCTTGCCGAACGACCGATTTTAGAGAAGTCCAACCAATCCTTCGTAAGTATCGTGCGGTCAGTGGGATTCGAACATCTTACAATGTTTCGTCCGACATTTGTCAGGAAATTGATCGTCCAGGTTAAAAAAATCTTTGTCGGTCCCAGTGCAATCTATCTATGTTTGCAGGGCCAAGCAGGCAGCTCCCCTTTGTTTTCCTGGCAAATTGGTCTTTTTAGTTGATGGACAATTCGTACGATCATTCCGAGATAATCGTGGTCTCACGATGACGATCGGATCTTTTAACAATCTCAACATCTATGGCCATCTTAAGAAGCTTTGTCCTTGGGGATGCTGGGTTTTGAGGTTTAGTAATAACTGAAGGCTTCTGCTTAAACGTCACTTATATGAAGCATTATTAGTAGAGAAGTGCATTATTCTATGTTATCCCACAGTTGCACCCTCTTCCCAGACAAGACATACTGTCTGTTGCTCTAGTGGGCGCTTCATAGAGTGAAGCTTTTGCCAGTCACCCTCTGCTTGGTACCTCCCAAAAGACAGTTCTGTGCTCAGGTTTCTCTTCCATCAGGTTATGATGTCTCTATATATACATGAATAATAAGCGTGCTGTGCTGCACATGTATATTCTACTCTTTAACTGATGTCACAACACCCACTGAAGGCTTTTGATTTCTCAATGAAATGTTTCCATTAAATGTCAGTAACATTTAAACAATCCATATGTTTATATAACAGCCATAAATGGGAATGTATCCCATGCCTAAATAAGGTGCCTTGAGTCTTGCTGTTGAACACTGGCCATACCCCCAGGCAGTATTCTCTATACAGAGAGGATGGGGATAGGGAAGCTGCATAGATTATTACATTGTGTTGGAAATCTAAACATCACATGATGAAATCCCCTATTCCAAGTAACTCAGCTTGACCTTTATTATTTAATTGTTCATGTATGGGGAGGAGGTACTGATACTGAGTGCATTATGCATAGCTGTTTTTCTTTGAAAACACAGGCTTGAAAAGGAGTAATAGCCAGTCTATTTTATGTAGGGAATCTTTCTTTACTCCTTAATACAGGCTGTGTATCAATAACATAACTAGAAGAGCCGGGTACGGATGAAGGCAGAGGCCCACCTACCCCCTCACATCAGCATTAGTGTCCGGAGGCCCCAGAGGGGGGGGCACCCCCTGTAGTTCCACCTCTGCTGCATATTGGAATTGTGCCCAGCCATATAATTCTCCTTTGTGTGCTTAATATTTAGAAGCCTTTTTTCTGTCACCATCACATATACAACAGCTACACAGGATACTGGGAAATATACAGCGGATACTTATTTTTCAGTAATACTGCTGAAGCAACAGTGAAGGCTGGTAAAATGTAATATATAAGAACAAGGTGACACAGTAACACACATTCTGGCTGGGTAATGGACTCCCAATGAAAGTGACCCTGAGTAGACTGCATGCTTCATTTTCATAAAAAAAAGAGAATAATTCTAATAATGTGAATTTGCATTACAATAGTCAGCACTCAGCACGGTAGAACAGAGCAAGCTGCCTTTCATTTGCTGAACTAGTTGTGGGGATTTTGCATTGTCTAAACGAGATATGAAATGAAGGTGGGTGGAGAGGAGATAGTGTTATTATGGCAGGGATATATACAGCACCTTGGCAATGGAAAAATAGCTAACTAAAGAGATTAATAGATTTCAGCTTGATAATGCCAGTGTATCAATCAATACAATGTAATTTCTTTCTGTCGAGCTGTAATATATATATATATATATATATATATATTCATAGGACAGCCATGCTGCAGGTGAATTATTATACAGTACGACTAATTTGGGTGTAAATCCCACTGATTGGAATGAGAGTGAAAGCTGGAAGGGGCCCAATAGCACACAATGAATGGCTGCCTGTGAGCTAGAACAGTTCCTGCCTCACACTAGTCAATATGACTATGGGGTAACAGCACTTGTTGGATTTCCATGACAAAGGACTGAAAGAAATGCTAGCCAGTCCCCTAACCAGAGCAATTTGTACAGTGCAGACGATAAGGCTTTATGTCAAAGAAAAGGAACACAAGCCAAAAACGATTAATTCAATAGTATTTATTATCACTGTATAAGGCCGGGATTCATTGCTCCACTCCATGTAGTAGTTCAATAACAACAGACCAGCTGCAGGATAGACAGGACTGATCCACGTCCAGAGAGCCTCTTTGCACTGTGGGAAATTGTAATTGCACGCTAGTGGAGAAACGGTAACAAATTTCACGCAGTTATGGTGCATGTCAGGGTTTGTCGGGCGCAGCAGAGCGCTTCATTGAAAGCCTTGAGCTAATTACGTTCCTGTTCCCTGAGCATCGTGATGTATGAACCCATGCTGCAAATGAGATATTTATGACTTTAATAAAAAACAGTGAAAATGCAAATATTGATGTTTATAGAGGGAATGCAAATGTTAGATGAGCATTTATACATCTTAGCAGCACATTAGGTGTGGTTTTATTACGGCACAGCAATAGATCGGCACAGAGCTTAATGGTCACCATCTCACTCGCTTTGTGTGATTATCTGTTGTTTCATTTTAGCTTGTTTCAAAGCAGCTAGGGAGAACAATATAATTCTCTAAGCAGCAAGCAACGGAGTAAAATGGTCTACGGTGTTTGTTTTCTTTTTGACTTCAGGTTTGTTGCACTTGCCCGTTACATAGACTGAACCATTTACCTCAAAGTACTCGCCAAATTAAACTAATGGAGGCCTTAATGGGCTTTTACACCACCAGTCACTCCTGTTAGAGTTAGGTTGCTGTGCATTGAGCATCCAGGCAATATATTGTCTCGTAATCCAAACTGGCCCACTACAAGCTGAACCCCACGTGTTTGTAAAGGTGGCCATAGACGTTACAATTACGATCTTTCTTGGAAAAGATCTTTCCAGGAAAGATCATTCATTTCAATACACAAGTGTAGAGCTGAATCGTCAGATATACAGGTAGGAACAATAGAATTCTACCTGTTTTTGACAATTCAGCACTAGCAATGGCTGATGAAAATTTTCCGACCGTTCCGACTGACAATTCGACCGATATCCAAGTCTTCTGCCGTTATTGGTTGGCTCATCTTCCACCATACACGCACCGAATATCGTATGAAAAATAGTATAGTATGATATTATCTGTGCGTCTATGGCCACCGTAAGTCAACCAACAAAGGGATCAGGAAGGGAAGCTGCTCGTCTGTTTGGCTGATGTGGGTATCTGCTGATACGATTATTACGCATTTAGGTTTACCAAGATTTACAATTAGAAGCTACATGATTCGGAGAAGATTCCAGAAGTGGTGTTATTTAGAGCTGGACTGCCATTGGCCAGCTTGGTGAACAAGGCAGCCATCTGCTTGTATCCAGCTTTAGAAAGGGAAGGGGATTTTTGGAGAGAAAGCCCTGATACATCACTAACCAGACCAATCAATGCTTGAGGGTGTTCACTATAAGGACAGCTACTGTTGTTATTAGTTGCATCTTTTCAGAAAGGACCAATTGTACAATATGTGCCATTGGGGACTTTGACTGATCCCATGTAAAATAACTTTCCCCACTTAGCCATCCAATCAGAGCAACACAAGGATTAAACAAGTTCCTGGGGTGTCAAATAAGGGCTGTGATTGGCTATTTGATTGCCCCTGTGAGGGACTGGCAGACTATAGGAGGCTCTGTTTCGCAGACCTCTGTTTTTTTGCAACTAAAACTTGCCTCCAAACCAGCAATTGAAAAATAAGCTCCTGCTTTGAGGCCACTGGGAGCAACATCCAAGGGATTGGTGAGCAACATGTTGCTTGCGAGCCACTGGTTGGGGATCACTAGCCTAGTGGTAACTTGACCCATAACAGAATGGGCTAGTTGACCCAGCAATCATGGCACTCTTGTGCTTGATCATGGAGCCATTTTGGCAAGCCTGAATCATTCCCAGGTGCAGTGCGGTGCTACTGTGCCTACATACTTCAGAAGAATTCATGACAAGCGCTTTCGATTGGATATTTTATTTTTTCTTTACATGCGCTGTTAAAAATCCAAATAGTACAGAATTATTTACACATTCACAATAAAAGATCTACCCTTTAAATACTCTAAGGAACAGGATAGAGCAACATTTGCATGATTACTTTTCTATGCTGGACCAATAGAAAAAAGTTACAATCTGCAGTTTTTATTTTTACCTTTGCACAAGTGGATAAAGCACTTTTTTTAGATAAATGAAATGTTTTTGCCTAGATTGAATGTTAGAAACATCAACATAAATACTGATAGAACTCACATTACGATCTACAAGGCAGTAAAAAGATACCCGGGTTAAAAGGTTTACTGGTTTGGCTTTTTTCAGTCTCAAGTGCTCTTACTCTTTCTCAAACAGGAACGCCCATCATCAGCCTTTGTAACTGGAAATCGATGGCAAATTGCATAACTGGTATTCATTCAGTATAAAAACATTACCCCAAACTTTGGCCATAAACAAAGACTAGTGAATACTTTCTTTTCAGGCAAATTTACACAAGAGAATGAGCCAATTTTTGTTTCCTGTCAATTTGCAAATTACATTGAAAAAATAAACCGGACATTCTCTTGAATAAAACAAATCTAGCCTCAGTTTTGAGCATATTCTCTCTATGTGCAATAAACAATATGTTTATATGCATCTAAATCACCATCTGTGTCGAATATCAATCAACAGCCGTTGCTGTCAAATCTTGGAAATGTCTTGCACCAATTTTAGTAGGTGTTTTAGCTCAGAAATCTGTATTAAATTCCTAGTATGGCATCGATTGCAGAGTTTCTCCTGCTGGATGGTAGTTCTGACTGCCGTCTACATTCTTTTTGTATTTAGTGGTTGAAAGGACTTAGTGAAAATGGATCTGACACTCTAATATGCTGCACCGAAGACACTTTGACAGGCCACAGTAATTGTATTCTCATGAATAAGGCACAAAATGCACAGATCTGGGTATCCTCATCTATTTACAGAACATTGTCATTACCTGCATGACCTTTTAAAACACTCAGAGAACATGAAATGAACATAATTGCACTATTGTTGAACTTAGTACTGTAGCGGTTCCAATTTCACCTTCACTACACCTATGGCAACTAGGAACCGTAATAATATTCCACTATTAAGGGCTGCATTTATAGAAACAATAGAGAAATGTAACTGGCACTAATGTTAAATTGACTACAATTCCAATCATGGTAACAAAGCAACATAATTCACCTTTCTGTTGTTTAGTAGCTTTACCAGTGATAATACACAATATTTATTATATAGCAGCATAACCTTACTAAGAATCTTTGCATTCTTGCACGAGGTACCTCGTTCAGCCATGTTTATCAGAAAAGAAAGGCAGCTCTGTCTCTCCCAGTTTCAATGTAAACAGCTCCATAGCACAGGAGTTGCAACAATCTCTATGGACCTGATTGTGTGAACAGGACACATGCACAGATAGCAAATACTAAGGTCTGGTGTATCAGTGGAGTACAGAAATTGCTGCATGTGATAAATAATGGGCTGGAGCCAGTAGAAGATTTAGCGCAAACTTTGATCAGGACAACTTGGTGAGACTTGTGCAAGAGGCAAGGTGAATGTATACACAACGTTCACATTAAATGGGATGGTTACACGTGGTGGTGGTATGAAATGAAGCCAGTTTTCAAGTATATCGTTAAATGTGGTACTGCTTTAAAAAAAACCAAAAAAAAACCCCTTAAGTAGCATAGCTTTGTGCTACATCTCCACTCTGTGCCAAACAAAAGAAATTAAATGACCAGCACATTCCTTTGTTTTGCTCTTTTGCTCATTTATCTATATCTGCGGGCGGCGAGACACGACGTTGCCAAACTAAAGGGAGCTTCTTTGGCCACTTTGTTTGGGAATGACTAGGCACCTGCCTGCAGACTTTGTATTACAACATCACGCCATTACCTTATTTGCATTAAGCAGGAATATTGTCCTTAGTAGCTATATTTGTTCAGCTGTCTTACAGATGTATTTTGTGAAGTAAACAAAGGTTTTGGTGGCACATCTGGCTTAATAGATGGTGTCCTTTTTACCCCCATACGGGGAAGGGTTCCATGCCCTGTATAACTACTTTGCCGCGACAAAGAAGTCTGTTGGTGAACTATTATAGGTGTCCCTTGCATATAGTCCATCCTTGTACTGGGACTTGGAGGCATATATCCTCCTCGATTAATACTTGGCTGTCTTGAAAGCAAAACACCATTTGGTGAGTTCATATTTTTAGGCAGGGCTGATATTGAATGCCTCTGTGAAGAGTTCTTATGATAGCTCCTTTGTGATTCTAAAGGAGTCATTTGCCCATTTGGAGTTGACGGCACATCCACTCTTTTTGTTGGGCTGTTTCTTGGAAGAGTAGAAGATGGGGAATACAAAGATGCCTCTCTGTTGGGAACTTTAGGCGGCACTTCAGACATGTTTCCCATTGTATCTAGCATTAAAGTTTGATGTGGAACTTGACCATTCTGATGCGTTACTTGAATATCTGCCATAAGAGCTTTGGGGCTTCCAGTGGATTCATTCAAATGTTTCAAAAAGTCATTTAATGTATTCCTTGAATCAACAGAGCGCCTGTGGTCCCTCTTGCTTGACTGTTTTCCCAAAGAATGCTCTAGGTTGTGCAATTTTTTATCCGATTTATGGGCATTTGAGTTTGAAAAGGAAGTATTGAAGTCATGGGTGGCATTTGGAAGAACAACAGCACTCGGTATTTGCCCATGAGCTAAAGGTGAATGGGGTGGAGGGCTGGAGGGAAAATACTGTGGACTTTTAAGAGGAGTTTCTTTCCGTGAAATGTTTAAGTTATTGTGTGTTTTCTCCCACTGGTTTTTGATAGGCTGCAGACTCTTTTGGTGAAGCACCGGGGTAGATTCAGGAGTCGGAAGGGCCGATAGTTCGGGTGGCTGTCCTTGACTCTCCATCATCATTGACTTGGTTTCTCCATTTGGTGGCATTTCCTTCCTACTAGTCAGTATGTTTGTGTAGTGCTTGGGTGAATCAATGCTTTGATGATATTCTTTAACGGGACTATCGAACAATCCATTTAATTTTGCAAAACTTCCACTTGAATCTGTACAGGACTGAGCAGACTCTGCATCTTTGTGGATTTTTCTTGTTTTCCTTGTGAACATCTCCCTGTAGCAGTAAACTATCACTCCTGCAATAAAAGCTCCGAGCACAAAAGCAGCAAGTACACAGGTGATCACAACATTCATGTGGACCATTTGGTTGGCATCTCCTGACTGGACTTCCCATCTTACACCTAAAAATACAAATGACAACATTTAGGGAAACTCGAAGGCAGTAACACAGGTTCTATGGTATATGGACTGCTCTTTAAATACGTTTCTTTTTGGATCATCTATATTGCATTTCCAGTCCATGTGACAGCCATGATGATAACATTAACGAAATGCTGACAGTTGCATAAAACAGTGTTCTACCATTTGACAATGAAGGGTGTTGAAAGGGAAAGGTATTATTGAGTAAGGTTATATAGTTAAAGAATGTGTACAGACAAAAGTTATTTACTAGGAGTTAAAATCAGTAATCATGTTCATACCACGATCTAATGAAATTAGAAATTTTTGCTGTATCTTCTTTCCATTGTAGGATGTCCATACATTGCTGCTCAATCAGTCACACTGACCAAGTCAGCAACTTATTGTCCTTATTAATGTGACCATATTGATGACCTCTCCTATTGATATCTGATACACAGGACATATTGACATTATCAGAAAATGCCACTGAGAAGGGTTGCAGATGTGGTTCCCTCCTGATGGGTCTGAACAGGCTCCAGGGGCCAAACTATTAATTTATCTAGCAGTTAATACAGCTTGCTCTTTTTTGCTAAACTGTATAAAGCATACTAAACCTGTGCGCATTAACAATGCCCCATGCAGTGTGCCATTTTTTTCACTTTGCTCACTGTGTGGGGCATGAATAGCCTCAGGACTCTGCTCTCCATTTCAGCGCATTATGAATTTAGTTTGGCCTGCATTAGGCCACACTAGAATCAAAAGAGGTGGACAGGGGGTAAGCGTGTAGGTCTTCCCTCTACTCAGCCAGGACCTTGTGCAAGCTCATGGTAGCAGGACGCACAGGCCACATAAGGCCCTAGCACACCTCCTAACAGTGCTCATTTAAGGGGCCGCTGGATTGTTGAACAGACGCTTCATTTGAAGAGCAGAATACCACTAGATACAAGTGTATCACTAAGGGGCACACTCTTGTGTCCAGGGATTTAGAAAACAGGCCTTTATATGTCTTACATGAATACAAAACCCACTTTGGAGTTATTTTCCATTACATTGGCAATTTGGCTGTTGAGTTCATTCTGTATATTATGTATATTTCTAGTAGAAAATATTAAAATTTGGTAATACATCAAACATCACACTAGTTCACTACTGGCACTGGGTTTGGTATAAATAAAAAGTGTGCATTAAAAACTGACATTTAGAGTCAGTTGTGTCAATTTTTCTTCTTGAATTAATTATAGCATTCAAGAACAAATATATTACTCTATTTCTACTGCATTACGCATAATTGAGTTACTCAATGCTATCCAATGCTACCTCTATAGGCATTGCTATGCTTCTCCCACTGTTAAAACATAGCAGGCACATACTGACGAACCAATATGGGGCAGGCACTCAAAAAGGCAAAACTTCCACCAGGCAAATGTTCACAAGTGAAGAATTGTCCAAACACTTAATCATAGCTGATTAAGTGTTTGGAACACGAAACGCGTCAGGCTGTTTGACACAATAAATTCTTCACTTGTGAACATTTGCCTGGTGGAAGTTTTGCTTTTTTGAGTGCCTGCTCCATATTGGTTTGTCGGGTTTGTCCTCCCCCCTGTGCTGAAGGCTCAGGTCGGTGCACCCGAGACCCGAAAATCACAGAAGCGTTTTCATAGCGGGCACATAGTAACCCAGACAATCGGTCATTAAACTTTTTCACACTCCTGCTTTCTAGCACTTCTTGTCTATCCTCACCACCATAAACTCCATCTTGAATTCAAACCGGCTGGCAAAGCCCAATTCTTACTCTGCTTTCTCCACTTCTGGCCATAAGCTTTAAAATGATAATAATGTTAATAATATAAAACTAGTTTCGGGATGAATATGAAGATTGCTGCCCATAAGCGCTATTTCCTAAGTTTCCCATTTCTCTTCCTGTCAGGCAGCAGCTGGTAAAATTGCGCACAGTAATTCCCATGAATATTCATGCCTTTTTAAAAGACAATGCTGATGATGGATACAGATATGTGCAAAAGACGTGTGCCAAACATGCAGATCATTGTGTTCAGTTCTGGTTAATGCAATGCAATGCCAATACAGCTACAGGTATCTAATAATGATTGCCTAAACAAAGTACTGCTTGGTGTATATGGACACCCTCTGCCTGTTGTACACCCATTACAGATGTGAAATGTGATGTGTGTGTATTCTAGGATGAATATTACTTTACTAAAGAAACAGCAGCATTGCCTTTCAGTGTATCCAAGTATGTATAGCCAGGATTCTGAACAATAGCTGCACCCCCCCCCACCAGCGAGACTGCTACTGTGTTATATTGTGTGTATAGTAAGGGAAGATGTTGTAATACTTAGCCTGCTGCCCAATTTTCAGCCTTTAACTGTTGAACTACACCTACTCCCTCAAGCAGCCAAAGAGTCTCTGGAGCTGCTTGGAGATCTTGTAGAGCAACAGATTATAAATATGGAGCCCTCGTCACTATTTATTTCCCTGACTTGTGACAAGCAAGGACTACCCCGATAATCTCTATATTAAGACTGGCATGATATGTGTGTGCCCAGGGCATTATAGGATTGTAATATTTGGTTTATGCTCCATTATACCTGAAACCGACAGATCCAAAAGGACATCCTATGGGCACAACAGTGTAACATTGTTTCATAATTGTAATAGGGCCAATTAGATGAATTCATCTCATGAATGACACAAATACTGTTCGTAAAGCAGCACATGCTTGAAAGTTATTTCAGATTATTCCAGACGAGAATAATGTGAAGACAAAGTATGAAAACGTCAGTTTCCCATAGGAATGAGAGAAAGGGTGAGTTTTTCTGTGGTAAGATCTAATCTCAAACTTTGCTATATGTGCCCCTAAAACACACTTATCTTAGAATTATAAAGAGTGATCACTTCATAACCTGCAATAAGACCATTTTGTAGATACACAGGGACTACCTCAGACCTGTCCCAAATCATGCAGGACATTCCTAATCATTGGACCTCAAAAGAGGCAAAATGTGTGATAGGCTTGGAAGGATCAGTGGTGTGAGAGAGCTGGGAATGGTCAGGGCTGATAGGGTGTGCAGCAAAAACATCTTGTTTTGTAGTTAGGGAAGGTGAGATGTATGCAAATGCTAGGCTAAGAGCTATGGCATACTCAAAGATTTGTTGTCCATGAGAAATCTCCTGAAAAATGCCTTTCACTTTACTAACATGCCGATCGCTACATGTAAACACTTGCAGAAGAAGGCATTTTCCAGTGATAACACTGCGCTGATCCTCATGTTAGTAAACGGAAATTTTCGGGAGATCTGTTGCCCTAATGCTAAAAAGAAGGGACTATTTATTTTTGCAGTTAACCAATCTGGCAGATTTATATGCAACCATTAACCTAAAAGGAGAATATTTGGTTAGTTAGCCACCACAGACATAGAAAATCAGAAACACCCACCAGTTAGTTCTAGAAGACATGTGACTATACATGCACACTTGCATTCCTCCAAAGGAAATTAGGATTAATAGAAATACAGAGGGAATCAGCGTTTGTTAGAGGCAAGGCCTTGGAACATTTAGAGCAAAATGCTCTGGGTTATTATGTTTTGGCAGTGCTTAAAGAACAAATGAAAAAAAAAAAAAAAGTCACATCAAATAAAAATTAAAAACTAAGACAAAAACAAACTGAAAAGTACTCAAATACTCTCTCTTGCTGCATCACCATGTTTCTTTATACAGTGGTGTGTAATATGCTGCCCCAGATATTAAACCCAATAGAACTGTTTGCCACCAGTATGGATTTATGCAGTTTAATTACATCAAGTACAGGTTTGGGAGTTGTTATCCAGAATGCTCGGGACCTGGGGATCTTTCTGTAATTCAGATCTCGGTACCTTTAGTCTACTAGAAAATCATGTAAACATTAAAGAAACCCAATAGGCTGTTTCTGCTTCTAATAAGGATTAATTATACTTTAGTTTGGATCAAGTACAAGGTACTGTTTCACCATTACAGAGAAGGCCATCCCGTAATTCTGAGCTTTCTGGATAACAGATGCCATACTTGTACATGGTAATGTTTTTTATCACTGAGAAAAAGGAAACCGTTTTTAAAAGTTCACTTGATTGTAAAACTCTCTGTTGCCGGAAAAGTGTAAAAAATATAGATATAGATAAGATAGATATGGCCACTATTTACTGGCAGTTTAATCTAGAAATACCAGTTAAATTCAATAAAAAGGCAGGTCATTACTGCATAAGCCCTGTACTACGTGTCACTATATGGGAACATAAGTCCCTGTGGTGTGACACTACCTGTTGCCTCTCCATGCCTCACTGATCATATCACTTAACTGTTGATTTCATATGTCAAGTTAAAACCTTATTCTCATGACAGTGGTCATCTTGGCATAAGTCAGAGAGAAAGGTGAATTACTACAATAGAGAGATTCCTAGTCACTTGTGTAGCTGTTCTCCCCTGCGGAAATCTGGCCCTTTCATGAATATTTCCCATGGGTAAAACTTGCTGGCTACTAAAGCTTCTTACAAATCTGTTTTTTAACCAATAAGAAATGACGGGAATAAAACAATAGCGCTGTAATCAAAAAGAAACAAAACAAAAGAAACACGAAATGGAACTTAAAAATATATAAATGAAAATACACTGCCATAATGTCTGAGGGAAAACCTGAGCCACAGTTTCAAATCATGGCTAAATAATTTGCATTGAAAATTTAGAAATGGAAAGGAAGCATTCATCATTCCTGTACCCTGGTGTATTGTTTCCTGCTTCCTCCATTGTTGGTTAGGTACCAGCATCTCCTCCCGCTCCCATTCAAAGCAGCATTAAAGGAACAGTAACACCAAAAACAAAGTGTTTTAAAGTAATCAAAAGATCATGTAGTGTTGCCCTGCACTGGTAAAACTGATGTGTTTGCTTCAGAAACACTACTATAGTTCATATAAACAAGCTGCTGAGTAGCAATGGCGGAAATTGAAAAACGGCTATACAGCACAGGATAGATAATGGATAACAGATAGCATTATGTTCTACAGAGCTTATCTGTTATCTGCTGTGTAACTTGAGCCTTTTCTCCTTTGAATGGCTGCCCCCATTGCTACACAGCAGCTTATTTATATAAACAATAGTAGTGTTTCTGAAGCAAACACAGCAGTTTTACTAGTGCAGGGCAACACTGCATTATATTTTTATTACTTAAAAACAATTACATTTTTTGATGTTACTGGTCTTTTAAAGGCAAAATAGATTCATGCCTAGTATTTCTCTTCAATTGATGTCATATACAATACCACGAGCAGAAACATTGTTTCTCTGCATGGCTGTAAATATACATATGTATGGGATTAACTACTGTCTTAGACTGAGTAAACAGCATCTTGCTATTATGATCTAGGCAGAATGGCAGAGATGGGGAAAGCAATAGAACATTTCCCACTGATGTGACATAATATATATTATCTATCTGTATATATACTATATATGTAGGATCTGGATCTGCTCTGCAGATGGATACAAGGCATTTAGCAGAAAACTTGATATATATCTCAGCTATGTTATAAAGTCATTATTCCTCTAACATTGTAAATAACAAAGCTGATTTTTTAACCTGTGCTAGTAAAGTACAAATTGACCATCCCATTTGTGCCATATGCTGTAGGGCCAACACTAGCCAATCTTCACGCCAACCAACACTGGATTAAGCAGGGTAGGTAGTTTTACTTGCCCAATTGTGTACAATAATGTTATAATGGCTGTAGGTTTCCACTCAGATTGCCATGTTTCCCTTAAAGGCCTTACCCTCGTGGACACCTGTTGTTAATGGATCAATATACTCAGAGGTGTTTGGGTCATCTTGGTATATAAATTTCCGAGAGCCAGTCATTCTGGGCTTCCAGGAACCAATCACTTTAGGTAAAATGACTGGGCTACTTGTCATGGTGGTTACAGAAGTAGAGGGAACCTCAATGTCTGTGGTAGCAAACGAGATATTCATTAATTGGTATTCACAATACACAACTTATTACGACAGGTTTAGAAAAGAGAGAGAGGAATTCCTTGGCTGTTAGAGAACAGCATGCCTAGTCTTGAAGAACTGATTCAATTCTTTTGTATTCTTATCCAAAATGAATATAAAAAGGCACACATTTAAGGCTTAGCAGCAGACAGCTAACATAGAAATAAACTCTATTCACAAACAGGATTTATCCACTTTCTGTTAAACAGTTTATGAGGGTCATAGCTTTCTGCGTGCACAGAACATACCATTTCTGCATACTTAAGAAGGGGGTAACCATATTATATATATACACATTGGTTGTAGTAATAGTCAAAGGTTGTAAATAGCTCTTTATACATATAGGAAAGGCTCAGCTATACAGCTGTTCTCACTCACAGTTATATATAAACACAAAGATGGAATGTTCTGTGCATGCAAAAAGCCATGCCCATTATGTTTTACAGTAAGTTGAAGAGAAACAGGATTTTGAAAATAAGAGTCAATTTCCCTTTAAGTAAATGCATAATTGTCTATAAAGATGCTTCATGGATATGGTGCTGTCCTTTATCATTAATAAATGTAAAACAGGTATTGACAAATGCATGGGCAGAAGGAATGAAAGCTGGCTGGCTTTCATGCTGTGGAAATGTCACAGAATAAATTGCATTTTAGCAAAGAGAGTTGACGTTCAATCAATCAATGATAGGGAACATGCGGCTACACATAGGCGAGTTTCTGATTGGAAGAAAAGGAAGGAGAAAAGACCATCTTTCTGTTACCAGGGGGTGCATGGAGTTAAAGCACAGTAATGAGGAATTGCCAACTGCGGAAGAGATCGAAGGGGGGAAAAAAAACCAGAAGATGCCGAACCCAAAAGAAAAGGCAAGAAATGAATTAAATAAAACTAACCAGATGTTGGATCGCCAAATATTTTGTAATCTGGTGTAGTTGCAGAAGGCAAAATGTCTAAAATTAAAGGAACAGATAATCAGTGAAAAGTAACCAAAAGAAAGCAAAAAAGTTATAATTTGTGAATTGAAAAAACAAATAAAAAATTCTGACTATTTCAAGTCTTTGGACAAGCGTCTGATCTGCACTCTACTAGCTGTTGGTCAATGGGAAATAAACTCCTGTGTTCTACACGAGCAACATTAATAATGCTTGTGTAGAAATGCACTTATTCATAGAAACAGTCAACCTGTAGCAGTGCCATAGCTAGATGTTACTGGGCCCCACAACATTAATTTTAGGGCCCTCAACATATACAGAGGTTGTCCTGTTTTACCAAAATGTCTTGAAATTGCCCATTAATTAGGGTCACATGGGCCCCCTATACCTCCTGGGCCCCCCGCAGCTATACAGTTTGCTTCCTCCGTAGTTACACCCCTGACCTGTATTGTGATTTATTACATGGTGCAACTCAACTGAGCCGTTACATCAGCTACACATGCAATTTAATCTAATCCATCTGACCCAATTGTACTGCTGTGTGCTGAGCCCTAAAATAATCTACGTGGCTGCCTCTAGTGCACTAAATTATCGGCTAACCAAGATATGCAAGTCGTGGTTCAACTAATAAAGCATTGGGTACATATGCTCTGTGCTTTAAGTTGTTGTGTGTAGCCAAACACATGAAGGACTTTGTCTTTGTACTAAGGTTAATACAGCAACATCCTTAAAGAAAAAAATGATTAGTGAAGGATTTTGTAAGGTACTCAGGGCAGATTCTTACCATGACAGTCGCCAAGCTGTACTGTGTTACCGTATTCTACATCCTGTTCATATCCAAAGCTGCATTAATACAGAAAACGATAAAAAAAAAAATTTATGTACACAAATATTAGCAGAGGCAGCAACTTGTGCTCTGCACCTTCTTCAAGTGTAAATGGAAAAAGACATCAGAGCAGCAAGTTCCAGTTAGAACATAATATTGTGTAAACACAGAAATCCAATTTATGCTTGTTTGTACAAGAGAATTGTTTTGTCATAATTAATAGAACTCCCTTGAGATGCAATGCTATACCTCCCATGAGAATTCAAAGCATATTACTTGACATGCTAGGGGTATTGCTTACTGTCTCAGAAGCATTCTGATGAAAAAATAAAATATCTGGACTAAGCAGAGAAAATGTAAAGGAAAACTTGCCCGAATAACAGAAATGTTACTTACAACATGCCAGGTTTCACTCTTCCGCAGGTCTCGTGGTTTAGCCAGCCACAATAAGGATCTCTGGCACCGATGCAAGACCTGTACATGGAAAGAAAAATTACTCAGTATGGATTGCTGAAAGTCTGAAAAAAACCCCCCAGAAAATCAATATTACAGAATTCACTCACTTTTTGCACGATCCATATCGCTCACAGCGGCTCATGGGCAGTCTAACAATGCAGCCTGAGTATGCCACAAACAAGGCATGATGGTCTCTGTCCATCTGCAGTGATATTACTTTTCTATCCTCCTCGCTATTCCCAGAACACCTACAGTAAAAAATGGCAGTTTGATCTTAAACCGCAGACAGGCAACTATGCTCTGAGGTGGGAATATGTGACATTGCCAAAGACAATATAAGAGATGACTTACTTTACACGGTTGTAGGCATCAATCTCTTCCAGTAATACACTGTCATTCAGAGAAAAGGGGCTGGTCTTGGCTAGGATCTTTAATACAACACCAGCTTCAGAACCCACAAACATCACTGTGTAATTTAAGTAAGGCCCTGCCAAGTGGTCCACTGCTACAGCAGTTAATCTGTACCTAATTAGACAAGAAAATGTGTATCATGAAATCTTACCCTTTAAGCGATCAACTGTCATCACAAATACTAAAGTGCAGTTTGCGGACACATTGGCATACCTTACGCGTGTCTTAGTGAACCACGGCTCTTCTATTATAGTTGGGATTGCAGAGTCCATCAGTGGATGGGACTTGATAAAAGATAAGGTTTCATCTGGAAATTCTGTAGAGGCCCTGTAGCCTTCTCCAAAACCATGTCTTGCACAGCAACCAGGTCTGATAAAAAGAATATAATCTTTTTAGGCTCACTGTAACATGGAATGTAAAGCAAAAGCAGCTGTGACTTCAGAAACATTTATGGTATTACTGCATTCGATGCAACTTAAAGGAAAACTATACCCCCAAAATGAATACTTAAGCAACAGATAGTTTATATCAAATTGAATGACATATTAAAGAATCTTACCAAACTGGAATATATATTTACATAAATATTGCCCTTTTACATCTCTTGCCTGGAACCACCATTTCGTGACTCTATCTGTGCTGCCTCAGAGATCACCTGACCAGAAATACTACAACACTAACTGTAACAGGAAGAAGTGAGGAAGCAAAAGGCAGAACTCTGTCTGTTAATTGGCTCATGTGACCTTACATGTGGTATGTATGTATGCACAGTGAATCTTACGATTTCAGGGGGCGGCCCTTATTTTTTAAAATGGCAATTTTCTATTTATGATTACCCAATAGCACATACTACTAAAAAAGTATATTATTATGATAATGGTTCATTTACATGAAGCAGGGTTATACACATGAGCTGTTTTACTCAGTATCTTTTAATAGAGACCTACATTGTTTGGGGGGTATAGTTTTCCTTTAAAAAAATAGGCTCAGCTAGATATCAAATTGCTGGTCTTTTTGTTACTGTAAATCACAACACCCAGAAAGCAAGAGCGCAGCTGAAGAGCTGCGAGTCTGCAGTACTTGGCTTAAGCCATAGTTGGTATTCATGCTACAGTAAAACTGTAATGGACCCTGCAGCACACACTAAATAAGATGCCCATACAAATCACTTAAACGGGCCAAACAAAACTAAGGTTCACAATTTGCCTGCATAATGTAAATACGGACTAAAAGCCACGCAGCATTTCTACAATGTAAATTCGATCGAAACCATTGCCAGTTCTTGTTTTTTAAAGGAACTGTAATGGCATAAAGTGAAAATATTAAAATATAAAATTACTTCTCTAGGGAAAGGTAGTAAACCCCTGATTTTCTAAAACTAGCCTTGTGTAAAGCTGAATCGAACTGGAGTGGTGGTGAAGCTAATGTCAATGTATGGTCACGTTAAGAACTTTAGGTGGTCACACACAGGTAGCTATATATAAGCTGGTGGCAGACTAAATTGGCAGCTTATTGGGTTTTTAAAGGGCCCGCTGATGGGCTTCCCCCATTGGGCAGATATCAATCAGACAGGTTAAAAAATCCAGTTGGAGCAAGGACCACATTTCTGTTGTGATCTGATTATCGGGCCCTAGAAATCCACTCGTTTAGCGACCTTGCCTGACTCTTGCTTGGCAGAGACAATTTGATAGGAGGCAGTTATGTGGTTCAATACATACAAAACTCTTAATTTTTGGTTTTGCTGACCCATTAAATGAGCAGATTATCAGAGGAGATTTAAAACATTGAACCTTTCTCCATTCTATAAAGATATGCTCTAGGTACATTGTCTATATATACACACACAAATCCAACTGACACCTATCGGACATCTATATAACAAGGTCTTCTGATCTGTAATTGACATGTTTATCGTCATATAATTAAATACCCTGAAACTATTAAGATTTGTGTGCTGTGATCATAGCTTCCCTCTTTTGTAATACCTTGGCTTAGGTACTCTGTCTTCAGATACAGCTGTCCAAACAGAGTCCGGGGACTTTTGTTCTTTAAATCTTCCTCTGAATACCTTTTCTATGTCATCCATGGTGAAAGCGCAAACCGCTGAACCTGGGATACTGAGAAAAACAAGGAAAACCTTTGATGGTTGGCGGGGCTGCAACAAAGTCTATTTGGCTAACAAGAAGAAAGTAAAGCAGTTCATTTGATGTCAGTTTTCTTCTCTTACCTGTTCAGCTGTGTAGTAAATACACCAACAACAGTGGGAATTCCATTGATTTCTATTATGTCTGTGATAGACTGCAGAACATCAAAGTAGAAGAATGAATCCCCAGGAACAGAGCAATTGAGTCGCGCCTTTACGAATGAAGTCCAGTGTTTCTCCAGCACTCGCTGTGAGCCTCCCAAGTCATTTTTGCATATGCGTGCCACCCGAGAGTGCACCGCCTGCAGAATTGAAGCAGAGCCAAGGGAAAAGGGGGGATATGGTAGAACTAATGAAAATCAGCATAGTAAAAGATTACATTGTATCTATACTTGCTAAATAAAACATATCCCATTTTATGTTTGAATTCAAAGGTAAGGTAAAGCAGACACTATTTAACTTAAGACTAAATGTCCAGTTTAATGCACCACAAAGCAAGCCCATAACATTCACACAGTTTCCCCACTCTTTAATTAACCATGCGTAAGTGGTTTAATAATTTACAATGGGTCATCTATAATGTAGCCCGAGTATCACAGACTGCATTTGTGTCACTTAAATATTTAACATCTGGGAGGCAAGACGGAACCTCGGCTCAAATATAAACACATATATGAATTTAAATCTTAAAAGGGAAACAGCTTCCTAATAAGGATCATGGATCACTTTTGTCAGAAAAACTAGTGCCCGAAATATTAGCCGAAATATTCCCATTATATGGGGAAATAAATGCCTGTGTTTGATCTACAGGGCTGGTTTTGGACATGCATTTTGCCGAATTACCAATAATTATTTTATTGCGTACAATAAATTGTGGGAGGCACATTTATCAGGTTGAAATTTGAAGTTTTTAAAAACTCCCCTAAATTTGACATGATAAATCTCTAAAATCAAATTAGATTTTTTTTTAAAAAACTCAAATCAAATTTGAATAACTCCCTAGTTGAATTTGACAGTTTTGACCATAAAAAACTTTGAATTTTCAATTCGTCCCTTGATAAATGTGCCCCTAAATGTATGGATACAATAAAATAAATACTATATGCACAAATAGCAGCTCTAGAATTGCACTCATATCAAGCAATAGCATGTCCATGCTGGTATATCCAGGATTCATGTACTGTATTCCATATCCTTGCTAAAACCGTCTCACGAGTTTAAATTTGTAACATTCCCAATTCTGCACTTACCTTGCCTAGATTATTATGTTCAACAGCAATCTCCCGAAAGAAGAAATAGATATAATTTCCGTATTCTATCGCATGGAGAAAATGTGGCTCTGGAAGTTTAATGAGACAAGATAGTTTTATCAGTGCCAGTATATTAGATACATACAACACATCTTGTGTTCATACATTATTGCCGCAGCTGTGAGCCCACATACTCCAAGCCTAATGTAGAAATCTGAATGGATTCAAGCATAATTGATCCTACTGTCTTCAGTACTGACTAATGACATCCAAAACTCTTAAAGGATTTACATCACGCTTAATGTTTGATTTTTTTATTTTATTGGAGAATCAATCCATTTTGAAAAAATGCATTTAAAGTAAAGACACTGATGCATCAGCATGCAATGGCATGATCATCTAGTAGTGTCGTACAAAAAGGTTCTTGAATGCTTATTAAGCATTATATTTCTGAGAAATGCGAATACACTACACTCACTAAGCTAGTAATGATCACATCTCTGTGCAGTTTTTAATAGAAGCATGGTCTCAAGTACCTTTCAGCCATTTGGAGTCATATTTAATTGTCCTCAGAGCAAATCCATCCCCCATACTTCGATAGATCACAGCGTCGCTGGCTTGGAAATCGGCCATGGTAGCAGAATATAACTTGCCATCTAGGAGACAGAGAAGATTTTGGGGATGAGTGGTCATTGTAGGGATGCACCCATGCAGCAAATGCAGCCAACTCAGTATGTCAAACATTTAATAACAGATCTCTCACTGAGCACTAAAATAATAAGCAAATCCAGGAGTCAATTTCAAGCTTATCTGCTTGTGACTTCCTCAGACACCATTAATAGACTGAAGCTCTGCTGCATGAAAGATTCTGGATTGAGCCTTTGAAGCACTTGATGCTAGGCATACACAGGCCCATCCCACCAAGCCAAGCAAAGAACCGCAAACTTACCAGCAAAGAGGGCTACATTGGTTTGTCTGGCATCAAATGGGCATCTTGCCAAGCCACTAATTTCTTCCCCATCATACTCGAAAGTATTTAACTGCAAAAGTAAAATAAGTAAAGACTTGTTTCTTATAATAGAAAGCTAGAGCCAAATTATGAAGACAATGTGGAAATGTCAAGATTGGTTGTGGGACAGAAACACAAAGATGCCAAGGAACTATACACTTTATATTATGGGGCAGATTTATCAAGGGTCAAATTGAAAATTCAAATTTTTTATGGTCACATTTGACTAGGGAGTCATTCAAATTCGATTCGAGTTTTTCAAAAAATTTTAATTTTGAGATTTATCATACTCTGGCCCTTCAAGAACTCAAATTTGACTATTCGACACCTAAAACCTGACAAATTGCTGTTTATGTCAATGGGAGAGGTCCAGGGATCAATTTGGAGATGTTTGACATCCAAGTTTTTTCTGGAATCAAGTTTGTAAAATTCGAATCAAATTTATCTGAAAAAAATTGATTTTTTTTTAAAATAAATTTCAATTGGTGAAATTTCTAATTTATGGGCGTTTTTAAAAACTCACACGAATTCGAAATTTGACCTTTGATAAATTTGCCTCCGTGAGTCAGGGAAGGAATATTTGTAGAAATATAATTATAGGACAATCTGCTTAGTAATGGTCTAAATTATATATTTTAATTCAACAATTTAAAAATGCAAAACAAGGAGCCATACACATCACTTTGGGGTAGAATATCATATCGGCAGGACGACACACAAGTATATTGTAGGACACAACAACACCCACACAGGGTAAGTACAACTCATACAGCATCTTACCGTGTAATATCTGCATATAGGATTGAATGCATTTGTACCACAGACAAACACCATCTCATCGTTTCTTGGAACGAAAACCTTGATGTAGTTATGGCATTCATCCTAATCAGGAGGAAGAAGTAAATGTAAGGACAATATTAAGAGTCTGCAAGGCATTTCTCATACATTTCAGAAAGTATTTTAATCAACGTTGTCCTTCAAGCTGGTCCCTTGCTTCTGCAGAGACCTTAAATGTCTTGCAATTAAGGTCTCTTGCTTAGTAACAAAAAATTCAAGTATTTGGCATTTTTGACTAGAAACACTCACCTTGTGCTTTCCTTTCATCGCACAGTTTTTACGGTCTGCTGGGCCCGACCTCCATGTCAACCTCTGAGAAAATCAAAAGCCAAAAATTTAAAACCCATGAATTTGTCTGTATTTGAGTACAGGGATATTGTCATGATAGAATTACCTATTCTAATAATTCAATGACATTTTGTAGATAAATTGATATAGCTGTGTTGATTTTCTATTACATAAGGTATATGGTTTTTGTACTGATATATATTTACATCTTTAAATTATAAGGATAATATATATATATATATATATTGACAAATCCAAGTAATCCTTTGCACTCAGCCCATTAACAATATATTTAAGAGGGGTGTATGTATGGATGCTGGGTTTTCATTTGGAGGGGTTGAACTTGATGGACTTTGTCTTTTTTCAA
The DNA here is from genome assembly GCF_017654675.1 of Xenopus laevis. NCBI lineage: Eukaryota > Metazoa > Chordata > Amphibia > Anura > Pipidae > Xenopus > Xenopus laevis. The sequence continues at coordinate 50,844,735 of NC_054376.1, forward strand.
CCCAATTTAACTATGTAACTATGTAACATGGAGACACTTTGTGCCTTAAAGAGATACGGCCACCAGAAATTAAACCTTTTTTTACATCTATCATAGTATTGACTTAGTTTGCAACTATTTTACCATAAAGTATTTTCTCATGCATATTTTAAAAAGTATTTTCTAAGCGTCAGTATCATTTTAAGCTACCAAAAAATGGATTTCAAGGAGTTGACTTTCAAGTTAAAGGCTTACTCAAAACACCCCAAGGAAACATTTAACCATTTTGTTTCCTCTGCCTTGGTAAAGCCCATATGAACTTAAGTCATCCCAATAAATCATGGGTCTTGACATTACATCTGATTCTGATGCTTATATAGAATCGATCAGCTGAAAAGTGACCAAGGCTTTTTTTGGCTGAAACCGCACTGCCCACCACCATCCAAAAACAAAAATATATTTTTTCCAAGAAACTATAACTTTCAGAAAAAGCACTTGCACAGTTTTAAAGCCCACTTACTCTGCTCGGAGTTAATTCAGTCTTCGGTACCTCATTTAAATTGACAGCATAAACCTGATCTCTGTGGAAGACAGAAGAAGAACAAGCTACTTCAGGATATAGAGAGAAAAGAAAAAAGCTGCCCTTCAGGATATAGAGAGAAAAGAAGAAAGCTGCCCTTCAATGTAGTCATGCATAGCATGACAAATCTGTTTCAGGGCCCTTGTCAGACAAAGTTTGCAGCCTGGCTGGATTTCTTTGTCTGGATCAGGATGGTTATGGCAGCATTACATTTCACTCGCTTCAAAAGAGTATCACTTTCATTTAGTTCCTCCTTTGCTTGAGAGCGTAATATATCCCCTTTCTTCATAGTATGATCATACACAAACACATCAATCAGGAGAGAGAGAGAGAGAGAGAATCCTATTTATCAGTAGTTCTTTTTTCTCCACTCATGTGCCTTAAACAGGGATCAAGGAATAAAGGCTCTGATTACTGCAGTATAGAGCCATGAGGTCCCACCAATATGGTTTTTCCTCAGGTGCTCTTCATGATCATTTCTTTTTCTCTGAATATCTGCCTTGATACATGGGAGTAGAAGCTACAAAACCCGCAGTGTTGACATTAAAGCATTCGTTTACCTTAGTTCAACTTTTCACTTGGTTTTTCTAGGTTTTAGATTATTTGCCTTCTTCTTCTTTCTAGCTTGCAGTTCTAGGGATCCTTCCATAGGCTGAAGTCCTGTTTCCATTTGTAATTGGTCTATGGAAGGATCCACCACCCCCAACCCAACGACATTGAAGCAACACAGAAGATCATTAAGCTGTGTCGGAAGGTTGGGTTAACAAAGGTCCACGGGGCTGGGGGGGCTTTTAGGGGAAACTATTCAGCGTGCAGCAGCTCCAAGATATGAACACATTTCTATGATTTTTATAGGAATGTGTTATCACTTTAAAGCAGCCCCATTCACATAGCACTATCTTTTTTGGCTGATTGGATCAGTGACCCCCAACATCCAAACAACATTTTAAACTGCAAGCTACAAAGAAGAAGAAGAGGAAGGCAAATGATTTAAAACCTAGAAAAAAAAACAAGCGAAAAGTTGAACTAAGGTAAATGAATGCTTTAATGTCAACACTGCGGTTTTGTAGCTTGTACTCCCATGCATCAAGGCAGATATTCAGAGAAAGAATGCTCTAGCCCAGTGATCCCCAACCAGTAGCTTGTGAGCAACATGTTGCTCTCCAACCCCTTGGATGTTGCTCCCAGTGGCCTCAAAGCAGGTGCTTATTTTTGAATTCCAGGCTTGGAGGCAAGTTTTGGATATATAAAACCAGTTGTACTGCTAAACAGATCCTCAATGTAGGTTGACAATCCACATAGGGGCTACCAAATGGCCAATCACAGCACTTATTTCGCACCCCAATAAAATTTTTCATGCTAGTGTTGCTCCCCATCTCCTTTTACTTCTGAATGTTGCTCACGGGTTCAAAAGGTTGGGGATCCCTGCTCTAGCCCTATAATAAGCTTGGACCTTATTTGATCCTGTTCAGGGAAACACATAAATGTGTTTATTAACAGAGAAGATTTTCTATTTACCACCACCCCAATTTATAGGGACAGGGATCATCCTTTCTAATCCAGCTGGAGATACAATTTTTATCGATATTTGCACTGAGAGCAGAATCATATTTTCTGTCAGTGTAGACAAATATTACAAATTTTTATTTGCACAGCTGCCTGCCTATATAAATATAATATATATATATATATATATATATATATAGATAGATATAACGAATGGTACATTTGAGCGCAGGCAGAAATAGAAAGCAGAACCAATTCAAATAAACAGATTAAGGGAAAATACCTTCCAGCCACATAAAGTGTATCTCGAATTTTCAGCATCAGTTGAAAGTCCAGGCTGTGCTGTGAATCATTGCCTGAAGGGCGTCCTCTAAATACTGGATATTGCCTTGAATCTGCAAGTTAAAATGGGATGCACCATCACTCTGGATTACAGCACTAGGAATCAATATCTGCCATTGATTAGCTGTACACACTTGGTGTAAAAGGGTTTAACCTAAATCCCCATAGCAACATCTTGACTAGAAATGAATATATTATAGAGAATGTCAGCAAATCTGACCCACTGCTGCTTGAGATTATATATGAAGTTTAAAGGGGCTGTTCACCTTTAAAAAAAATTTTTTTAGTTGAGTTGGTTTCAGATTGTTCACCAGAAATAAATGCTTTTTCCTATTGCTTTCCCTTTTTTATTTATCGTTTTTCCAAAATTAAACTTTAAAGTTTCATATTCCTGTCTCTAGTGTTTCAGTCTGGCAGCTCAGTGATCCAGGAGCAGACTCTAAGGGTCTGACCGCATGGGCAGACTCGGGGAGATTAGTCGGCAGACGACACATCTCCTCTTCTTTGCGGCGACTTATCTCCCCGATCTGCTTTCCAAAGGCTAAAATGTAAATTGCCTGGGGGCAGGCGAAGTCGCCCGTAATTGCCTCACGAAGCGTTCCGTGTGCCTGCCCCCAGGCGATTTATAGTTTAGCTTGCGGAAGGCAGATGTTACAATTTGCTACATTTAGTTGATACAATTAGTTCATACATTTCTCTGTGGGAATATTAGCAACTATTTGTATCAATTCTAACAGTTGCCTTTAATGAAACGCAGAGATTCTGCTCAGCAGGAACAAAGGTAACAAATCAACTAAATGTATAAATTTAGAACCGTTAAAGAGTCGGCGACGCCCCCTTTCCCAGAGCTGCTTTAGAAGGTAAAAATTGAAACTTTACGCTTCAATATTAGTTTTAATATTATTAATAATATTATATAATATTTTAATGAGTATTAAATGCAAGTCCATGGTGTTATACAATAGTAACTATACAGCTAACCGGTGGGACATTAATTAAGTTTGCAGCAAGTCCAATAACATGTAGCAGCTAATCAGATGATTGATTGCAAAACTACAATTCCACATGTCTCACATTATATTCTACTGAGTGAACATACAGTAACTAGTCATTAACAGAAAAGTAAAGTACTAAGCTGGCCAATATTAGGGATGCATGTGTATAGAAAACGGATCTGCACACACACTGGTTAATGCAGTTGGAGAGTATCCCCTTTTATTCAGCCACCAAACATTTAACGTTTCGGGGGGGGAGGGAACACCCGAACACCCACCCTTCATCAGATCCTGATCCTGTGTCATCTTGATCCTGGTGAAGGGTGGGTGTTCCCCCCCCAAAACATTGAATGTTTGGTGGCTGAATAAAAGGTGATTCCGCTGAATCTTTTCTGAAAGATTTGGATGAATTCAGCGAATCTCTTTTGGCCATACACGTGCCAATAAAAGCTGTAGACTTAGCCCCTTCAGATTGAGTTGTCAGCTTATTGGTTCATGTATGGGGATTGAGAGAGAGAGAGAGAGAGAGAAAGTTACTGCCTGCATCCATTAAGAACCCGACTACAGATAATCTAGATTTGGCCAACATTGTTGGAGGGCAAATCAGGGTCCATTTGTTTAGTAAACTCACTAAACAAGCCAATCTTGTATGTAAAGTATGTATGGCAACTTTATAGCCCTACTACCTGTGGGTAAAGGGTTATCAGGTAACACTGTATTTTACTGTGGTCATAAACAGAGCAAACAGAGATATGACACCTGCAGTTTTGAGCTTGACTGTGTATATATACATACTGTATATAAATGCATACAGTCAATACAATACCTCCTCAGGCAGATTTTCACCTTACTTTTTAACTACTGTACCAAAGAAGCAGCACTGTATATTTGGTTTCCCATATCTTCCCTTAGAAAATCAGAAATGAATTAAACATATGCAGGAAATTTAACTGTAGCTTGGATGAAACTTGAACCTGACTTGATTTAGAATATAAACGTATAATATCCTATGGCATGCATTTTGTTGGAACAGTATAGTACAAATTTGACACGTCTAAATGCCCCGAGGTTTGACTTCTCATCTAAGGGGGTCAATTTAAGGCAGCAAATGTAGTGGACTCACACGTGTGCACAAGACCTTGGAAATGCCTGGGCCACTTTTATGCACTGGTCCAAGTACTACCGTTGATCATGTCACATTACTAGAATCACTTGCATTATGCTGAACTGATGGAAGAATTAGACATTACCCTTGGCTCTGTGCTCTTGAATGTTACATGTCACAAGATAACACTTTATTATCATCATTGAGTGATACTTACAGTGATAATCGACAACATTAATAGGCTCGTCATCCTCAGGAAAGTTAACGGCACAGACCGCACTTACGGTGAGCAGCAACGCCCAGGCAAAACCCATGCAAAGCGTCATGGTTCAGCAAGTGTATTATTCCTTCCTTCCAACAATGTAATTCTACCTGCAATGACAAACAGACATCACTTATAACTCAGCCGTGTATGGAACAATGTGCTTTATTTTCAACAGCCGTTGATTTTTTCCCAAACAGGGGAAAGAATTATGTTAAATGGAAAAAACAATAGAGGAAATATATTGAGCTGTCTGAGTGCAAGAGGACTTTGTAATATGGATAACTATTTAAAAAGGGACTACACACTACACAATGTTAAAGGGGTTGTTCAACTTCCAACACATTTTCCAGTTCAGTTCGTTTCAGATTGTTAATGAGGGTAGTGTGTTATTGAGATGGCACTGGGAACGCTTTGTTTTCAGAAGTTGCCTCACCTTAGGGCGACTTCGGAAAGCCCAAGCGATCAGAGAGCCATCCTGCCGGTGATTTACATTCTAGCCGATGGGAAGTCATTTAGGGGAGATTAGTCGCCTGAAGAAGAGGCGATTTGTCGCTGGGCGACTAATATCCCCCAGTAGCCACGTCTGCCACCACTCTAATACTCCAGCGAATCTCTTGAGAAATGTATCAAATAAATATAGCAAATTGTAACAATTCAGAGTCTGCACCTGAATTATCGAGCTGCCAAACTGAAACGCCAGAGACAGGGACATTAAACTTTAAACTTAGATTTTGGTAAAAAAAAAAAAAAAAAAAAAGGAAAGCAATTGTAAAAAGTCTTTATTTCTGGGGAACAATCTGAAAACAACTGAACTGAAAAATAGTTTGGAAGGTGAACAACCCCTCTAAGTCTGTGCTTAGTACAGGGGCGAGTTCTGATCATGTATAAAACATATAGCGCTGGCAGACCCAGTATATATCTACACACTGGAGCAGCTTTTAATCCAGCTCTAATATGAACATTCTATCCAAACATGTGGCTTGGGATATTCTATGGATTCTACCATTAGGAATTTGACTCTTTTATATTCTGTACAAATTCACGTTCATGTGCTCATGCCCCCCCCAATTCAGAGGACAGTACATAGATACTTTATATGTTATTGCATGCTGGGTTCTGTGGATGAACCCCAGGGGTACCCTGCTTAAGCATGGCCTGTTCTGTAGAAAAATAAAGATGAAAAACCCCATTTGTGTTCCCAGTCAGCGCAAGTGAAATCTTTCTTCTCTTGAGCGCTGACTACGTGACTCTTGTCTTCTGTCCTCTATTTGGGAATAAAGTATTTTTTTTTCAATGTCCCGTTATAATTAAATTCCTGCTAATATCTGTGCTCCATTTGTGGAATGAAATGGCTGGAGCTTGCTAGCAGAATTTCATGTCCGTCTGCATGGCGTGGGGGATGCAGGGCTAATTGTAACAAAGAGCGAGGGCTGCTTGCAATGCTTTGGTCTCCGTGCTGATACACTGGAACAAAGATGATATGTTGCCAGTGCCAAAGTCGTATTGCATGGTAGATATCCTGACATACAAATATAGCAGCTCACGCAGCTAAGGAAAACAGTAATTTCAAGACTGCCTTATTTTTGTTTACCTAGAACCTATTAGAATGCCAGCACTGCAAATCCCAGCCTGCCACTGTAACACAATCCAAGGGATTCTGCACAGAAACAAAAGGTCCTCTCTTCCCCCATTAACCCTGTGTGTGCTGCACACTCTCAGCCAAAAATATATTCAAACCAACCCTATTATACACAACTAGAGATATTTATAGCCCATTAACTGACAGCATCTCAGTGAGTGATGTACTTGACCCAGAATGGAGAGTCAAAAATGCAATAAACTTTCAGGCCACCCCTATCACTGTGTAATGGCTGAATAACCCAACCCTTCCCTTCCCACCTGCTCACAATCTAAAATTAGCAGGTCTCTTGGGGAAACAGACTTGCAGCTTAAAGGGCAATTCACCTTCATTAGCAAAACTGTAATAACACATAAAAGCCACAGGCGTGTTCAAATTTAGAAATGTGTTCAAACTTTCAGAACCTGCCAAATTTTGCAAAATGAACATGGTAATTAGGGGTGTGGTCAAAAAATTGCCACGTTCCGCATGTCAAATCTTTTTGTCCCGCTTTCCAAAACGTTGGGAGGTATGCGACAGCGCTATATAAATGACAATAATAATAAATACCATCAGGGCTGCCCTAAACTATTGCCTGGGGCCCCATACAGGCTAGTTTGCACCAGACTCTGTGACTAATAACTGCCCAGTTGTAGAATCCTATAGAACATCCTTTAAAATGAAACTAACTTTCTTGGTATAGTTCTGAAATTGAATATTGTGTGCGCAGAAGAAAGGATCTTTGTAACTGCAGTGCATGCTGAAGTAAGCCCTCAATAAATAGAAAAAGGCAATAAAACTACTGGTAACTAAAAAAAATGGCCCAGTTTAGTAGCAATAGGGAATAATCGGCCAGTGTGCCAAAAAGCTGTTATAAAGAGAGATTTGGGAGGAACAACATGTTCCCACAACCCACTGACTGTTATTTTCACAGTTTTAAAAGTAGGCAAAGACATCATTTGCAATGTGCAGGTATCACTTTTACTGTCGAAAGAAGAGAAATCTTGTTTCCAGACGTCTTGTCACTTGTCAATTTTAACTGCTAATTTATCAGTCATTTCCCCCGTGGATTTATCTCCGCTCACAATTCACAGGCGGCTAGGTTAAACATGATTTGTTGTGAATCTGTTCCATTTCTTTATTTAATCAAGGCTTTATTTTTATTGTTGGAAATCATGGAGGATTGGCTGGAAATGGCCTGCGCATTTAGCTTGATATTCCGTCGCTTACTTTTACTGCTACAAAATAACACATTACGTTTATTGCAACTAGATAAATATCCTTTATTAGGAATGTGCATCTTAGGCTGGCAGTGCACAAAAAAAACACCTCATTCCATTTGTCTAAGGACTTCTGAAATGGTATTCTTTCAATGTGTGTGTAGGGAGATTGGTAGAAAGGAAAAGAATAAATGTGACTCAAAGGGGGACTTTGCATTTAATAGGACATTGTAAAGAATAAAGCTGATGGCTCAGTTGTTGCCATTCAATTCAATGGGAGGTCATTTTGGGGAGCTTTGAAGCTGGATAAAACATACCCTGTGTGCCATCAAAGAACATAAAGGGATACTGTCATGGGAAAATATGTTTTTTTTCAAAGCGCATCAGTTAATAGTGCTGCTCCAGCAGACTTCTGCACTGAAATCCATTTCTCAAAAGAGCAACAGATTTTTTTTATATTCAATTTTGAAATCTGACATGGGGCTAGACATATTGTCAGTTTCCCAGCTGCCCCAGCCATGTGACTTGTGCCTGCACTTTAGGATAGAATTACTTTTTGGCAGGCTGTTATTTCTCCTACTTAATGTAACTGAATCAGTCTCGGTGAGACTTGGCTTTTACTATTGAGTGTTGTTTTTAGATCTACCAGGGAGCTGTTATCTTGTGTTACCTTCCCATTGTTCTATTGTTAGGCTGCTGGGGGGGGGTGATATCACTCTAACTTGCAGTACAGCATTAAAGAGTGACTAAAGTTTATCAGAGTACAAGTCACATGACTGGGGCAGCTGGGAAACAGACAATATGTCTAGCCCCATGTCAGATTTCAAAATTGAATATAAAAAAATCTGTTTGCTATTTTGAAAAATAGATTTCAGTGCAGAATTCTGCACTATTAACTGATGCGTTTTGAAAAAAACATGTTTTCCAATGGCAGTATCCCTTTAAAGGGCAACTAAACCCTGCAGTCTTTCTGCTGGTGATTCAAGTGCATCTGATTCAAGGTATATAAAGACCAAGAGTAAAGTGCTTCATTTTTTTCATGCACAACAGGCCTGTATGGATTCAATAACACCGGCGCCACAAAAACATGCTGGCTGTTGCAAATGCTGAAAAAAGGGGGTGCAAGTGATATTGTACAATTCCATTTGTAGATGTTATCAGTTGCCTTTAACTTTTTATTTAATATGACTTGCTTTTCAGTACTTCCCTGCCCCTGACTGTTTGCTAGATTGTGAAGCAGAGAAAGGAAAGAATGGTCCCGATATGAAGTAATGGATCAAGAGCCAATAGCCATTTCATTGCCAGGGCAGATATATTAAAAAAGGATATACATCAAAAGAACATAAATTATTGAAACATTACAACCAACTGAAAAACTAGATTGACTCTTGTCTGCAACAACATGTCTACATTTTCTGTTTATACTTCATGTTCCTTCCACCTTTATATTGAATCTAACATCACCAAATACCCAAATACATTCCCACTGGCTGTTCAATGAGGCCACGGACAGCAATATGCACTGTGGCATCTCATTGGATACACTGCCTGCATAGTTAATCCAACATACCTTTCACGGCACAGCAACTTTAAGAGACAGCCAAAGGGATGAATGCATCATATTAGCAGTATAAAACTGCTAATAACTTTAAAAAAGCTTCAACATTTAAATTGGAAAAGGGCTTAGAAGAGCAGCCCTTGCAAGCTGACTTTTTTCCGACCCTCTTTAACAGAATTAACTAGAAAGACTGTCAACAAGTAATGTTGTATGAATCCTCCTGGCATCAGTGTTTGAGCCACCTGTTAGTCTTTCTGTGATTTACAGGGTTTCTGTACTGATATGTATACCCAGACTGACTCTTATCAAACATGGAAAAATGTACTGAATATGGAAATAATAGGATAACACTTTTTTGAATGTTTCTTCTGTTCTTCTTATTGCTTTAGTTAAGGCTCTAAAGCATGTCTTTTCTGTGTCTGGAAAACTGTAAGGATAACAAAAAGACGTGACCATGTTTCCATCACACCTATTTTGAGCTGATGCAGCAGAGGATCTCGGCCACATTCAGAGCCCTAACTCACCGCCATTTAGAGAAGGCATGAGCAGCCATACTGAAATGACAGGAGAAATCCTTGCAGGACAGAGAATTAAAATGTCAGGACACTTGTAATTGCATTCTCACATTTAGGCATGTACATCCTATGATAACATGTAAAACCCCAGGGTAAAATAGAGCACAGAATCATGTACAAGGAGATATGTGATTCACTGTGAATGCTTTTTTAAATTTTTTACCAAGAATCCCCCTAAAAACAAACAGTCTCACGGTTTAAAATTATTTTCTTTGTAGGTTATGTCCGTTTTGTTAATGCTGTTACTGCACCATTACATGTTATATAACAAGTTTGAATAACTGCATCAGTTGTTGCACAAAAGAATACGCTTGAATTCTTTATGATTTGGTTCACTTTTTTAAAGCACCATGGGAAGTCATGAACTAATTGCAAAAAAAAAAAAAAAAAAAAGATTAAAATATAAAAGGGATATATATATTAGTATGCTGCTTTGTTTAGGATTACTCAGCCAGGAAAAAATGGTATTAATTCTGCAATAAAAGATGACCAGACATTTCTTTTCTAATCAGAGTGAAGTAACTAGATAAGCCACTATCTGGAAACTGGAACAAGGCAGTCCAAGAAATCAGGGAAAGTGGATGCTGTACAGACAGTATGGCAAGTTTAAGCGGACAAAAATGTATAATTTAAAGCTTTAGGCCAACATTAAAAATTGCTGTGTAAAGGGAATTTTTTCCAACTTTAAAATAAGAACATCAGTCAATACACAGGTCATAAATATGTCATGGTTGAATAAAACATATGCACTAAATATAGCTAGTATTGATTATGCATTCATTTTTACCTTAAAATAATGTAAAGCATGAGGATATTCCCTCTCTGCAAAGTTCCATGAAATATATGTTGGAGCTGTTAGGCCTTACATACAATACCTGGCAAAGGTATTCAGACATTTGAGCTATTCTCTCATATTCATGTTCTATTTTTACTTCAGATCACTAAAACCAGTATTGTTTTTACTGTGACACGGTTTTATGGTAGAAACAAAATAGAAATGTTGTTTGTATTGAATCCCCACATGTTCGTATCTTTTGCAGCAACAAACTGTGGGATAGATAGAGCAGAGCGTGGGCACATGGGGGAAAAATAACTTTTTTGAGGGGTCCCAAGGGGAGGTCATTTTCAGGTAGGAACGCAAACTGGTGTTTCCACAAGATTCACAAGGCAGCATTCTGGCACATATTGTGAGCCATATGCCAAATACAGATAGATATTTTGTTTTCTGACTATGAAGATTTTCATTCATCCAGGGCATGGTATATCTAATATAAGTAATTATAAAACAACTGGACTAGCTGAGTAATCATTGAAGATGTTTCATTACTCATCCGAGCAGCTTCTTCAACCTCTTTGAAGAGTTACAATGTGCCATTGTGATTGGATTAGTGGAAGAGTTTATATGCCGAGTCCACACCAGTCAGTTGAACTGAAGAAGCTGCTCGGATGAGTATTGAAACGTCTTCAATGATTACTCAGCAAGTCCAGTTGTTTTATAATTACTTATTTTAGATATTTTGTTTTCTGTTGTTGAAGAGATCCGCTTTTCATTCAATGATTTTGAAATCATCAAAAGGGACCACTAGAATTCCAACAGCTAAAGAAGCAAAAAGCAAATTACTATGTGCATTTGTATATATACATTTTTATAGTGCTACTTGTAAAAAGAGCACTGTATATTCAAGTTTTTAAGGTTGTTATATAATGGGACACAGGGCAAAAGCCTTGGATATTGGTCAGCTCGCCGATCGCACAGGATGAAACATTTTTATTGGGCACCTTTGAAGGCGTTTGAACATCAGGCACATGTTAATGCTGAATAAATTAATGGTTGCAGGAAAGATTGTTATTGTAACGTGTATGTCCTCCTTTATTTTCATCCAATAGACAGCACTCCAATAGTATTAAAACCGTCTTTATTTGTAGGACAGCAGCACAGATGCAACGTTTCGAGCGGCACCCCACTCTTTATCAAGCATTTGTCCTCCTTTATTTCCAGGTAGAGTGCTGCGCGGAACCAATTTCTAAGACCCGAACCGCAACCCGCATATTTACCCACTTTGATCCGCTACCCGACCCGGACCCACAACTGCCTTATACGCAACCCAACCCGCAACCTGCCGACCACCATCAAACCGGAAGTGACATCATCAAAAGTGGCGGGACAGGAACATGTTTTATAAATCTTTAAAAGGAGTAAAATATAGACAATATTACATAAGATAAGAAATTTAGATGAGACCCGCAACTTCACAGACCCACGGGTATACCCGCACCTGAAAATCCTCCCCTCATTCCACAGGGTGTCTGCTTTTTTTTTTAAGGTAACCCATAGGTACCCGACGCGCTGCAGGACTCTATTTCCAGATATATAAATAGCAACTAATATTACCTGAACTCACTACTGTGCAACTTTATTCAGTAGGCCGGGTGATAATCCAATGTACAACATATACAGTATAGGGGGACAGGATGTAATTACATTATATCATTCACAGCCAGCTGAACCTTTCTTACATAGCTGATGTCAACAGAGCATCTGAAGTGGCTGCTGCTTTCCCTGGTGTGGTTGAGGGTAAAACAAAACTATAAAACTCTGCTAAATCATCATTTTAACATAAGAAATAGCACCTGCTGGGCAGTTGCAGCTGGGAGCCCCTAACATCAGACAAATATGTCTAACCTTGGGCTCCCAGCATTGGTACATCAGTGGTATGGTCATGTTTATATATCTACTGTACTACTGTAACATCTGACATTGTGTCCTGATCAAATACACAGGCACAATCGGTTCTAATTGAGTAGAGGGACGAGAGGAACACATGTCTCTGCTTTGTTCTGTATAGGTGTCCAATTCCTTTCTTTTTCTAGCTTTCTCATTTCCACATGTTTCCTTCAAGGCCGTGAATGCCTACAGTGTTTTTCCCCCCTCCTGCTTGTCAGTTAAGAGATTTCAGGGATACGGCATTGGAGAAAGGCAGAGGATTCCAGGGCATGATACTAATTGATTGTGAAAGAACAAATAACAGTTCTGTCACATAAAAACACCACTTGACTTGTTTCAAAGAAGCCCGCATTAACACCCCTTGATCTGTGTCAAAGTCAAGGAAAAAAAAAAAGAAGTTTAATATTAAAATGATGAAGCGCTACTACGGAAAATCGATGCTTTGATCTTAATTGGCTTCTGGTAGTGCTAGTTACATTTCAGTTGTTTGCCATCTTTTAATATTAGAGCAAGCCCATCCTTCCCCTTGAATAAGAACAAGCTGGCAGGATTCTTTCAAATGCGCCTGATGCTTTTTAATGATGTGAATGCTTAGTGCTTTCCTTTGACTCTCTCTGTAAACTAAACGCTCCTTTGATTAATAAAAGCACTTTGTGGGGTTTGCTTCTTGCTGAAGCACAGATAACGGCCTTCTTATTGTCAAATTTAGTGTTGAATAATTTATAAGCGTTAGATTACTACATGTATCCAGTCAACATAACTATCTTAATGGAAAGAACCAGCTTTCATAGAAAGCATTACTTCCCCCTAATGCCGTGCGGAGTGCATGCGTGTGGTTCTTTTTCATGCACCATGATTCCCTGCTCCACTGACTCTCAAATAATAATATTTTGCTGCCTGAGGCCATAACCCTAAAGAGAGTTGATACTGGGATTAGCACCAGAACAAGGAATGTGGCTTGGGGAATAGAGAATGTATTAAAAAAAATAGATCGCTAGCACCACTGTTAAACTAAAGAGACAGGGATAGTCCAGAGCTTTTGGACAGTGTCTAGGATAATTTAAATATCTAAATATCAGAAAGAATACCTACAAAGTTCTACATGATCTATACCACAGTCTCACAAAACAAAATTCTTTGAAAAGTGCATCAAACATATTGTCAGTGCCCCAATAAAATCACCTTATACCACTTTATTGTAGCCAATAGCTTCACATGGTGTAATGGAGTTGGACAAACAAGGTTACAAACAGTTTGTCAGAACACCCAAACTTGCATTTGTCCTGACCTAACCTCTCTTGATAAAAGAGTGGCTTCATCATCAATTCCTAAAATATACTAGACTCTGTTGTGAATGATTATGTGACAAGTAGTTCAGTGTAGCTCAAGGATTCTGACATACCCACATCACAGTACTAAAGAGCTCTAGGTTAGAGACATAAATAGAAGCCCAAGGGACCCAGTCCAAAATCCCCCTTTTTTCAGTAAACAATGCCTATCCCCCCAACAAAACCTTGACGCTGCCCCCTCCATTCACCCATAACTCTCAACCCTTGAGTTAAGATTGTTCTTGCCCTAGAAATGTTTTCTCTCTCTAGTTCTTTGTGTATACAGGTCCCCTCATATTTTAGAGCCATAGGCAGCAGAACTGATATTAGCCTAGGCACATAAAAGATAAAGCCTTTGGCGGTATTTTTTTGTTTTGTTTTAGGATAAGCCATCTCCTGCACACACAAGGGGAGATCAGGCTGTCAAAAATTAACCAAGTTTGTTAACGGATTAGCCATTCATATGACAGAATTAAATATCACTGAATCCACACAGGTGTGTAAAGAGACGTCCTATTTTTCAGACATAATAAAGAGTGGAAAGGAAACACGAATGCCCAACGAGCTTTGCCAGCATGCTCAATCAGCATAACAAACAAACTGCTTGACGGAGGAAGCACACAGCAGCCAGTCCAAAATGCTATTCAATGAATACCCAGCATGCATTAAACTCCGCCAGCAGCGAATCGTCATCCCTGGGTCAATTTTTATTTGAAATTAATCAATCTGTATATAGAAATGTTTTCATGAATATTAAACATTGAGTCACCTCATTGTACACTGGATTTGTTTTCACCGATTAGACTTCAAAAGCTTAGCAGGCGAATGCAAATGTCTACACTTCTTCCCTGCAAGTCGCCTCGCTATATACAAGGAGCTTCAGACATGAAAACAGGGCTGCTATAGACATGTATAGTCATTAATAATTGAAATGCTTTTATTGAAGTAAAGCCGACTGAAAACAGAAGGAGGGTTTTTAAGGTGGAATTTCCTATGCCCCAAGTTCACACTAGTGTTGCACAGAGGTCTTGTTTTAAAGCAGAGTTGCAAAGTCAACATTCAGCGCTTCAGTACGGAGAAAGACTGTGCTATTCATGTACACTGGGGTTGGACAATCCTGCCAGATATCTTTGTAATATGAATATCTGTCACTTGGAGCTGAAAATCTGTAGATGAGACCAGTGCATTGCACTTCCTACAGTTCTGATTGTTCTGGTTGTCAGCCCAAATTAACGGAACAATAAAAAGTTGATTATCTATACAGTGTATACTTTCCTAGTAACTAGGGTCCAATTTCTCTAACTTTTTTTTTATCCCCATGTAATGTATCAGACCAATGAATCCAGAGAAATCTAATTTCCTAATTGAATAAACAGATGAGCCAGTGCATTGAGTATATTTCAGTGATGGATGGTCACCCAGTTTTTATTTCCTCAACGTGTAATTACTTTGGTGAATGCTGCAGAAAAGAAAAGGACAAATTAAAAGTCGATGTAGCATTTCTGAATGCTTAAAGTCAAATAGTGATCCTAAGATGATGAGTCAACACTGATAATGGTAGCCTTATTTGCATGCAAAATACATTTTGCAGTAGCTCATGAATATAGTCAAAGTGAAAGCTGCCTTCAATTATAATCCTAATGAACACATTTTGTCAACCCTTTATAACAGCACATATGTATTCAAACACTTTTGCTTATTGCTACAAAAGCAAGTTGCAACTAAAAACCATTAGCAACCTATACAATCAAACACCATGTTTTTTTAAAATAATGTCATAAGCCTTAGGAATGCTGTGGGGTCCCTGTGGTCTTGTTTACTGTGCATCTTTTTTTATACTGCTACTAGAGTTTTTACAAATCATTGGTTACATTACTGCAAAAAATGTCACCATAAGTAGCAACTCCCTGTGGCTCTGCTAAGGTTCTACTATTAGACATTGGAAGAAAGGCACCGGCGCTTGCAAGGAAGAAGCAACCAACGTTTTACTATACAGTCTTTCTAGAAGATACTGTCACAAACAAAACATTTTATTCTGCTACCAAAATAATTAAAGAGTAAATATATTATTTAATAAGAAGGGGATCTCTTTATATTCTACAGCTATATCTTATTGTATGCAATAAACATGTCCATGCCCCTCTGCTTATTTGCATTGTTTACAGATGTGTGGGAACGTGATACATGAATGGAACTACTTTAACACAGTGCTATAAAGGTATGCATACAATAGACTGCTTGTCACTTATTTCTGCTCTGTTCTCTGCTTTCAAAAAACCACATGGCTGAGACTACCAATGGAGAAGGCCAACTACAAGTTACCCAGTGTGACCATCCCTATCTGATGTCATTCAGTAAGGCTCTAGCTATGGAACTTTCCGATAAATTGTCAGAATCACTGGGGAATCACAACCTGCTGCCTTCACAAACAAGGCTCCAGTTAAAACTTACTAGCCATTCGGTTTAAAACATAAAAGGGTGACAGTTTGACTTCTTTGTAGTGTTGAAAAATGGCACTGAGCCACCCATATGGCCTTAGCAACATGTTGGCATGTCATCTTTAGAAAAGTGCAATAGGGCAAATCATCTTGATCAATTTGTGTCACAGGAATCATGGATTTGATTTGTATATCCCAAAATTATGTCAGCACTTTGTTTCATGAAAGAGAGACCTCAATATTGTATGCTAAACACCTCTGTTCACCCATATTCCCTTCAAGGTAGGCATATCTGGGAGAGATCTGTTCGTTTGGTGAGGTCACAAAACGAGCAGATCTCTCCCCGATATGCCCACCTTGAGGTGGGCAATATAGGGCCCAACGACTGGATCACAATGAAGGGAATATAGGTGGTCAGATCACAGGACCGCATCAATGAACAGATGCGGTCTGCGATCCAACAAGATTTTTAGCCCCGCCCAATCGACATCTGCCCGACTTCGGCCAGATATCGATCGGGGTAGCCTGTCTGAAGCTGGTCATAGACGCAAAGATCCGATCCGGGCAGGTTAAGATTTCTGTCAGCTGCCGATAATTTCTCTGCATGTATTGCAGATCGTACAGTTTTCAGTGGGAGACGGTCACCAGCTTTGTCGGACATAACTTTCGTACGATTGCTGTCAGGGGCAGAACATCGGCTGATCTGTTCTTTTACTACTTTATTTGATCGGAATGGTTAGTGGCAGGTCGGGAGATGGGGAAGTCCGATCGATCTTTGCATCTATGGCCAGCTTATGGGCCCTATATGCAGGCCAATAAGCTGCCGACTCTGAACTGCAGCTTTTATCGGCCTGTGTATGGCCACCTTAAACCCAGCTCTCACATGTATAACTGTGATTATCAAACAGAAGAAGTTTACTTGGACCTTTGTGACCCTTGTTGATTACAGAACAGCATTATATAGTTCTTTCAGGGCCATAGAACAGATAACTAAAATTATAAGGGTGTTGCTACTGCACACTTTTTCATAAACATATTTTTATATGTATGGTGGTCCTGGGGATTCTGTTAAATCATTTCTATATACATATTACGGTAACCTAGACTTTAAGTTCTACAGGGCAGGGACCTCCTTCCTCTTGTCTCTTTAACATTAGCACTTAAACATGAAAATTAACTGTATTTTTATGTTACTGTATTGATCCCCAGTTCACTCTCTTAACATATTATTCTAGTGTAGGAGTAAGTAGCACTATATAAATAAAAATATACATACATATGAGCACTCCTGCTGTAACAAAACTATCTCAAGCTTCAACAGGGTTATTTGTATAATTGAGCAATTTAGCATAGTAGAAGGGATAACAATGGATAAAAAAACACCCATCAAAAATACAAAAAACATACAATTCTGAAAAAAGTCATACCATTATGAAATTGCAACAAAGTTGTATTCATAGGAACAAATGTTTCCAAGCAACCCCAGCATCTTTGATAAAATATCACTTTTCTTTTTGAATATGTTGCTTCTCATCAGACTAATAGCATTTCACCAGGGCCCTGTATAGCAGTGAAGGGTTTAAAAGGGGATTTTAACTAATTGACATGCAGGAGGGTTGTGCATAACACAACTTGGCAATGCTTGCTTCCTTCTGCAGTGGAAGTGTTAATGCCCTCTATAGTCCTCAAATTGCTTAATCAAATGCAGACTTTGTTCCAGTCACGCAAAATTTCCATATAATGGCTGAATGGCAGCATTTTGCCTCAATCTTTTGCTAACCATTTGGATTGGCACAGATACTTTTTTCTGTACTGTTATTTCAGGACATAAAAAGAAACCGAATATTCTACTTCAAAAATCTCTTCTAATTATATAAACGCGCACTGTGAAATAAACCCATGAAGCTGACGTTTTTTTAAGGCTTAAAGTAAATGAAGGCATAATTACTGGGATAAATATACTACACAAGCAGACAAAAATAAACATGGATTGATACCTTGATGATATTTCCTGCTGAATTAAAAAGTGTGGTGCTGGGAAAGAAGAGCTATATATGTCTGTCGAGATAGAGCAACTCCCTATTGGTTGATCATGCGATGTTCAGGCTAGTAGGGAACTTTCTCATGGAGGAACAGTCCCCAAGTGTGACAAATGTCCCTTTAAAGATGCAATTGAGTGTCCCCCACATAACTTGCTTATGTGGGCCAATCAGCTTATGCTGCCTTTACATCATACAAGCAACCAACCCAAATGACTCATTCAGGAAGGGCAACCTTTTGTGATAGTAGTGCACTGTGCTTAACACTCCATTTTGACTTACTGTATAGTTCCTTGTGTCATTTGTCATCATCACTCTGATTTAAAACAAGATTTGACTTTTTAGTCCCAAAAAAAAAAAAAAATAAGTTATTTCTTCTGAAATTTCTTGTGTTTGTTTTTATATATAACTACAGAAAGATACATTGCTAATTTACTGAGACCCCTATTGTTTCTACTAGAATATGATTGAAAAGTTAAATTAAACTAATAGTGACCTTTTTGCTGCATAAAGAAAAAAACGCCAATGCAAAGTCAATGATAACTGCTAGTTACCTGAACTCCATTTATCACTGTACTTTCCTACATTTGTACTACCACCATGCTTGGCTCCTTCATATGATAAGAACAGTGGCAGCAAGGACTGTACGACCCCCAGTATATCCTTGCTTAATACGTTGTTCAAAGGCACAAGGCTGCCCATAGCAATTGGTATAGCATCACTATTCATTTAAATTTAATAAGGTAAGAGAAAAAAAATGTAATGAGGTTAATTAGCCCTTTAGAAAACCGGTTACATGCTTTGTTATTAAACAGTAAAGATTGAAATCAATATAAAGTCATTTGCCTACAGTCACTATACAATACAGAGGATACAGAATACATCCAGAATGCTATGGGTTGTAGTTCATAAAAGGTCTACGTTTAATACCCCGGGACTATAATGTCTTGCCTGGCCCATGCAGCTCAAATAATATAATGGGAATGGGCCCAAATCCTTTATGAATGGGAGTACCATGATAAAGTATGAGCAGAGTTTACTCTCTCCATCTGCTGCAAGATTACAAGTGGGAAAGTCACAAATCATATTATTTTCAAACATGGAGTAGTTCCTTACAAGGCATACAGAGTAAATGATACCAATATTTCAGTACAGTGCCCCTTTACTTATAGATTACCCAGCACACATTTGCAAATATTTACAGTTATTTGCATGTCTGCTCCCATTTTTGTATCTGGTATCCTTTGCTGTTGCTCAGAATGTGAACATTCCATCCGTGGGGTAACAAATGGGCAAGTCTGTATGCTGTTTGCACAGTTAGTTTGACTAGAGAATGTGGGATCAAGGCAATGCTGGTTGCACAGACACATCTATTATTCATTGATCTAACACCTACTGTGTACTGATCTGCCACTTTCCAAACCTGACTTGATTAATGTATGCTTTTTTCATCATCTTTCTCTCTGGGGCTATAAAATCATTTTTAAAAAATAAAAGCTACAATGCCAATTTGCTATTTCAGACTATATTTTATATTGTGGAGTTGGGCAGTTCAGGAGTCTTAAGCTTCAATGCAAGAGGGAACAGCTACAAAGGAAGTGCTTTGTGTACAAAACTCTCATCTAAACCCAATGAAAGGCTGACCAGTTCCCCTCCTCTCTTCACTCCAAACTCTGGCATCACCAGTTGTTTGCCCCATTACAATAACACGTTGTTTCTGCTGGAACCCACACTCTATAATAATATCAATAGGTGGTACCAGTGTAACTACATTATACTGGGCCCCACAGCAAATTAATTTTAGGGCCCCCAACATATCCAGGGGTTGTCTGTTTTACCAACATATGTTGAAATGTCTCATTAATTAGGGACTGGTGGGCCCCCTATACCTTCTGGGCCACCCTGCAGATGCAGGGTCTGCTTCCTCTGTAGTTACGTCCATGGGTGGTAGTGTGCAACTAGTCATGAATTTGATTTATTTTTCTTTTAATTACTGTTGATTTTTTTTTTATTATTTGGTGGACTCTTCCCATCATAATGCAGTGTGCGCATATAGCTGGGTGTGCCCCCTTTCATTAGCAACTGTATAGACGTTTATGGAAAGATAAAAAAAAATGTTCACTCAGTGTTATGCACATCTGCATGCAAATGCATTCAGGGCTGCAAACTGTATATGAATATACTTGTACAAAAGGGCATTGTCATGGGCAACTGACACTGCATCTACTTGTTGCATTAGAATAGATAATAAATAATACAAATGTACATTTTAATGATTTTTTTCTGAGTTCTAACAGAATTGCCTGTAAAAATCCTATATCACAGTCTTTGGAATAGTCTAGTCAATAACATCATGGCAATGAATTATGATAGGGATGCCCAGGCATGGATCTCAAGCTTTTGCTACCCCTACAACGCCAAAGTATTCTAAAAAAAGCCAGAAAGTTCTTTGAGCATTGTTTCATTCATGTTCTTTTTATATTTAGGAAAGTTGATGGCCCTGGTTTTTTTCACAAGTGGGAACATGCCTCAAACACTTCAGTGAAAAAAAACTCTGCTCCCTGTGGCTTTGTGTGCAGATACAAGTCAATGGGGTACCATGGGAAATCCCAAGATGCCCTGTCAATAGCAAAGTTGTTGAGTTGGAAATGTACAGTGCACATAACAACAACTCAGAAGCAAACAATTTGACACATTAGCAAAAATATGGATTAAATAAAACATACCCAAAGTTTTTTTCATGATGTACACAAAGACATCTTCCTTCAGTGTAGCCCATGTCGATAGGAAGATTTTAGTCATAGATATTAAAGCAGAGGATTAGAAATTCTATTTACATCAATGATGATATCAGCACCACAGTCCCACCTATACAGCTCCCAGGAATAAATGATTATTACAGTGTTTATTTCCTCCAGTGTCTCTCCTGCTCATTTTTGATGGCAAGAATATGCTTTTAAGGGGGGGGGGTATCTTTGACATAACACTATCCTGATAATAATAATTATTCTAATTCATACGGCAGACACAGAATGTAATTTTTATCCCGTTGCTAGTTTCAGAATATAGCCAGTGGCAACCTCGGGGCTTGTGCACGGTAGCACTTTTAAACCAAGCATTTGTGTTTATTCTGCACCTTATAATGCTTCCTCTGTGCCATGTAATGTCAACAAGTATTAGCATTTATACATTTCCCCCGCTGCTTATAGAATATAGCAGTAGCAGTGTAGGTAAAAGCCCTTTCTAAACACAATATGTGCATTTGCGCAATCCATCTTGCATAGGCCCAGTGTTTAAATATGTATGTTTAGCTCTAAGTAGTGAGGCTGCATCCAACTTAGCAGCATGAACTATAGAATACACCTCCCCGGCACACAAACATGCTTTATTTCCTTCTGATCAGGACACGAGCCAAAGCAGCATGGACAAATCAAGGGCTGGTAACAGAGCATGGAGGTGATGAGATTCTAAATTCCTTTGTGTGTTCTGGGAATTTCATCCTCAGAACAAAATATTCTGGGCTGCTAAAACATGACAAAAATGAACAGCCCAATGGGTATTAAGGGATATCATTGTTAGCAATCAGGGGGAATAGAGAGGGTTATTAGTAAAGAACTGCCTGCCAGCACTGCCTTCCAAAGCCATAAATTAGATAATGATAACCTCAGACACCGCTCTGGCTCCAGTCAATGCCCATCAGTCCATCTGCCATAGACTGTTCATTTCCAGATGTTTCCAGCATTCAAAACACAAACAGCTATGTGGCAGGCTTTGGGGCACTGCATATCCACAAAGTAAAGCCAATAGTTACTTTCATGCAACAGCTAATACCAGATATTCCAGCTAAGTGCTGATAAACTGTTGTCCATTCTGGCAGTGTACAGCCTCTGCTCCAACATGTATCAGCCTGAGTTAGCATTACAGTGGGGATGGGAGGGTTTGGGGGGGGGAGCAGAGGGCTATGCAAAAGTGTAGCCATCAATAAAGCTGCCATTAGTCTGTAAACAATTTAGAATTACATGAGGAACAGATTACAGTGCTTCAATCCAAGACCAGTAAAGAGAAAACTCCACCCAATCAGAGCATGAAAAAGGTATATACCTCAGGCCCTGGGAGCGGTGCCTCTTTACCAAAGGGATCAGTCTGGTAAGGTGCTCTCCAACTGCTGAAAAGGGTGCATATGTATTTTTTAAAAAAAAAGCCTTAAAAACTATAGGGAAATTATAGGGGAAATATACTAATACATTGCGTGTATTACAACGTGAATGTACCCTATTAATAGGCAGCGTTTGCAGTCATAACCTTAGTTATTCATGTTTTATTACATCCCACAGGAAAGGAGCTGCCATTGATTTCTAAATCTCAACTGGTCAGCATAATGCTCCTTTAAACAGAGGGTATAATAGCAGGTTACTACTACTGGAACTACATCCATAGAAGATTTTTTGATATATTCAAAGCAAGCAGCAAGGCAAATATGTTTTATATTTGTAAAATAAAGCATACACATTCCAAACAAGGCATGAATAGCATGATATAGGCTCTAAACGAATGGGTAGAACACTCTAAACATTTGCACATAAACATAAAAGCTGTAGCTAGTTAAGAAATATATTAGTTTGTTCTTTGACATTCCGGAAGGCATTGACCCTATTTTGCCTGAACCTCTGGATGATATTTCAGCAGATGATTCAGGTTAGTGAATAGTCATATCAATACACTAACACAAATATGCAGATAAACAAGTCTCTCCAAACACAAAAAGAATAATGTGACGGTAAAGCCCTATTTAGAAACATAACCCTCAGCTGCAATTCAGTGACTGGAGAATGCCTTTAAGCGGTTTCAAATCACAACAGCAGAGTATGCATCAAGTTTCTACAAGTTGGTGTAACTACAATGATTATATTCTTCAAGTGGAGGGGAAAACAACGCTTTGCAGTTTCTAGATTGGAGTATGTACTCGAGTAGATATGTAAATATATATATATATATGGAAATGTATATATGGAAATATTAAACACCTTAAAGTTCAGTTGTTTTCAGATAGTTCAACAGAAATAAAGACTTTTTCCAATTACTTTCTATTTGTGACTGTTTTTTTTTTTTAATAAAGTTTAATTTTTTACCTTTTAAAACAGCTCTAGGAAGGGGGGGTCGCCGACTCTTTTACTGTTCTAAATTGATACATTAAATTGAACATTTGTTATTTGTCCCTGCTGAGCAGAATCCCCAAGTTTCATTAAAGGGATCCTGTCATCGGAAAACATGTTTTTTTTTTAAAACGCATCAGTTAATAGTGCTACTCCAGCAGAATTCTGCACTGAAATCCATTTCTCAAAAGAGCAAACAGATTTTTATATATTCAATTTTGAAATCTGACATGGGGCTAGACATATTGTCAATTTCCCAGCTGCCCCTGGTCAAGTGACTTGTGCCTGCACTTTAGGAGAGAAATGCTTTCTGGCAGGCTGCTGTTTTTCCTTCTCAATGTGACTGAATGTGTCTCAGTGGGACATGGGTTTTTACTATTGAGTGTTGTTCTTAGATCTACCAGGCAGCTGTTATCTTGTGTTAGGGAGCTTCTATCTAGTTACCTTCCCATTGTTCTTTTGTTTGGCTGCTGGGGGGGGGGGAGGGAGGGGGGTGATATCACTCCAACTTGCAGTACAGCAGTAAAGAGTGATTGAAGTTTATCAGAGCACAAGTCACATGACTTGGGGCAGCTGGGAAATTGACAATATGTCTAGCCCCATGTCAGATTTCAAAACTGAATATAAAAAAATCTGTTAGCTCTTTTGAGAAATTGATTTCAGTGCAGAATTCTGCTGGATCAGCACTATTAACTGATTCATTTTGAAAAAAAGTTTTTTTCCTATGACACTATCCCTTTAAAGACACCTGAATTAATACAATAGTTGCTAATATTACACAGATACTGCTGTGCAATGTTTCAACTAATTGTATCAATTGTAGAAAAAAAAACAATTGTATCAACTAAAATTTTTACAGGGTGTATTGTAAAATATAATGATATTAGAACTCACTGAGAAGATCCATGGCCTTAGCCTGCAGGGGCTACAGCTGAAGTGTTTCTATAAAGGTCATTTAACTCTAAGGTGACTTACAGAGCCTTACATTTTAAAGTTGGGGTTTATATTATTTCTTATAATACACAAAAGTGACATCAACAAACACTAAATTATAACTGATGACATCACAATATAAAGACGCATATTTAATTTACACAATTTATAATAAAGCATTAACATTTTCAGCAGCATTGTACAATAAAACATTTGACATACAATCAAATCAACATTCCTATGTTAGTTCTGTATTACAAGCAGAAAGCTATGTTTCTACCATTGCTCTGTTTTCTTTTTCACATATTTGATTTTTCTCTGTAATAATTAGATGGCACTAATTACCTGTATTTGACAATATCTGTGTTACTTAAAGCCATACAGAGTGCAAAACTAACCTTCTGCAACGGTGCTCTAAGTTAAAGAAACAGTGTTGTAAGTTAAAAACAGACCCTGTATCCAGAAAACCTCAGATCCCTTGAATAATAAATCCCAAAATCTAGCAAAATTAATCAAGCACACCCCCTGTTTTATATTTAACCCAAGGTAGCCAGGAGTGAAACCCATTGAGCGCTGACAGCTAGCAAAGCCAAATAAGAAGAAGAGAGTTGGGAAGCCATTAAAGAAACAAAGGAATCTCAATGTTCTTGATGTTAACTTTTGTTGCTATGGCCCTTACAATGCTGGCAGTAGTATAGAAGAGAAAAAAAACTCCAGCCAGCTGTGCTGTTCACAGTCGGATAATTTCTCTATAGCTCTGAATGGTTAAGGAGCCAGTAGTCTGTTGTGACCAAGGACAGAATGATAGATGATCTACAGACTGAGCCCAAGTTGAAAAAAGAAGGCAGAAGTTCACTGCAGGGTTGTAAAAATGCTAATATGGGTTAGTTAACAAAAGACTAATGGAAGAGAAAAGTTGGGGAAACAGACATATCTCATGTACGTGTGTGCTCTAGAGATTTGAAGCCTATTCCTTCTCAAACATTAGCCGTGTGGAATGAAGACAATTTACTAGCCTTCCTGTTTGAATAAACTGAATCAATACATTATTCGCAGCTTGCTTCTCTCTGTGCCAGACACTGAATAGAGACCATAAAATACCTCCCACAGCACTAAGAATTGGCATAGGATGGAGAAATATGATTTTCTGTAAACAGTTCGCTGGCCATAATAAAGGGCAAAACAAAAATCCTACAGCCGTTTTGTTTTTGAATTTAAAATTGGCAGATATTCTGAAAGGGAAGAACTTAATTGAATGGCTTATATCAATTTTTAACTGTAACCATAATGGCTTATCTAATGTATGAAAACAGATCAACAGGGTGAAGGAACTGCTTTGGCTGGTTTAATTACAAAGCACTTTACTGGTGTTAAAGCACTGAATAGAATATTCACCCATGAGTAAATAATACACATCCTATCCTTAGTTCATTATAGTGGAAAAATGTATTAGTACATGATCTAGAGGAGAGGGGGGCAACCTGTGGGTCCTTAAGTGTTCTTGAATCAGCTGGTGCCCCAAACAGCTGTCAGTTCCAGATTTTAACATGGACATTTCGGGGGTTATTTATTAAAGTCCGAATGCCAAAAAACCCAAATAAAATTTTTTTTACTATAAAATACGAATTTTAAGTGGGAATAAAAACTCGATTGTTTCTGGATTAATTATACGCCGAGAATGGAAAAAGGCAGAATCAGAAAATCCAGCATCTCAGACCGGCTAAGGTTGCATATAAGTCAACGGGAGAAATCCTGAAGATACCTTGATTTGCACTGGGTTTTGTGCAATAATCGGAAGAGTTTTCTGGTGGAAAATCCGAAAAATTTGTACGATGTGTTTTTTTCACGATTTTTTTCCAACAGGAAATGTTCAGGAAAATGTATTGATAAATAAGGGGGAAAAACCTGTGCGGATCTGGTCAGATTATTTTTCAGAAAATAATGAGAAATTTGGACTTTGATAAATGGGCCTCATAGTTTCTGGCTCCTACAAGGTGAATGCAAAACCTGATATGTAATAATTGCTAAACAAACAGATTGACAGGCGACAGCTATTAACCTGACTGTCCATCTTAAGGCCCAGGGGCTGGGTGTGGCCCTCCAATAGACTTCTATTATTTTCCCCAGCCTGCTTGAAAGCTCCATAGACTTCTATGTCTGGTATCAATATTTTAACATAATCAGATCAGATAATCTCCCCCAACACATGGAACAAGGGAAAAAGCACAGAGTTAATCACGCATCAACATGCAATGTAAGTCAAAACAGATATCTCTGCACAGGTTCACCTATTAGTCAGCAGAACACATCAGGACCCTACATGCTGTAATTTATACAGTGATAATTAGATCTGCAGAAGGTCATCCAATTTAAATGTGTTATTACACTAGGACTAATTTAAAGACTGCTTCATGACAATGCTGCCTTCAAATAAGATATAGCCAATGAGATCTTTCACCAGCAGAGCTGCAAATAAAGCTCACATCATCTAAAGACCATGTCGTCATGTTTGTTATTTAAAGCAACACTGGCACATAATCCAGGTGCTACAATAAGTGGAATTAACCCACTGCCCTTTACTAATGGAAAAACTACAATTTACCAATCACTGTTCAATAATTGGAAGGTACAAATTTGGGCAAATCACTTAGTTTACACTGTTTGCATTTTTTTCATCACAGCCAACCAAGTAACATTAATTTTGCTACATGCTAATACATTTTTTTTTGCTGTATATTGTGGGGGAAAAAAAGTTCACACGTGCTCATTTCTTGAGCAGGTATAATTAGATCCTCCAAATATGCAATTAGATTGCAGTGACAGGACCCATTCATCTTCTTATGAATTTCTTTTGAGCAAAGTAAATGTTTATAGACTGAAAGCAAAGCTGCTTGTAGAAATTCTTATTAGGTAGACGGTTACATTAAGCACACGAATGTCTTGCTCTGGGCACAAATAAAGCTGAATAAAGGCATATTCCATTACAGCACAAAAGCACGGTCTCACACTGAGCTCCTTGTAAGCCAGACACCTTGAGCATACAAACAAGCATCTCGGCTAGTGCCTGCATAAAATAAACATTAAAGTGTGCAGCGACTATACCAAGCATTTATTTCATAGGAGGATATTGCCAAGTCAACATTATATTTAAATATAGTGTATATAAATCACCAGAATGCATGAATATATTGTAAAATCGGTGACTTAAGGCTCATGGGTGGGTAAATGAACTCTAGACCTCGAGAACCTGGGTGCAATGTTTATGGATCTTCCTGTGCCACTTGGATCTACTAAATGTTGACTGTCAGCTCTATGGCAGACTCACCAAATGTGTCTGCAAAATAAAGTCTGTGCAGATGGTTGTATTTATTAATGCAATAATATAATAATAATGTGCTTTATTCTCTTATATAGAAGATGTCGGCATTGTGTTAGGGTTAAATGTACTAGGGTGGGGGTTAATACATTGCTAATTGAATTTTCCAAGGCACACATAGAATAATAATGACACAGTCTGGTTTAGAAGCTACTTTGCGAGAGAGGTTATAATAAAAGAGTTAAGTAAATATATATAAATATATCACACACACGCACAGCAAAGGACTTGGCACGCTGCAAAGCAACTGGTCTCCGTAGCAGTAAGTGCTCTGTTCTGTGACATACGACAATACTTTGGAGCCCTGAGGTGTGGTTTCGGTAGGTGGTGCACTACTGAGGTTTTCACTTCATCTATAGCCACGCAATCGTCTTTGCAGAAGCAGCGACCTTTTCCAAAGCGAACCAGGTATAGACATAAGATTTTCCAAGCTATTCCTTGGGTAGTGCCTAAAATGTCCCAGAGCTAAAGCAAAACACTGCTTCCAGCTACTCAGCAGCACACACACGGCTGCAAAGGACTCTCCTATTTGTTTCCATGCATAATTTATATGCAAGAATGAAATTTAGCTCCCTCTACATCCCGGCACATTGCTGCTACTCAACAAGACAAGGACCCAGGCACGATTTGCCATAGTATTTCCTTACATTGCGTATGACTCCACATAGAGAATCACAGGAGCTGAATTTTCAGGCCACTTAACAGCACTGGCACACACTGGGGCACATACACAAAGCTCATAGACTTTCATCATCCAGCAGATCTAAAGCAGACCCTCCACATAGCTTGGAAATCATTGGCATTTCACTGGGATCTGACACACATGCAAAGACTAGGCTCTGAAACAACAGCACTCAATGCATGGGACCCCTGGCATGTCAATATTAGACACCCAGCAATGTGTTTGTGGATAAGTCGTGTACATAAGAGATGGGCAATGCCCACTGGTGAAGACCCTGACAGGCACATGGGCTGCGGATAACAGGTACCCCCATATAGCAGGGCCCCTCCCCACCCACACACAATAACACACACACACAAACACACACAGTATAATGTAGAAAGGAAAGTTACCCAGTGGAATGATTGTGCGGCTGCTGTTACTTATCCGTGGGAGCAGCAGACAAATGACAGATCCCCGCAGCCATCTGCTTAAGTTTGAGCAGCTCCGACAATAGTCCACATAGGAGGCTTCCGATCCAGGGAACATCCAATTGGGCTTAAAAGGCTCCGTACATCCCACAGCCCCGGCCAGTGCCTTGGGGCCCAGCTGTGTAATCTGTGTGATCTTCAAAGCTCCAGTCTGATCAAATGGCAGCAGCGAAACAGCGGACTGGCCGAGCCCCCTCTACTCCAGCAGCTGCACCTCCCCCCGCGCACTTCCCATCCCCCTATAAACACAACCCTCCGCCAAATACAACTTTGCCCCAGCAGATCACTTCGCTCAAGGGGAAAAGATTCCCGGTCAGTCCCACAGAGGAAAGAAATCCATCCACACACGCCCAGGCTGCACGGCTAAACTTTGCCTCCCCCTGGCACACACGCCCAGCCTGCTAGTAAAAATAGCCCGGCTACTAGATGCACCTCACGCAGGAGTAGCGCCTGTGTCCCAGCACTCTCCTCGCTTCTATCAGTGGCCCCTGTGGGGAACGGGGATAACAAATGTTTCTATCCCCTCTTCAATCCTCAACTGGCAGCAGCGAATAAGCGGGACAGGCAGCGAGCAAAACAAAGTGAGGCCAGGCAAATGGTGTAATTGGAGCCATCTCCAGTCAGTCGGGCTGCTCCTCCCCCAGCTCTGATCCTGCAGCAGCAACACACAGTCACATTTGGAGGGTCCTCCTAGGTCTCTTCTTCTTGTCTCTCTCTCACACGCACTCTCAATCAATCACAGTTGCCGGGTCTCATTTTCAAGACCAGTCAGCCACAAAACCGGCCGAAAAACTAGCCAAGAAGCACTTCAAAAGTAGCCCAAAACAGAACATGTGCAATGAAAAATAAATCTAAAGAAATCAATGTGAAAATACGCCTTTTATACATTTTCACTGTTTGACAAATGTTTCCACGAATCATATTTGGACATATTTGTCCGTAACTACAGGAGGTACAAGGGGACCCATAAGGCCTAAATACCATTTTAATAAATATGGATAAAACAGGTCAACCTCTAAACATTTTGGAGGCCAGCAGATTTCTGCCCCACAATTGTTTGAAATTGAATGAGAGAATGCATAAGGGCTAGTCCACACGGGGAGATAGCGACGCGTTTGCGGTCGCGGCGACAAAGCGCAGCGACAGTCGCCGCGACCGGCGCAGGCGACAGTTTTGTATGGGCGCCTATGTAAAAACGCCTGTGCTAACCACACGAGGCGATGCGCTTTTCAACAGTCGCCTGAAAAAGCCTGGCGAGGCATTTTCAGGCGACTGTTGAAAAGCGCATCGCCTCGTGTGGTTAGCACAGGCGTTTTTACATAGGCGCCCATACAAAACTGTCGCCTGCGCCGGTCGCGGCGACTGGCGCGGCGCTTTGTCGCCGCGACCGCAAACGCGTGGCTATCTCCCCGTGTGGAATAGCCCTAAGAGTCACTGGAGACTGGGGTACAGAGCCCAAAATCTGGTCACTTCCCAATTTATAAACAAGTCAGTCCCAGTGCATGCTGGGCATTGTAGTCTTACATTAAACTTGGCAAACTGTTAAAATCTACATTACCCACCATGCATTGAGATACACAGGCTTGACACATTAGGGCAAGCAAATTCTGTGACTGGTTTCCAAAGCACAAACCAGCTAAAGGCCCAAAAAGTAGCCCAAATCCGGACCTTGGCTAGTTTGTACTTTCAAAACCTGCCTGGGCTTTAAATTAGTAGCCCAATTTGGCTGGAAAACTGCCAACCTGGCAACCCTGCCTACAATGGAGGGTGAAGAAATTTACTTTTCGACTGGCTTTTCGGCTTCCTCTGTGACATCGGCTGACAGAGCCTTTGCAGCTTTTATAGTGTGTTTCCCCCCATGTATTTGCAAAGTTACAGTTCACCATTTGCTTAATACACTTTTATTAATCCCCCCAGGAACACACAAAGAGGGGGTGAGTTTTTTTCTGTTGTAAATGTGCCCCTTACTGTGATTATAATAGCTAACCAATCCTACTCATTTCATCTGGGCGGGAAAAAAACACACAAGGTGGCCAGTCATACACTAACTACATATTTGTGTATTTACAAGGCTGATAGGATATTCTGGGATGTGTAGTTCAGACGCATCTAGATGGGGATTCCCACTGGGACTGTTGGGTGCACTGATGGGGCAGGGCAATGGGGAAGCTCTGGCTGAAGATTACCTACTATAAAATCTGGGCTGAGGTTACCAGGTCATGTCAACAATTTGGGACAGATATCTAGGAAATCCTAGATTTTCAACGGGTGGAAAAAACCCTCCTGGTATCTTTTAGATAGAGCCACATCAAAACAATTAGCAAATGTGGCCCCTTTAGGACATGGACAAATAAAAAGGGGGACTGATAAAGTCTGAAAAATAAAAATATAAGCTGAGCCTAGAGGATCATGAATTAAAATTATCGAGGTTTTTTTTAACTTATCTGTAAATTTACCTAAAATGAGTATTAGTATATCTCTGTCTGCTTCTCATTCCTGTACTCCTCCAGATCTGTTAATTATTTGATTATAATGAAGTCTATAGGACACAGCCTTTCTGTAATGCGGATCCTTCTGGATAACAGGTTTCCGGATAATGGATCCCATACCTGTAATATATAAATCTAAAATATTTAAAAATACAACAGCCAGATTTTCAGTACAATTACATTTATAAATATCTTAAACAAAATATCACTAAACATTTGTTATTCATGTATATTGGAAAGTTTCTTAGGATTATATATTCTATTCTTTTGCTAGAGAAACAGTTTTGTGTGATTACTATTATTTTAATGTACACAGTGATAATTTGAGACAAATTGAAATTTTAACTATTTGCCCTTTTGCTTTCCACCTTCAGTCTAAAACATAAGCACATTAATCCTGCGGCTCGATTGTTCTTTGTTATTAATATTAATTATCTTTCTATTTAACCTCTCTCCTATTTATCTTCCAGCCTGACATTCAGACCACTGCTTGGCTGATAGGTGGGACTCAAGAAAAAAAAAGACATCAACATTCCTTATAGAAGAACTTCAGTATAAAAAGTTAAATGAGAAAGGGAATTTTCAACTGTTTTTAATTTTTATGGTATTTTTCAATAATTCATCTTTTTATTCTGCCTCTTTTAGGGCAAAGACACACGGTCAGATTCAGGGAGATTAGTTGCCCGTCATATGAAGAAGAGGAGATTTGTCACTGGGCAACTAATCTCCCCGAATCTGACCATGTGTCTCTGCCCTAAGGTTTTAGATCTTAAATGCTATCTGGCTGTTGGTGTCACTGACCCTGCTGACAAGAAAAAGTTTATTGATGGGACATGTACTTCATTCCTTTTTTTTTTACTGCTTATTTTTGTTTTGAGGTCCTCTCCTGTTCATTTTCAAATCTCATTTCCAAACCTCTGCCTGATCGCTATGGTAGGAAGAACCCTAGCAAAATATGATTTCCAAACCACTGCCTTGTCGCTATGGTAGGAAGCACCCTAGCAACTAGATATATTGATAAATAACTAGATATATACAGGCTTTTCAAACTGGAGAGCAACAGTGCAAAATGTTATTTAAAAAAATGTAAATGAAGACCAGCTGCAAGTTGTCATAGGCTGCATCATATTAAAACTGAATTCTAAGGTTGACCATGCCTCAAATAGTTTTGCAAATATATATTAGATAGAATATTTATTTTTAAGCTTAGCACTTTGGTTCTTTGAATTGCACGTCAATGAATTTCTTTCAAGCTCATGGGGTTTAGTTGTGGCAGTCAAAATGCCACTTTTCCCCTACTGCTCCTAATACTAGTGATTGAAAAGCATCCAATTAGACCCAGTGAGAGTTGAACCTTGGCGAATGGGTGCTGTGTAATGTGCTCCATTAATAAAAACACTTATATACCAACAGATTTCTATAGGAAGCTAGCACTTTGCAAACAAATACAGCCTTGTTCATAAAACATTTTGTAATGCGCCCTCATACATTTTTAACAAGTGAAAAGCCTACTGTGTAATCATTAAGATACAGTCTAGGCATAGATTTTCACATTTATATTCAATAACAGGCACTAAATATTCTGAGAATTAAAGAGCTAAATGCTTCCTATGCTCCATTGCAGGTTGTTTTCAGGCAGCAGATATTTTTGATATTTGTTATGAACCCCCAGTGAGCTGAAACAATGGGAAAGGGGTTAGTGTATTAATACCTTAAATGCAATAAAATACAGGTCCTTTTAATTTTTAAAACAGCATGCCACTCTTTGTTTTCCCCTTGATTTGTGACAGAAAAAATATTTGTCCGTAAGGCTTTCAAGGCATTCCTGTTTCCTCCCCATCTCATTAACTGTGCAAATAGCTGATAAGAGGAGACTTCTGTATTCCCAATAGGAAAGTTATAGGTCAGCCATGTTTGTTTATTTTGCCAAGTTATTTGACCAATACACCGTATTATGAGTGAAACTGGACAACAAATTAATATTAGCAGCGACACATTTACAGTGCTGCAAAATATGTTGGCGCTATATTAATACATGTTAATAATAATAATATTGTATGAAAAACCTCTATATGTGTGTGGCCTTCCTAAAGGGGATTAAAACCTTCAATGAGACACTTCTCTTAGTACAGGTATGGGACCTGTTATCCTGAGATGGCCTTTCCATAATTCAGAGCTTTCTGAATAACGGGTTTCCTGATAACGGATCCCATACCTGTACAATGATTAAAAAAATAATGCCTCGTTTTGGGCGCTTACACACAGGCATTTTCATACCTCTAAAAATGCATGCTAAGAGCATCAAAATGCATCTGCTTCTTTAAAACACAACTGGGTTTCATGGTTTAATGCTCTGCTTTATTGTATTATGAATGTACATCAAGTCCAAAAAAATACAGCATGTTGCATTTAAAAAAATAATCAATGATATGCGGCGGCAAAAAATGCAACTCGGAATGCAGTTGAGAACAAACAGGCAGAATATAAAAACCAGCTGTTATTTAGCTGCGCTGAAACACTGCAAAAGCACAAAGACAACTTGGTTTTAAGCAATATTGCGCATGACCTGGCTGTCCCGATTCATTTGTACAGCTTTATCCTATTGCAACCAATGCAATGAATGGTATGCACATGAGGGAGTAACAGACCAATTCTCTTTCCCTCTGTCCAGCTCTGGTTTTGCCTGTTGGAACAGGGGGTTGCCAAGGTGTATACCACAGGCAAGAATCATACTTTATAGTATTTTTAATATATACCTCTTTTATAAAGGAGGACACAGCTTTTCAGTGCATTTGCTTACATGGCGTGGCGTCCTTATATGGTTTATGATAAATGCTAGCTTTATAGCACAAATCAGCTGTCAGAAACTGCACATTTTACATTTTTAGGTGATGGCCACAGAGTTTCATTAGCTGAAAAGGGGGATAGTTTCCTGAGAAGAAGCAGCTAAAAACTCCACATGATCCCTCAAATATGATGGTGCAACAGGCACTGGTGGTCCTTGACCCCTTATTATATATGTATATTGATAGCCCGCTTTGATATGTGTTGTCATGTAGAAGTTTTTTTCCTGTAGGAAGCCAGTCTTGTGCAGGGATGGAACCTGTTATCCAGAACTCTTGTGACCTGGGGTTTTCCGCATAAGATTCATAAGTTGATACATTTCTTATCTTTGTTCCTGCTGAGCAGAATCCTGCGTTTTATATGGCTATGGACACACAGTCTGTTGTCAGCGGCTGTTTTCAGCCTGCGTATTTGGACTGACTTTAGCCTGTGTGTGAACAGCAGCCCATAGCCTTAGGGAGGAACGCCGGAGTCAAATCGGATGCAACAGAAATAAGGTAAGTGAATGCATTGTCGGATGGTGTCGCAGCGTTGATCCGATGTGAAGCGACAGTCGGATGTAGATGCTGCACGCTGTGTCTGCATCCGACAGTCGTGTTGCGTCTTATCAGCGCTGCAACTTCATCTGACATTTCCATTACTTACCTTATTTCTGTCGCATCTGACGTGACGCCTGTGTTTTTGCGCAGCGCGTCATCCATGAAGTCCTACCTTTAAAGGGGTGGTTCACCTTTAAGGTAACTTTTATTATGTTATAGAACGCCCAATTCTAAGCAACTTTTCAATTGGTTTTCATTACTTATTTTTTATAGTTATTAGCCCTTTTATTCTGACTCTTTGCAGCTTTCAAATGGGCGTCGCCGACTCCCTTCTAAAAAACAAATGCTCTGTAAGACAAATGTATTGTTATTGTTACTTTTTATTACTGATCCTTCTATTCAGGCCCTCATCTATTCATATTCCAGTCTCTTATTCAAATCACTGCATTCCTGCTAGGGTAATTCGGATCACCAGATTGGTTAAGATGCAAATTGAAGAGCTGCAGAATAAAAAGCAAATTAACTCAAAAACCTTCAATAATAAAAAATGAAAACCATTGCTAATTGTCTCAGAATATCACTCTCTACATCATACTAAAAGATATCTCAAAGGTGAACAACCCCTTTAAAGACATTTGTTATAACTGATACAATAGTTGCTAATACTCCACAGATGCTGCTGAGAAATATATCAACTAATATAGCAAATTGTAACAGTTCAGAATCTGCACCTGGGTCACTGAGCTGCCAGACTGAAACACCAGGGACAGGAACTAGCACCCAGCCCCGGGCCCACCCTTCCTCTTCTATTTATTTGCTCACGCCTGCCCTGCAGTGACATCACAAAAGGGGCAGGTGCTAGATGCCCGTGACCCAAAGATTTTATGCAGGAGCCGGCCCAAACCCACCCAACCTGCTGGTTTTGTGGTGGCCTGCACATTACTAAACAGGAACATTAAATTTTAAGTTTTCATTTTGGAAAAATGGTCACACATAAAAAAATAGAATGTAATTGAAAAAAATCTTTATTTCTGGTAAACTATCTAAAAATAACTTAACTGAAAAAGTGTTTGAAACATAAACAACCCTTCTAAACATAAATAAACCCAAAAGGATGATTTTACTTCCAGTGAGGATTAGTAATTTGGATCAAGTACATAAGTATTCCTTTATTATTACAGAAAAAAAGGAAACCATTTTTAAAAAATAGAATTATTTGATTAAAATGGAGTCAAGGGAGATGGCCTTCCTGGTATTCTGAACTTTTCACATAATGGATTTCCACATAACAGATCCCATACCTGTACTTATACAGTCAGGCCATGCATGAAAAAGTATTCATTATTGGTTTTGGTTGATACCCACTATGTGTATTTATTGTGCATGAACCAATGAATAACTTAATGATTTTGCCTCAGGTCACAGGCAGCTCAGAGACACAGTTACAAATACCACTTTCTCCTTCTCTGCGTTATTGTGTCAGTCAGATGATTCCTATCACAACAAAAAGGAATATAATTTACACCACTCCATAAGACTTAACTACAAACCAAGTTCTAAGGTTGGAAGAAGACTAACAAAAATAATAATCGTTCCTGTTTTTCATAAAACATTGTATGTTTAGTAAATTTTTTTAC
Organism: Xenopus laevis; assembly: GCF_017654675.1. NCBI lineage: Eukaryota > Metazoa > Chordata > Amphibia > Anura > Pipidae > Xenopus > Xenopus laevis. Next base: position 50,881,131 of record NC_054376.1, read on the forward strand.
TGATTTTTGCTTGGTAATTCTGTGGGAAAAATTCCCGTTGTGCTGTAGCCAAGATTTAGATATGAAACCGTAGTGCTGGAAGGCAAATTGTAAAGCAGAGAAATTCACTTGAACAGCCAATAATGCTATTAGTGGGAGGAGGCTGTTAAAACTATGAGATTAACTGTGTTGCTTCTAAATAATACACATTCATTGGTAAAGAGAGAATCAGAAAAAAAAGTATGACTCCAAACCATTACACAGCAAATATGATATACAGTTTGTTATATCTTTATAAGTGACCTAACAAGCAGATGTTTACACAATTTGGCAAACAGTAATATTTTGACACCATTTGCAATTGGTCTTTATTCTTATGTTTTGTGTGTTTTTTTTTAAATAATTTTGTTTTTTGTAAAGCAGTTATCTCAGTTTGGAATTGAAGTAGCTTTGTGAGTGCTAGGGTCCATGTCACTCTAACAACCAACTAGTGGATTGAATGAGAGACTTGAATAGAAATACTGTATATGGGAAAAGACCTGGATAAAATACAAGTACAGCTGAAAAATTCTAAGGACAGGACATTCTATAACACACTTAATAATTTGAAACCAAAACAAAGAATACTGACACATTTCCATTGGAAAGCATCACAGGGAATCACATGGCAGCCAATAAGTAAATGTTTAAGCAGAAATGTGGCTGTAATTTGTAGTTAGCGGGTTAAATTAACATGTTTCCAATGCTTATCACATTTACAGTACTAAATCCTTCAAAAGATTTATATATCTTTAACTATTCAGCAACATCTGGAGGTTTACAGAGTGGCCACCTCTACATAACACTTTATAATCTACCATGTAAAGATGCAAAATAATGTATGTTATGTTCAAACAGAATACACATAGATGTAAATTAAATTTTTTAACATAACATAAATGCTAAATAGCTGGTGGAGAATGCTTTGAATTAGCGTCCGTACTGACAGGATCAGAATAGCCATCTGTCAGTTATGCAAAACTCCTCAGCAGGCCATTGCGCTAAAAAGATAGTGGGCTTGAGCCCAAATTATCTGATGACACACACACATGCTGTGTTCTTAACAGGCCATTTTGGATTGGATTTGAGTTAATTATTAGATGCAGCTGCTAGCCCTACCGTAAGGATTCTCACCTTCTTAATCCACTAGATATCCTATATATATATAATTAAGGTCATGTTTGCAAAGATATAGTACAGGCCAATATGTATGTGCTATGAATTAAAGTTAAATATATAGTGAATAAAGTACCCCCTCTTGTAAAATATAAGGATATTAGAAGTTACCGAGGAGTTTCATGACCATATAAAAACACGAGGCCGAAGGCCGAGTGTTTTTATACAGGTCATGGAACTCCGAGGTAACTTCTAAAATCCTCATATTTTGCAAATGGGGGTACTTTATTTATTATAATACACAAATTTCAGTGAATCAAGTGACAGAAATGACATCAGAACTCACCGTTTATAACTGATGACATCAGAACTCACCGTTTATAAGGATATAATTTACAAGATATTTATAGCTTTTGTGTATTATAATGGCATAGAGTATCCTATTTATTCTTTAAGTATGCCATTCAAATAATATTGGTAACATCAGGTTATTTGGGGCCAGTTGTAAAGTTGTTCCATGTGGCATCGGCCTAATATGTGGCATTGTATCTTTGTATTTATTCCGCATGTACAGGTATGGGACCTATTATTCGGAAACCCATTATCCAGAAAGCTCCAAATTACGGAAATGCCTTTTTTCCATAGACACAGACATAGACACATTTTATCCAAATAATCCACCTTTTTTTTAAAAATGATTTTCTTTTTCTCTGTATTAATAAAACAGTAGCTTGTACTTGATCCCAACTAAGATATAACTAATCTTTATTGGAAGCAAAACCAGCCTATTGGGTTTACTTAATGTATATTTAATTTTTAAGTAGACTTAAGGTATGGAGATCCAAGTTAAAGAAAGCCCTGTTATCCGGAAAACCACAAGTCCCGAGAATTTTAGATTACAGGTCCAATACCTGTATCATTGTGTAATTCTCACTACAGATACTGTATATTCACTTAATAATATCAGTTGAGTATTATAAGGTGCCTATATATTCTGCCTTATATTTATTTTCCCGTAGATTATGTCAAGTAACTTTTCCTGTTTATTTCTTTTTCATGCAAATAAAGCCAGCAGAACACATAATCAGACTGTATTTGCCTGAAGGGTGAGTCTTTTTCTTGTTTGTTGACAGAGTAGAAAAGGTAGAAAAGCTTCTAAGGTAAACTCAGACTTTCTCTGTTTCCTACACTTACTGCAATAAAATGTTCACATGCAGCATTAATCCTTTCCTGCAATCATTTTCAGGTAAAAGGGGTGAATATCCCCAGGGATCCTTTATCTCTAAGACTTGTTTTCAGTTTGAGTGGGAAAACATTGATTTCTACGTACCCCCCACCCTGGCCTTTGTTTTGGAGGGTTAGTACCATTATGGTGATCATTTTAAACCACCAACATTGACTGAGCAGATTTCCCTGCACTTTTGGCCATTAATATGCAGAGTACATAAAACATATGCTAATAATGTGTTGAAAAAATGCAAGAATGCAGCTAAGATTTATGTTTCAACAAAATGTGAATCGACAAAAGTTATAGATTATATAAACATGTTTTTTGTAAAGTGCCAGAATACGTTCAGCATATTTAGATTGTAAAATTCTGTGAGCAGGGCCCTCTGATACAATTTTTCTTGTGTAACCTTGGTCTTAAAACCCCTGTTTATTGTAAATGAACGCGCTGTATAAACAAATGATGATAAAATATTCCCAAATTGTTTGTTAATAAGAGCAGGGAAGGCCACAAAAGAGAAGAGACATGAGAGATTATTTATCCGGCAGGGTGCAAAGTGTAAAGAACAGTTGCAAGCTGCCATGTTTTTTTGCTGCACCCAAAGGTGCAGGTCCAAGTCATAAAGAAACTACAAATACCATAAGCTTAATTAGTCTTGAAGTGGGCTTCTGTTAGGGAATATTAAATTAATCTAAGCCAAAATCGTGATCCTTATTTATTGTCTCCCCATATATAGCAATGATCATGTCAGTTAGCTATTGAGAAACAGTACTTAAAGGGTTGGTTCACCATTAAGATAATTTATAGTTTGTTATAGAATGACTAATTCTAAGCAACATTTCAGCTGGCCTTCATTTTTTATTTGTTTTAGTTTTTGAATTATTTGCCTTCTTCTTATTGCTTTCAAAATAGGGGTCACTGACCCCATCTAAAAAACTGATGCTCTTTAAGGCTACAAATGTTAGTTATTGCTCATCTTTTTATTCAGGCGTCTAGTATTAATATTTCAGTCTCTTATTCATGGTTGCTAGGGTAATTTAGACACTAGCAACCAGACTGCGGAAATTGCAAACTGGAGAGCTGCTGGATAAAAGCTAAATAACTAACATCATACCAAAAGTTCATTTAAAGGTGAACAACCCTTTTAATACAGTTTAGTAAGTCATGATGGGATTAGAATATTGGATATAAGTACTTTTCAAGCTCTATGTAATAGGAAAAATGTTTGATTCTAATATATCTGTGGACTAGAATATATTAAAATCATGTTGGTCTTTGAAGGCGCTTCCAGCTGGACACCTCAGTTCTACAGGTCTAATGCCATTCAACAAGGAAGCCATGATATAATTACATTGTATGAAACAGTCCTGTAACGTGTGCAATTAGCATGACAGTCACTCTTGCAGAGCTGCCCTCCTGCTTTTATGCGGGGAGGGCAGAAAAACGTGCAGCTTCCAAGTCCTGGCCTTTCAACCACCTGGCTGCTCTAGCAGGGACTTGGGAACTGCAGAATAAACCATTATCTAGTTCTGTTTGTCTCCCCTCCCCCTTCATCCTGTATAATTGAAAACAAAAGTTGTTTCAGGTGCCCAGGTACCAGGTGGGTGGGTGAATTTAAGCAAAATGGGAGAAATCACTCAAGTGTTGCACAGTTTTATGACAGCTCTAAAGTAACCATGTAGGAGTCTGGGTGCAAGAAGCTGGATCAAAGAAGTAAACATAATTTCCACTGAGTTTGATGTTACCTTGCCTTCGTTTGATGCAACTTCGAAACTCTCCTTCCAATGTAGCAACTAAAGAAATAAAATGATTCCAGATTTGACCTGGTATGCAGAGTCACAAAATAGGCTATAACTTCATCTCCAGATGAAGGTAGTGAATAATAAATATTCCAAGTGTGTTATTTTAGGCAAAACTTTGCTGGGCTCTGACTAGACTAGAGTAAGTAACAGTGTTTATTATAGGATAGTGCCTCGATAGCAGTCATGTACACAGTGAATATAAACACCGGGCACTGTATGGGAAACAGCCAAGAGACGTTACCACAGCAAATTTACAAAAATAACTTCCACCCAACTGTGTGTAACCCAGTACATAAAAAACCTGGCTTTAGATCACACACAGGTTTGGGGAATGCATATTTTGGAGGGCAAAATAAAACTAACATAAAACACTGCTTGTATACAGATTTCTAAACAGGATATGACTTAGAACATATACAAGTCTTTGTGGCAAAGGTTTAACAATCCTTTCTCCTACGCAAATGCTAATTTACATGTTTCTAATTAAGAGCTTCTGTTTGCCCTGTTATAATTATACGCAGACTGCCCTCATTTTGTCAGCTTTACACACTCAGCATGAGATCTTTCACCATTGAAAACATGCATAAAAATGCTGCAAATCTTTAAGATTGATGATTTGATTATTTTAAATAGTTACGTGCAGGAATACATTCGTTTTTAGGCTTGATCCTTTTGCAAATGATATTTAATTGACATTTTCCATGACTTTATGTATTACACAGTAAAGTTTAGTAAGTGCAAACACCTGTCTTCCATTTATTCTTACTCATGCAATAGCCAAATGCCAGAAATGAGAGCATGCATACTCTTGTCTATTCATGCAATATTTTGTGGGGATAGAAGCCCACAATTCGTTATAAGGGATCAGCAATTACGCTCAATCAGTGGCATAGGAGATAAATGGATGCATGCAATAGGTTGCGTTATTCTAAATGTAATCATGTATTAACAAGAAACATTCCAGCCTATAAAGTACAAACGCAGCCTTTCAAATTTGATATTGTAGGGCTGTTATGCCATTTGCTGCTACAGTATGATTCACATCAGGATGCAGAGAACTGTACAAATGGCTGAGCAATGACAGGGCTATAGGCAGTCATAACAAAGAGACTGGGGGTTTCATCCTTCTTTCATATAAATACCAAAGTTAAGTTATTTTCCATATAGTTTTTCAGACTAGGAATGACTATAAAGGAAATGATAAAAAAAGAAAAAAGGAAAAAAGCTAGGCCACCAACACAAAAGTTAGTGAATGGAATGTACTGTATATCTAACCAGATGCAAGAAGTTGGTTGTCAAGCTTTTATCATCCAGTGCAAAGCCATTATGAGGAGAGTAGACCAATAAGATTTCTCCTTGAATCAATACCCATCAGATGTCACCTTGGATCAATATACTAAATAAACTGGAACCAATTGCCCTACTCTAGTCATTTGTTCCTTATTACAATGCAATCCTACGCTTCTAAAAAGACCTTTTGTGTCTTCCAGTGCATCTTCCGCAGGCAAAAATACACATCTCCATTGCTTTGACTGCAAAAAAAGAAAGACAAAAAAGCTCCCAAAAAAGTTTTAACTTTATTTTATACTTATACATTGTTTTCTTTAATTACAACAGTGTTATTTAATTGCAACGCACCAACATATGCATGATTTAACAGAGAATATTTAATCATTCCTATCACAGGCACACAAACACAGGAGGATGTTTTTGGACCAGCGCAGAAAAATAAGGCAGAAGAATACCCACAGAGACATGAGGAGAACATGCTCTCCTTAATAAAAAGTAAATGCAACTTTAGTTCTCCCTAAGCTATCTGCTTTTCTATATGGAGGTTGCAGCAGCCAAGCAGTAAATCAGGTTACGATTTTTAGGTTGCTGGTTTCCTAAATTTGAAATATCCACGCACAGGTTATTGGCTCTTTGGGAGGCATATCAGATGAGTTAGTATCCTTTTAATGGGTAAAACCTAGGATTTTTTACAAACGTTATATTCTGGCAATTTTTTTTCAGAATAATGGCTCTCCATTAATATAAATCCATTCTGATATTCTTATTACAACAAAAGTCTGTTTACCAGTTGAAAATTCAAATCCACTGGAATAAAATCTGTTGCAGCATGTTTTAACCAGCAGGATGAATGGAATTTTAATTCATGGATACCTGGAAAGTCTGAGAAAATCCATAGCTTAAACTTTACTTGACTTGATACTCTCTATAATGGAAGATACTGTAACTGACACACAGAGTTAGGTTCAGCTTACTCTATTTAAATTTTCCAAACTTAATTGCACTCTGGTTGGCCAGCATTATAAATGTTCAGCTCTTTCTGGCAAAGCAAAAAAGCACAAAAGGGCATCTAGGATGTCAAGTACCACAAAGGCAAAATAACCTAGTAGACAGTAGATCAATTAGGTTTTATGCTGTCCTAGATCTAAGATCCTCCAAGAGCAGCCTGAAATTTTATTATAGCAACATTTGTGGTAAACATTTTAAATACTCTTAGAGAATAACTTTTTTAATGTGTAAAAGAGCCATGGCCAAATTTTGCGCACAACAGGGATTTTGAACTCAAAAAGTATGAAAATGACTAGTGAAGAGCAAAATTTTTCTCTAAGTTTCGCTGCAAAAATGACACCCACAGACTGTAATGGGTGAAAAAATTAGTTGTGCGTCAAAATTCGTTCCACAATTTGTTGAGTGTCGAAACAAATGTTGCCGCCCAATGCATTTCAGTGACTTTTCGCTGCTTCCTGAATTTCCGGCGAAAGGGGTCAGCTTAACTTATAAACTAAAAATCACAGCAATAGTCAACATGTATGAATGTGAAGCATTGCCTGAAATGTTTTTCTGGCAAGATCTTTTCAATAGCTTATATAACATGCAGCTCTCTACAGTCTTGAAAGACCATGCACTTACCTGGTGTTTCTAAATTCCTTCCACTGAACCTGACACTCTTGGAAAAATCAACTGGTTCTTCTCACAATCACAAATTTGTGTTGTTAATATTACTTGTTTTATGCTCTGCTATATACTGTATATAATATATATATATATATATGAATATACACTTTGTATACTGGTGTAGATATAAATATTGTTCCTCTAGCACTGAATAATCTGCAGATTACAAATGATTCAATTTCATAGCATCTGTAAATAATAATGAATACAAATTCTCTAATTCTCTTTTGTAACACACAGACACATATGTTATGTTTGTAACATGCAACATTTGAGATATTTTCATTACTTTTTGGGAACAGTCCTATTATATGAAAACCTCCTGGGCCTGTTTAGTACCAGGCAACATGATCTATAGACAATCTGCTTGAGGCAAGTGAGATAAGGTCATGTACTAACACCATGTCTCTCTCTGCTTTGATCAAAAGTGTTCCCTTAAGGCTTAAAGCCACATAGTAGACAGCCATTTAAGACATGGTAGACATCTTGCAGTGACCTAATGATTATAAAAGAGCTGGGGCATGTCAGTAGGTAAGTCCTATCAAGTCACAGGTGAGATACTGACAAGCTGGTATTGCCAATCACTCAGTCAGAGCAGTCTTCAGTATAGTGAGAGAACATACCCTGCAACATTCACAAGTGAGTTCTCATCTAACATTTATCTGTTTAAAACCATAATGGGATACCCCTAATACAATAAACAAAAAAAAAATATATAGTTAAACATCACTGAATGCTAAATATGTAACTATATAGTGTTTAAAGATGTGGGTTGATGGGGAAAACCCAGTCTGAGTCATAGAAGCATGTAAAGTCTAGCTTGCAAGTTATTCAAGAATACCCTTCCTCCCCAAGCAAAATGCTCCAGACAAAGACTTGGAGCGGGGTTGAATAAAGAAAGGCTGGTGAAAAACCTTTGTTCAAAACGAGTGTAAATTGACTACATCTGCAATATAGTTGGCCTCTTGTTTTCCAATAAGGTCATTTACACTCTTTCATTCTCACAATGTTTAAATGTCTTAAGCACCACTCTGTATTCTTGCATCAGCATTATGTACAAGGTAATTGAAATTTCAGTACACCTGTTCAGTATAAACACCTAAAATAAAGTACAATAGAATTTATTTAACACATGGTTCCACCATTTCCACCTATCGCTATAATAAACATGACTTTAGTTCAGCTTTTTATGAACTCATTTGACCAACTTGGAATAGAAAAATATGAGATTGAAGAATGCAGTATATTCAGTTATGAGGCTGGGATATTTCATTTTCCTTTAAACATTTTAGTATTTTTGCCAGAACACCCGAAAATGTCTGGGTTACAGGCATTTTGCCCAAAAGGTCCTGATACAACCTTCAGTTGTTCATTTGGTTCTGGGAAGAACACCACCAATTTCTTAGAAATCTTAGAAGTAATTTCATTACTACAATGAAATTGACATATGCAGGGATTCTAATATATTTATGCTGCCTGATATACCTTCCATGTAAAGTGTGTTGGTAAAACACTATATAGAATGAATTGTCTTTGAATGAAAAAAAAAGTTCAGCATTTAATTGTCTCCCTGCACCCAAGGCAGGTATATCAGATACATCACACAAAGTGCATCAAAACTATTTTGTTGCTAATCTATGCAGTGTTAGAGAGATGTGTTCTTAACAGTCATTGAATGCAAGGTGCAGTTAGATGATTGTTAAACAATAAACCGAACAAAGCTGCCTGATGATACAGTTACTCTGTTAGTTACTATGCAAAAGTGAGCATTGTCTGATTGCAACTGATGTTTTGATACTCTGCCAAGAGAATGCAGCAAGATGATTGATCAAGTTCTGTACACCTTAGCCAACCTCTTGCACATGGGTGCATCTGCCCAGATGGATCTATTAGCAGCGGGAATCTTAATTGCAATTAGATAAACTGACATATTAGAACAGCTGCACATGGGATGATTTCGTTTTTTTTTTTGTGGATTCTTCCCCTTGCAACAAGCAAAGCATCAGATAGCTCTCGATTGCCCCATCACTCTAATATTCTCATTTAATAATGTAATTAATAAATAATGAAATTAAGAGACTGGATACTAAGAATAAATATGGGCTCGAATTAGCTGACAGACCACCCAATATATGGAGGAAGAGACGTGTATATGGGATTTTCTTGACACATATATATATGTCTCAACATACTTAGACATAGTGCTAAAATTATTTCGCTTATTGATCAGAATCGTGTGTATACAACTATCTGATGAAGAGCAATATCAGCTTTCAGGTCTGGACAGGGATTCAAAATAGGCCCCGGCATTTCAGGTACACAGAAGCCCAAACAGTCCCCCACAGGCCCTCATTTTACTGTAGCCCCTCTGCCAGAATTTACACGGTTGGCTAAATTGCACTGTTCATTCAGACCATAAGCCAAGTGAACCGGTCGCAGAGTGAATGAATTGCAAAGGGACTGTGGGGAAGTGCTGGCTTCAGCCACCTCTAGGTTATCCTGTGACTCCAACCTGCACTGCTGGAGCACATCTGTAACAGAAATACAGTACTGAATATACAGAAAATAAATTTTGTATAAATATACATTGATTAGCACAAACACTCTGGAAAAACCTAGCCCCCCCCAAAATGTTTATTTCTTACAAATAGAAACAGCTGGCAAAGATTATGTGAACAATAACTAAATAGGACTGGTATGCAAATAAGTTGGGTATTTCATCATCATTTTGCTACTCTGAGAAGCTGTCTTAAAGGGATACAGTCATGGGAAATTTTTCCCCCCCAAAATGAATCAGTTAACAGTGCTGCTCCAGCAGAATTCTGCACTGAAATCCATTTCTCAAAAGAGCAAACAGATTTTTTTATATTCAATTTTGAAATCAATTGTCAATTTCCCAGCTGCCCCTGGTCATGTGTTTCGCCCCCCTCACTTTGAGATGATTCGCTGGTCATGCACCCAGGCAAATGAGTGCTGGCTTTTCGTTGGTATATACATACTGTATACAAGCTCTGCGGCAGGGTCTCATTATGCCTGTATCAGTGACGGAACTACCAGGGGTGAAGGAAGTGCAGCTGCATGAGCGACCATGCCCCTGCACCCCCGATGGGGCCCGCAACCCAGAGAGGAGTACCGGGTAGCAGAAAGATAATTTCTTGGCTCCTGCGACAAGTGCCGGTGACGTGACGTCAGTGCCAGCCTTGGGACAACTGCTGCTGCTCTGTCCCCTAACTTTTGCAGTGACACAGGCCTTGCGCACCTTCAGCCCTATTGTGCATCCCGACCCCCTACTGTTCTTTCCAGGGCCGGCGTTATGGCCGATTGAACCGACTGCTTCCAATCGGGCCCCGCTCACTCAGGGGCCCCGCAGTGCCCGCACCATAGCAAGAGGCAAGAGCGAAGACATGCTTTTTTTCCTCCCCCACCAGTGTTCCCCTGTGCGCAGATTTCCTGTCTCCAAAAGGATTCAGATCACTCTCTTCAATCTAAAGCCCACCTCCTGTGAATGTGATTTTCTTATCTCCAGGCTGAGTCAGGCAAGGGTTATGCAAGGTAGCAGGAAGGATTGCAGAAGAAACAAGGAGCTGCAGCAATGAAATTACACATGCTGACACTGATTTAATTCTCCCGCCCACACACTGGGTCCTGTTCACACTCCGCTGAGTCCGCTCTGAAGAAATATTTGGCTAAAATAGATGTTGGTGGTGGCTGACTACTTACAAAAAATCCCTCCCCCCAAACTGTCAGTGCAAGGAGAGGACTGTGAGAACTAGTTTACATATTTACATATTTTAATTTTTAACCTCTGAAAATGTATTTAGTTATTTTAATATATGTGCTGAGGTTATTTATTATACAATACATGACCCTGCCTCACTAAGTTTGCTAATAGTCTGTACAGAGAGAAACCGTAAAACTATGGCAGCATAGGTATTCCTCTGTACTAAGCACAATTCAGCAGGAACAGCCCCTAAATTTGCTCATAGTCTGTATAGAGAGTTACCATAAAACAATGACAGCATAGGTATTTCCCTGTCCTAAGCACAATTCAGCTGGAACAGCCCCTAAATTTGCTCATAGTCTTTACACAGAGATACCATAAAACTATGTAGCATAGCTATTCCCATGTACTAAGCACAATTAAGCAGGAACAGCCCCTAAATTTGCTCATAGTCTGTACAGAGAGAAACCATAAAACTATGGCAGCATAGGTATTCCTCTGTACTAAGCACAATTCAGCAGGAACAGCCCCTAAATTTGCTCATAATCTGTACAGAGAGATACCATAAAACTATGGCAGCATAAGTATTCAATGAGGTTAAAGGCGCAATCACTGGCTCAATGGTGGGGATAGAGATTACCAGTGCAGGTGGAATAAAATCCAGATTTATTGTTTCATTTAAAATACATTTGAAAACTCAAAAATAGAAAAATGGATGAAACAGAGCAGGGGAGTGCATGGCTATATGCGTTTCGTGACTATAACGGTCACTTCTATTTTTGAGTTTTCAAATGTATTTTAAATGAAACAATTAATCTGGATTTTATTCTACCTGCACTGGTAATCTCTATCCCCACCATTGAGCCAGTGATTGCGCCTTTAACCTCATTGAATCGTTTGTACCACGTGACCAGAGTGGAACTACTGGACGGAGGGATAGAGCTCTCAACTCACCTCGCATGTGGAGTCGACTGCGCTTATACTTTTGGCAGCATAAGTATTCCCTGTACTAAGTGTAATGGTCACAGAAGCACTCAGTGACTTCTAATATCCTTATCATTTACAGTAGGGGGTACATTATCCCTTATAATACATGAGTGACTATCAGAGTTCCCTGTATAACTCAGCCTGCAGCCTTGTGCCTTTATATGGTCACAGAACAACCCCTCAGTGACTTCCAATATCCTTATAATTTACAGTAGGGGGGTACATTATCCCTTATAATACATGAGTGATACTCAGAGTTCCCTGTATAACTCAGCCTGCAGCCTTGTGCCTTTATATTGTCACAAAACCCCTCAGTGACTTCTAATATCCTTATCATTTACAGTAGGGGGTACATTATCCCTTATAATACACGAGTAATACTCAGAGTTCCCTGTATAACTCAGCATTCAGCTTTGTGCATTTATATAGTCACAGAACCCCTCTCTTATTCAAATCAGTGCATGGTTGCTAGGGGAATTTAGACCCTAGTAAGCAGATTGCTGAAATTGCAAACTGGAGAGCTGCTGAATAAAAAGCTAAATAACTGAAAAACCACAAATAAAATAAAATGGAAACCAATTGCAAATAGTCTCAGAATATCATTCTATATATCATCCAAAAAGTTAACTCCTAGGTGAACAATCCCTTTAGGGGGGGGGCGAGTTTTAAATTTCTGTACCGGGGCCCTTAGGGGTCTAGTTACGCCACTGGGTGTATCCTGCTCTACGTTGACATTTAAGAAGCACTTTGTGAGAGTAAAGATAACAATAAGACAGACATCTGCAGAGTCTAGAGCGCTAGTAGGAATGTGTGTATTGGGGGTGGGGAGGTGCCAATCAGTGTTCTAGCTTTAACACAACATTAGAAGTATTTATATGGAGGGATTTTAAAAGGGAACCAGCAGAGAGATGTAATTAGGATAGCAATTAGATAGAATTGCTATTAGATGAGAGAGTGCTATAAAATAAATAGCAATTTAAGAGGTGTACAAGTTATATCTGAATGAAAGGAAATGGTGAATTTGACCACTGGAAAGTGGAAATTGTAGCTTTGGTGGAAAATATTAAGAGAATGATAGAAAAGAAAAGATCCCTAAGTGAAAACCTTAGAAAGGTATCTCACCAGTAATATGTGGGGCCTGTGTTCTTGTGCCCCAGACCTAGAGCTCAAAGTGGAGGTATCCGACCAAAAGAGAAAATGGCAAAAAGAGCCTGCCGTTTTCTCATTTGCTTGAATTGCTGCCCCCATAGCTACACAGCAGCTTTTTTTTTTAATATAAACTATAGTAGAGTTTCTGAAGCAAACACGCCAGTTTTACTAGTGCAGGGCACCAGTACATTATATTGTCATTCCTTTAAAACACCTTCTTTTTTTGGTGTTCCTTTAATGTTCAGGATGAACTGGGACAAGCTCAGTCTTTCATATGCTTAGTTACATTTCCATGAAACTCCTTGAAATAAGCACGAGTAGGAGGTCCAATGCGAAGGACTGATTTGTGTGTCATCTCCATATTGTTTGTAATTCAAGACAAATTAGTTAATGAGTTCACAAGGGTGTGTAAGAAAAGGGAAAAGAAAATTGGTGTATGCTGACAGATAGCCGAATGCTGAAACAGGCAGACAAAAAAACAGAGACAATGCTAGTAACACAAATAAGTAACAGAGACATGTACTGTAAGTAACAGGAAACCCAAGAATGTACTTCACTTCCAATACCTAATAACTGTGTGAAAAAAAGAGACATCTACAACAATGTAAACTGCGCCATTCATCAGATTATTCTCAAAGAAACCGTGACCCTTAAAATAGGTTGATGGCATCTTGTAGCATTTATTCTTATGTCTGTAAACGTTTCTGTGCCTTAAGGGAACGTGCAACTTTGTCTACTGTTTCCCAAGGAATTCCAGGAGTCTAATTTACTTGCATTCTTCTATCCAAGATTGTCAGGGTGGGTGCAAATGGTATAAATTGTTGGGCCAAAAAAACTTTCAACTTTTTAAGTACAGGTATGGGACCTGCTATCCAGAATGCTCAGGGCCTTGGGCTTTCCATAATTTGGATCTCCATAGTTTGTCTACTAGAAAATCATGTTAATGTTAAATAAACTCAATAGGCTGGTTTTGCTTCCAATAAGGATTATTATATATTCGTTTCGGATCAAGTACAAGGTACACGTACTGTTTTATTATTACAGAGAAAAATCTAATCATTTTTAAAAATTTGGATTATTTGGATAAAATGGAGTCTATGGGAGATGGCCTTTCTGTAATTTGGAGCTTTCTGGATAACTGGTTTCCGTATAACGTTACCAGTTGTATCTGAAAGAAAACAACTTTTCATTTAATTGTTACATATTGTTACCGCCTTGCTCACCACAGAGATTTTGTTGATGCACATAATAAAATAATGGATTTTCTTTGATGCTCCCTACTTGGGTGACTCAGTTCCCAGTTGGCACTAGTTCTTGTCATCCTTTATTTATACAGCACCAACAGATTTTGCAGTGCTTTACAGAGATTGTCATTCACTAAAGTCCCTACTACAATGGAGGTGAAGATTGAATGTCACATTCACACAACACAAAAGCTATTATTTACAGAGAATCCCAGTATTAATGAATACCTAGTATTCAGTTGTACTAGTGTTGCTCCAATACTGACTAAAAAGGTTACAGGTATGGGTCTTGTTATCCAGAATGCTCAGGGACCTGGAGTTTTCCAGATAATGGGTTTTTCTGTAATTTGGATCTTCATACCTTAAATATACTAAAAACACATTTAGACACCAAATAAACCCAATCGGCTGGTTTTGCCTACAGTAAGGATTAATTATATCTTAGTTTGGATCAAATACAATGTACTGTTATATTATTACAAAGAAAAAGGCAATAAATAAAAATGTGATTATTGGGATAAGATGGAGTCCATGGGCATTCCCAAAATCCAGAGCTTTCTGCATAATGGGTTTCCAGGTAATGAATCCTATACCTGTATCAGTTTTTAATGACATTGACATATAGTATATTATGATAATTCAGTGTATTTGTATATCTTAGCTACTGTATATCTTAGCTCTGCTCTAATTACAGCTTTATGTCATGTTGTATCCGTGGTAAGATATTTAAATTCCATATGATTTATGGCTCTTTAGTAAATATAAAAAATTACTGTATAAAATTCTAATATACTGTCCTTTGTGTAATTGTACATATCATTATATAACATTCAGTTTCACTACATTGCTAGAATGTGTGTATTTCTTCAATGTAGTTTTTTGGCTCTACCACTACAAATATACAGAGTTATGTAAATGTGGGTCTAGTAACCCACAGTAACCAGGATTTCGTAGTTTGCAATAAAATTTATTTATTCCTGAGGAGGGAGACTGATTCTTACCACAAAAAAAACTGGGACCTCATTGTTAGACTGCTGCAAAACATATTCGCTTTCTCCTGAGAGTCTGTAAGTTTTTTATTCTAGGACAGGACACAAGTGCTTCAGACAGTCCTCATAATGTATGGTGCTGTGGAAAGCAACTATACGTTGAATTGAATTGAACTGTATTTCCACCAAGGGTGGACAGCTTACAAAAAAACCTCATCCTTGTTTAGAATAGATGACTCCCATAGCCTATTTGTTTTGCTGTCACAGCATCCTGAGAGAAAGACTGATCATACAGAATGCTAAGCAGTCTAAACAATTCTGAAAGGCTATAATATTTAACATACATGCCTAATGCAGAGAGCAATAATAAAGCATATTACTGACTTGCCACTTAACCAAATATTTGGTTTATTTTAATAACAGGCACAAAGGTTCCTCCATGCCTAGTGTCATGGTAAACCACAACCCATGAGTTAGCCTACATAAGAAGATGTAGCACTGTATAGAGAAGCCATCCTTTAAATAAAAGTAATAGGCATCACACATTTTAACACTACTTTTCTTTTTGCTTTGGTTGAAGGATAAAGTCAATTTAAATCCCTATAAAAAAGAAGAACTGGTCATCTTGGAGAATGAGATCACTGTTATTAAAAATGTGAGTGATCTACATTAAAGGGTAAGATTAACCTTAGAAATAACTTTTAGGCTCATGACATGTCTCTCCTGACCTTTTTAGTCTGTGGAGGAGTGCCTGAAACCTGTCTTCTTTAATTGCTTTAATTGAAGCCACTAGCTGGTTGCTGGTAACAGGTGGTTTCCATTTAAGCAAATGGCAGTCTGCACAGCTGGGTTCAGGCGCTTCCCTGCTAGCTTCAATATGTTGGCTGAGTACATAGCAAATGTGCATGTGCCTTTAGGTGGACATATACTGTGTATACTTTATATAAGATACACTTGATTGACAAGGTTGCCAAAAGAATATATCTTTGCATGTCATAGCCGCAAACACGTTGTGCTAAAGCTGCAAGACTTAATAGTTTTACTCTCAGGTAACCAATCATATCATAAAGGGGGGTTAGGAAAACCAAATGAAAGAGGAACACATTGGCACAATGTATACAGTATATATATATTGTATATATGTAGCTAGATACAGGTAGCCAGATAGCTTTTACAAGCCCTTGTATGGCCAACTTTAGCCTGAAATTTCGCAATATTCTAATAGCCAGACTGGTATTTTTGTTTCTGAATGTTGCCTTTTCTGCCTCTCTTTAAGCTCAAATTTAAAACCACTATCTAGTTTCTGGCAGGCAGGGATGTCTGGCCAGAAAAGAGATTCATTGTGAAACTAGTTTTTTTTAATAATATTTTTTTCAGACTGAGTTTTCTGTTTAAATCCTCTCCTGTTCTTCTTTGCAGGCTGTCCTTCAAATCACTGCTTGGGTCCTAGCAACCAAATAACAAAACAAAATGTTAAATGCATTAGAATACTATTAAAAAAAAGATCACTGAATCACTGTTCTTTTAAAAATTCCTTTCAAATATTGTGTATTTATTTTTATGTATTGCAGTATTTGTATTGTTAATATGATGTAAAGATGTACTGCACGATGCACACAGTAGAGCTATAGAAAGATATACATTCATACATACATATGAGATTTCCCCCTATACAGGTAACTAAGGTGACTTTTGGCTCCATGAGAAGGGGAAGCATCTCCATAAAGACAAGGAGATTGACTTTCCAAGAGGTGGATATTGATGCATTACCTTTTGGTATTTGTATTTAAGATCTGGGGGCACATTTACTTAGTTCGAGTGAAGGAATAAAATAAAAAAAAGTTTGAATTTCGAATGGTTTTTTTGGCTACTTCGACCATTGAATTGGTTACTTCGACTACGACTTCGAATCAACGATTCAAACTAAAAATCGTTCATCTATTCAACCATTCGATAGTCGAAGTACTGTCTCTTTAAAAAAAACATCGACCCCCTACTTCGGCAAGTAAAACCTACCGAGGTGCAATGTTAGCCTATGGGAAAGGTCCCCATAGGCTTTCTAAGCTTTTTTTGGTCGTAGAAAAATCGTTCGATCGATGGATTAAAATCCTTCAAATCGTTCGATACTAAGGATTTAATCGTTAGATCGAACGATTTTTCATTCGATCAAACTAATTGCGGTAAATCCTTCGACATAACCCTCGATATTCGACCCTATGTAAATCTGCCCCTAGGTGTAGTTTAATTTGGCAGAGGTCATGAGACAGGTGATAAATATTTTTTATCTGCATTAATAATAGACTGGGTCAGGCTTTGTTTAGAAAACACATTAAAGATGGCTGTATACAGCAGACCTAATAGACACCCTTCAATAAAAACCAGGACAACTGCTACATAGAAGCAAACTTCCTGACAGACTACCTTATGTTTTTCAGGGGACCAGAAATAAAAAACGTGTAAAATCAGGGAAATGCATTATGAATTATATATTGGTGGGACCACAAAAATGGTGTAAAATGAGATAAAAATAAGTAAAAAGAAAGTTTCAATGTACAGGTATGGGATCTGTTATCTGAAACCCGTTATCCAGAAATCTCCAAATTATGGAAAGGTCATCTCCCATAGACTCCATTTTATAATTTTTTCTTTGTAATAACCAAACAGTGCCTTGTACTTGATCCAAACCAAGATATAATTCATCCTTATTGGAAGCAAAACCACCCTTTTGGTTTATTGTGGGGCCGATTCACTAACTTCGAGTGAATGATTCAAAGTAAAAAAACTTCGAATTTCGAAGTGTTTTTTTGGCTACTTCGACCATCGAATGGGCTACTTCGACCTCCGACTACGACTTCAACTTCGAATCGAAGGATTCAAACTAAAAATCGTTCGACTATTCGACCTTTCGATAATCGAAGTACTGTCTCTTTAAAAAAAACTTCGACCCCCTAGTTCGCCATCTAAAAGCTACCGAACTCAATGTTAGCCTATGGGGAAGGTCCCCATAGGCTTTCCTAAGTTTTTTTGATCGAAGGATATTCCTTCGATCGTTGGATTAAAATCCTTCGAATCGAACGATTCGAAGGATTTAATCGTTCGATCGAAGGAATAATCCTGCGATCGTTCGATCGTACTATCTGCGCTAAATCCTTCGACTTCGATATTCGAAGTCGAAGGATTTTAATTCCCAGTCGAATATCGAGGGTTAATTAACCCTCGATATTCGACCCTTGGTGAATCGGCCCCTTAATGTTTACATGATTTTCTAGTAGTCTAATATGTAAAATTAACTGAAGAATTCCCATTTAAATTTTCTTTTGCCTACCGCACCTATTTCTGCATAGCACAAATACCCCAGAGAAGTTGTTATTTGAATCCACTTTTAGTAGCCATATCTGTTAGATAGATAACAGATGACCTTCTCCCTAAGGACTTGATTCCATCCTCACTGCACCCTATTCTGACTGTGCCAATACCATGTTGATGGGATCCCAATAGTGAAGCACTTAAAAATATAACCCTTTAGAAATAAGGCAGGAAATAACATGCATTTGAATGGGAAAAGGATATTTTCTCGATAAAAGTACATGGTGTTCTGATATGTTGGATGTACAGATTTCTATTTCCTTATCGTTGCTTCCATTTATTTTGTCAGTTTTAAAGTGTGTAAAATTGGTGAATAAATAGCCTAAAACTACTTTAATCAAACGTAGCCCAAGTTTCAGTCAAAACATTGTACAGCGGCACAGATGTGATTAGACTTATGATTTGCAAGTTGCAATGCTTCTTTGTCATACTCCTGTCTAGACAACTTTGTATATATCAATAATTAAGACCTTTTTCTTCCTTCATCAAGCCAATGCTTTATGCGAAACAGCATTTTTGGGCTTCAAAATTAAAGATTACTTTTGTGCACTGTGTATTGAAGAGCAGAAGATTACAACAAACGTATTATTTTCCAAAACCAACTATTAAAGTTAGGCATTCAGTTTCATCACTTAATCTTTCAAGAGCCATCTATATCTTTTGTCTTTAAGAGAAAGGCATGTACTGGCAATAACTGGTGTGTGAGCTATTACCCACTTGATGTAATTTCAAGTCTGAAGTGTTGTCATTAAAGGAATTAAGTTCTAACAACTACAGAACATTTATTTATTGTTCTGAGGATGTCTAGCTATAAGGCTTTGATGAATAGTTCTTGATAAAATGTCAATTTTGTGGAAAAAATACTTCCAAACTGCATTTTGTGTATGGGCAATGTGCAGATACTGTTATAAAGCGGAGAAGAACCACTTGTCCTGTCTGGTCTGCCCACACACTTATTGATTCAAAGGTTTTATTCTTCTTTTATCCTTTGGACTGCAACATGAATATTCCATCAATAGTTTTTGGAAGAGTTCAGCTTGGCACAGTGAAATAACTGCTGGCATACCTTTATGTTTTCTGATTGAAAATTTAGGCAGTTTATCCTTCTGCAGCTATGGGAAAGCAGTGATAGCTGGGATAGGTCACACCCCTGTGTGGTGTAAGGGCACAACCCAGACCAATAATCTACACTTCCCCTGAATTGTTGGTGTGGATTTGCATTAATTAAAATTAAAATTCCCATTTTTGGTATCTAGGCAGTGATGTGTGTATGGGATGAGACAAGTAAATACCTTCTGATTCCAAAAGGCTTCACTTTGCATGTATAGCAGTAAAGGGCTTTTTGGCTCCTTTCAGCCCTTCTCACCCTAACTAGGTTCGGTTTTCCATTTTGGTTTGGATTTAAAACACTATGGCTAGACTATGGCTGTGGTCAGCCACATTTATTAAACCACCAATATTTCTGAAACTTGAATGTTTAGATTTATTATGCTCTCAAGCTGCTAAAAATCCGAATCAGTAAAATACTCCAGCTAAAACCGGTTGAAATCACATAGAAGTCAATGGCAGATAGAGCACAGGATTGAGGATTCTCAATCATTTGGGCTGTTTGTGAGGGTTTTAGTTCGATAATCGGATTAATTTGTGTTGTCAAGTTTTCAGGGCGTCAGTGGAAAACACAATTTTGTTGCAACTTTGTCTTGCACTGATTTTTTTGAGAAGTTTTAATTGTAAATTAAGGGAATTTGGGTTTGGAAGTTTGGTCTATTTCTTTTTAATAATAGCGTGAACAGTCGAGTTTTAGTAAATAGGATAGTTATGGCATTTCCTTTTACCAGTTTTGTATATGTTCTTGTATTTACAACATTTTAGTAAACACTTTTTACACTTCCAACTGCATACCATGCCTATCTACTAATTCTCTCATTTATTTATATGACCTTTGTTATAGTATATTTTCCATTTAACCCAGAACTAAATAAATCAATCCATTTTCCCTGAAATAGCTTTGGTTGCCTTTTTAGCAACATTTGCCCCACTGAACCTACCAAATTCAGACATAGCTTAAATGAATACATTTTCATTCTCTTTTTTACAAGTGCATTCAAACATCCATATATTTTATTCTGTTGAACCTGTTGTAATGTGCCTTGTAAAGACACAGTATTCTTGAGCATTTAACATAAATGCCATTATATAATCACACTGCAGTAAAGTTACACTTATTGTGATTGAACATAAGGGCTGAAACGTACCGCACTTTACGGTTTCTGTATCAGTTCTCTGTTCCTCAAATGGCAACTCTATCCATTTTAAACATTTCTTAAACATGGCTATGAACTGGAACTTAAAATCTGCACAGACTGAAAATGATGAATCACAAAGTGCCCTGACCATCAAAAATTCTTGAAGGCACTTGACAGGATATGTTGGGCAGCCCTCAGCCTCACATTTGTACCTATAGGCACAAGTTTTCTTTACTTTTTTAGAATTAAAAATTACCTTGAGAGTAGACCATGATGGCAAGGTATATTCTAATGTTTATTTATATTTTATTTGTAACTGTTCTGGGTTTGTTGATTCACTAACTATATCATTAGTCCAGAGCAAAATAATAAGGGAAAAAGTCAACTTAAATAAATGTTCTTTCTTGCTCCAACTGATCTGAGAAACACTTAAAAATCAATATCACCACCTCTTCTTTCATGCATTTTACAGCTTGGTTTACAAAAAAACTTTTTGTAAAACCATATTAAGAAAAAAGAAAAGAGCTATTACCTTGTCTACCATGAATATGGGTTTCGCTTCCCCAGTATTGCCAAATAGAAACAATTAGTCTCTCCCCTCAACTGTCCCATCTCCCTTACAGACAGATAACATTGTTCTGTAATTTCCACAAGGATACAGCTAATAAATCACAAAACTCACTAGATGGACAATATGATTTTCTAAAGATACTTATGACATCAGACTATCCCTCTTCTCTGCAAGTTCCAGGTGAATACAAGAAAAGGCTTTTGCAATGTTCTTATTAATGTCTGGGATATGATTTGATCCTAAATAAATTCTATTCTGAAAACATCTTAACACCAGATGCCTGAGTAATTTAATGTGTAGAAGAAGTTGTTTCCTCAAAATATCCACTGGGCTTCCAGCACAACTACCGGAAATAATTCCAAGTATGACTATTTCTTAGTATTTCCTTATTCCATTCCTAGGGCCATTTCTCTGTTCCTTTGAATTATGCTCTATATCCAACTGGGCCAGCTGCAATGGTACATCCCTCTAACTTCACATTTGGATGTGGACTTAAATTGAAAATTACTTCAGCCTTAGAACTATTGAGAAATTATTCCCATGGTCTCAAGTCTGCCTTATGCTGTTGGTTAAATCTAACAAAGTGATGCAATCTAGTAAGGCACTGGCTGTCTTAAATAGAAACAAATCTCTGCATAGACATGATTCAACTTAAAAAAATGTTATGGTTATGCAAGACTTTTCTCATGATTTGTAATAATATGAAATTATATGAAATAATAATTTGGGATAAAATGATACATTAATTTGAACTGCCAACCCCACTGGGGAAAAAAGTGTAAATAGTGGATGACTGCTATTAATTATTATTATTATTATTATTATTAACACATATTTATGAAATACTAACATACTGTTTTTGACAGCACTGTATGCATACAATGAACATGTCCTTTTTACATACAAAAATAACAAATAAACAAAATGAGAGCTAAAGAGGGCTGTTCATATATATCCCATACTAAATGTGAGAACATTACTTTGAAGTATAAACATGAAATAGAACAAGCCGTAACTAAGATTGTTATAACATGAGCACAATAACAAATGTATAGAATTTGGGAATATCGATAAAACATGGAAGTGCTTTATTTTTTCATCAGACAAGGAAAAAACCTTTGTCAGTTCTTCAATTAATACATTTTATCATTAACTTCCCATGTGAAAAGGTACAGGATAAGCACCATGGATAGAGGTGGTGATTACTACTTACTCACACTGTGCTTTTTTTTTTTTAATTTCTCTACTGATAGCAATAATCTTTGCCCCTTTTCAAAAGCTTTTGTTTGATATAAGCAGGGGGTCTGTATATATGTATAGGCTATCCAGGGCTGGATACTGGTAAAGGCTTGTTTTTTGCTACATTATGTTTACCCTATCTTATGGTCATTTTCTGATATCCCGCTGCAATTTTTCCCCCTTTACTTTGTTATTCAAGCTGTCACCAGATGCATACTGAGCATTTACCATGCCTTGTGCTCAAACTCCACATTTTTGCCAATGTTCTTATTATCTGTGTCTAAACTGCCTTGATGCTGTTTGTTGAGTCCACTGTTACTGTTTGGACCATACCTGAACTAAACCTTGCTGACCAATATTAATATTTGTTTCTATGGTTACCCACACCCCTAACACCGGTGCCAGTGTTGTTCCTATTGCACACTCATCATTTGTTTACTTTAAGCTTCTTCTAGGCCACTTGCTTAACCTTTTTACACCAAACAGTAGCATCATTTGTTATGTCTTCCCTTTAATCTAATGTGCCACCTCCTTTCCTACTTATCCTAACTACTGCATTCAGGTCAACCCTGCTTTCAGCCAAGCCATGTATCCATTGTACTAGTAGTAGTTAGTGATGAGCAAATTTATTCACCAGATATGGATTCGCAGTTAAATTCCGCACTTCGACACCTGCTTTTTATAGTAAAACTATGGCAGAAATTTGCTGTGGAAAATTTCGCCACAGCAAAAAAGTTGCCCTGACAAAATTGTCACAGAGACAAAAAAGTCACCATCAGAAAGAACACCCATTGACTTTAATGCAAACATTTTTCACAAACTTTTTTGCCATTTGCAAATTTTTCAGCAACCGGAATGGGACAGATTACTATGCACACTCAGATCACTTTATTCTCCTTGAAGATAGTGCCTTGGCTGCCCATGGACCAGCAGGCCACTGTACATGTACAGATAACTGTATGAAACTTAATATTTTTATTTTTATGCTAGTATATTTTATTCTTTGTGATGACTTAAGTTGATAAGTTGAGGAACACGGAAACAAAAAGGACGTGTTCAAAACTGTGCCAGATGAATGATGGCAATTTTCAGAAATGAAATTATATAAGTTCCTTTGCAGTGATCTAAATGCAAATGTGAAATTTAAAATATGGCTAAATGAATCATTTTCACATCTGCTGCTTCGGTCCTTGATGTGTAATGAATGATCCATTGTGATAAGAACTAACTGGAGCCCAATATACTTTTTTTTAAAAGTGTCTGATTCTGGCACTCAGCAAGGGCAAAAATGAATGTTGAATGGATGTTAGAAAACTTGTTTCCACCTGGCTCGCCAGGTGTGATTAAACTACAGTTACCATAATCCCTGCTTAGTCTGTAGGGCTACCAATTTAACTACAGTTAAAAAATATATATATAGGGTGATAGATTCTGCATTATAGAAATTATCTTGTGCAGCTCTAAAACGCTTATAATTTCCTGTCTGGGGAGAAGTGGAACATCTTTTTCATTCCATGCCAGTTCCTCCTATCAGCAGTCAGATGTTTTAAAAATAGTCTTAGCATTTTGTCTAGTTTTTGACAAGTCTAGTTTTCACAAATGGCAGACTGCTGAGTTCCAAAATAGAAAATGTGTGGAAATAAATACTTTAGATTTCTTTATTTGTTATGAAAGGGGAACCTGTTTGCCTAGATCTCTTATTATTTCATACACTGTTGGCCTGCAAACATGCAGATACTGTAACTTTCTGGACTTCTTTTCACTACCTAACAACAATGGGCTGTTTATCCAGTTAATGTAATAGATGAGAATAAAACCCAGGCAGCAATAATTGCTATTGTCAGCTATTATACTTGCCAAAACAAAACTCTCAAGGTGCTATTGAGTTCTTTGTATGTATCCTAATTCCACAATGTGCTAATTGTTTTCTAGCCAAAATAAATACATAGAAAAGTAGGTTATTCAAGTTCTGATTTTTTTTTTTTTAATTTCTATTAGGAATGCGAATTGGTAGAATTTAAAAATAATAATGAACAATAATTACATGGCTTGATTTTATGCATGTCTTTATGTACATATATATACATGTAAAGCTAACCATCTTGACAAATACCATTGGGGCCACAAAGTAACAAATCAAAAACAGATCACCAGATGTGCATGGATATAATATGAAATGGCCAGGTAAGGCCAAACCCCTAATACCTAAGCCCACTGGTGTCTTCAAACCACTGATATTGGGATGAGAGTATCCACCCACTGATTTATAATTTACTTGCAGTATTAGCTCATACTGTATTTTACATATTCAGCTGCGTTATAAAAAAATGCAAACTAGGCTGTGTGTTTATGCAAAAGGATAGATCCTTCTTTGTCAAGTTAGTGTGAATAGGGCAGTATTTCTAGAGAAGTAATGCTGTTCTGATATAACAGTGAGCTACCATGATTCAAACGATTAGCCAATTTATAGTGCCTGTATGCTAGCACAACTGTATGAGGTTCAGCATTTTTAATGTAATTGCTCCTTGCACATGTCATGGTTCATTTGTTGAATCTTCCCATGCATGTGCCATGGCAGAAGGTGCAGCTGTTGACTTCAGTGATGTTATTAAATCAGTAGCACATGGGAAATGCACCCACAGAGATACATATTGAGAGAAGTGACCATATTAAATTATCATTAAAACCACCAACACTGGACAGAAGATTGATGAACAAGTGTATGTGTTTGAATCTCCATATTTTGAAATGTAAAATGAGCCCAATTCACTTTAAGTTCAACTCAGGAACTTGTTTACTCATCAGAATTAAACCTCTATTACCAAGTGACAAATACAGTATGGATGTACTAATCAGAATTAATATGTACACTGGCCTAATGATGTTAAATGAGAAGGAAAGCTACCAAAGCAGTTTACTACCAAATTGATTAGCCACAATAGTGCAAGCTATAAGACTATATTTATTCTGCAGAATGCTTTACCATACCTAAATAAACAGTTCTAGAAGCTCTTGTTTCTTTAGGATAGCAGATGCCATATTAGCTTGGTGTGACATCACTTCCTATCTGAGTCCTTCCCTGCTCACTCATAGCTCTGTGCTCAGATTACAGCAGGGAAAGGAGGAAAGGGAGGGGGAGAGGGAGAGAGGAGCAAATTGAGCATGTTCAAGCCCTAGCTCTTGAGGTTTATGCTGAAAACAGGAAGTCTGATACAAAAACCCATGTACTCACAATAGAAGGAAAGAAATGCTGTGTTTCTTTTGACAGAGGATTCAAAGCAGCATTACTTTAAGGGTTTACTGGTGTATTTATATAGACCTTTCTGATAAAGCTTACTTAATTTTAGCCTTTCCTTCTACTTTAAATTGAATATATCAGCTGGAAATTATAAAACAAAAGTACAAGAAGCATCACTATGTAAATGCTAAACAAATTTAAGGTGCAGAGATATACAGTATTTTATACTATTATAACATTTAATTAGTTGGCATTGTCTGTTATGTCCAAACTAAGATATGTGTAACACTGATGATTAAAGAGACAACAGAGGGCTCATAGTAAGGATGCACTGACATGAATAGTGTATAAAGGAGCCTTGTATGTACCATGTTCCCTATTGCAGTCAGTAAGGGCAGAGTGCTACCATGCACATTGCATCTTGTACCACAGTACTAATCGGACGCCCGGTGCAAGATCCCAAGATGCTAGAGCTTCTTGAATGAGCAATAATGGGCAAATGATCCTTCAAATATTTTATTACCAAAGGAAGTGCACTGGGCATAGTAACCAACAAGGTGCTGTAGGGTCCCAGTGTATATGGATGGGGAAAATACGGAATTACATTTACCTTTTATTATTATCCTGTATTTATATCACTGTTAACACTTGCCTGTATAATTCAATGGAACCATTGTGACTGGATGTTGGTGACTGTATTTCCTAAAGGGTTTAAATGCTGGGTATCCGCTACTACTCAATTGAACTGAAGAAGTCACTCGGATGAGTGGTGAAACATTTTCAAGAATGCCCAAAAAGTCCAGTAGCTTTAGACTTATTTCTGCTAAATATTGTATATCATGACCTGGATTAATGAAAATCTTCATAGACACTATTATGTATTGTTTAGGAGATATAAGCCTTCATTGCCTCACCACACCTAACAGCTAAAACAATGGAACACAGGCTTATATTAACTAAACTATACATAAAAATAATGCAAGTTGGGTTTTAAGCATATCTTGGATAGCAAATAAATGTACTGGTCAAAGCTAACCATAAATACTCTTGGTTTGGGAACCAATGTCCTAAAGAGAGGAGAATGAAAACTGCTGTACACCATAGTCAGATTCCAATTAAACACCTTTAAGGAGTAGGGAAGTCACACAGGTGTATCCATAATAATGGTCTTTGATATGTTAAGCCAGGGACAAGCAACCTTTGGCACTCCAGCTGAGTTTGATCTACAGCTCCCGGCATCTGGCCTGGGAACTAAGAGTGGTGGTTCTGCAACAGATGGATCGCTGTAGGCTGTCTGTCCCTTTGTTAATGCATTTTCCCCCCAAATGTTATAAATGATTGAAATGGTTCATCTTTAATTAAAGGCACACATGAAAGCATGCAAACCATGTACAGTGTCTAACACGCACTGAGCACTGCTGGAGCCATTCTCATTCATGACCTTTTGATCTGGCTCACTGGATGTCGAAACCATTCAAATCACTCAGGAAGTGCAGTCTGTCTTTCAAGAAATGTGAGCATTTCATCCTATTAATGCAACACTCACAGTTTGATTGGCAGTTCTTCCGGGCTCCTTATCTGTTTTTGGCCTCATCTTTTATTTATTTCACTCCCTTCATACAGAGGTGCAGATAAAACAAATTGACAGTGCACAAAAAGAGCGAGAGATAAGTATATAAAAGGGGCATCAATAAGAACAAACACAGAGGAAACTTTCCGATCTGAGAATCTCTGAAGTAAAAAGAGTCTTTAAAAGGATCTATGGAAACACAAAAAAGGCATAGAAATATGAAAATACCAAACAGAAACCAGGCAACTGCAAATATAAGAGAATTCTTGAGAACCGGACATGTGTCACCATGTGCGGCTGTTTCATATCTTAAATGTACTAAAAGATTATAAAATCCGCCAGTGCAGCTGAGCTTTCTTTTCCTAAGGATAATCACCAAAAAAAGCACATAATCAAATGTATTTTCAAGATGAGCCGTAAACTGTTATCACCCCACAAAGGTTAGGAATTCTTGCATACTGTCTGAATATAAACAATAAAAATGTCTGATGAGTAAAGCAGATGGCGGTGCATTAAAAAACACTTTTTTTTCTTTTTTTAAGTTATTGGACTTTTGGACTTGGCTATTAACTATGGAAAACAGAGGTGTATGTATATGAGCCGCTGTATGGTAACAGCTGTTAAAAAACAGAATGTACAATGAAGAAGGTTATATGGGGGGTGGGGGAACCATACAATATTAACTCTGTAATAAACCACCACTGTTATGTTTAATTTTATACCGTCTTTGTAGTCTCCTGTTACTGCAGCACCAGGGAGGTGCAAATTGCTGTTTAACTACAGTTCCTTGCACCCCTGACAGCAAAAGGCAAGTAAGTCACTTCATCATCTGCAAGTAAGACCATGATTTGAAAAGAAGGATTATTCTGCAAAATGATGGCTCTAGAGTACAAGGAAAGGGTTAATCACAGGGGTTTGGCAATTTTTTTTGATGACGCCTGGTGAATATAATCTCTAACCTCAGACCCCAGACTGTCATTCCTCTTACAAACTATTGTGTGTAGAACCTTGATGCCATATTCTGTCCCTGGGCATCACTTGTGACTGCCCTGGGCTCGGTGTAGGCACAGTAAAGCAAAAGATTTTACTTATTATAGTTCCACAGCTGCCACAAGAGATGCCTGGGACAAAATAGAAGATGACGGTGGGGATCAAAAATAGCATCCGGGGCCGATGCATTTTTGCTATTAGATTTACTGATGGAAGCCTAAAAAATTAGCACCCCCCAGTGATTAACCCTTCCCCTGACCTTCAATAAAAAAATACTTTGTAATACTTTCATATTGAATAGAACAATAGCACTTCCATAGTCAAAATGCATGTTTCAGTTAAACCAGGCAAAATATTTCCCACTGTTTCTGGCCAAAAGGGGTTAATGTCCAGCTAGTGCTTAGAGCATGGGTTACATGTGACTCAAACACTTCAGGCTAGGGCCTTCACTAAGTGTAAGATTTCAGGTGTGGTGTAGTGCAACTCCAACTCCCACAGGCTACTGTTCTATAAAACAGGAAAAGAACGGGGGGCCAGGAGGTTCCTGCAGTCAAACAGAATAACTTTTATTTGTCAGAGACAAATGATGCACAAGGTTGTACTTACATGGGTACAGAGGCATTTGCAGAATATATGTGCACACCCCAGTCACACAGAGCTACATAGGTAGATGCAGAATATATGTAGGCACACACACACACCACACAGCTCACACAGAGCTGGCAGGCTCTCAAAGAGCTCAGATGTAGAGGCAAAATATATGTAGGCACACAACTCACACAGAGCTTCAGAGGTAGATGTAGGTGCATTTTCCTGAGGCTGTAGTCGAGGCAGTACAGCATAACTCCAGGCAGAAATACCTCACACGTGGTCTGAATCCCATCCAGCGGAGTGTTCAGGGAGGAGAACCTAAAGCCTGACACCCTATCCACTGTGGTCCCTTCACTGTAGGCAAATCTTACAGCCTGGGAAGCTACTCCCTGCTACAATCCTTGATGGAGCACAAAGCTGCTCTCTCTCTTCCCTCTCTGCCGTACTTCATGCCACTCACTCGCCTCATTCATGGGGTCCCTGCTCCCCAACTTATCTCTCTAGAGGTCCAGGTCCTTCTAGAGCACATGGCTTTTCTGGGCCTTGCTGTACCCTGCCCCCCCTGGGCACACCCAGCTGGATCAGCATCCAGTAGCCAAAGAGGAAGATCCACCCCTTCTCACTCACTAGTGTGACATGACATGGTCACAGCACCTCCTGGCCAATAATACAACTATGCAAATCACATGTAGCAACATGGGCATCTGTTCAGCAACTAGGGAGATCACAAAGTGTAGGGAATTAAAGCCATAGGGGCATATTAACCTTATGGGTCCCTACATATCAGGAATCTCTCTCTTCTGAAGGGAACTTATCTACCCCAGACTTGGTGAGTCTTATATAATTGGGGATCTTTCTTTCAGGTGAAGAGTAATCATTTTAGAGTTGGGTCCTTGGTAGGGTTGGCACCGGCGGCTAAACCCAAACAAAGGGGTGGGGCAAATAGAATTGGGGGTGGAGCAGTGATGACGTAAGAGGCAGGCACAATGAAGTAGGTGGTCACTTAGACAAAACTGGCTGGATTTCCATCGAGTTTACTCAATATTGTAAACCGGACAGAAAGTTTTGATTTCCAGTTCAAAACCACACTGGTGGCAACCCTATCTCTTATCTATATTCTGCCTGATGTGTAAACCCAATCCTTTAATTACAGATATGAAATCTATTATACAGAAATCAGTTATACAGAAAGCTCTGAAATACAGCAATGCTAATTTAGAAAATCAATTTCTTATTTTTGATTGATTTGCTTTTTTTTGGTTTCTTTAATAAGAAATGAACCTCACTTGAAAATTCCTTTACTGGCCAGATTATTGTTCGGTTTTCACAAGGCTGAAAACCGAACAGAAACTTGAGAACCGAACAGGGTCAAAACTGAACACGTGGCAACCCTAGTCCTTGGGTCACTACTATAGCAAGGCAGTTGGTTGGTTGGTTCAATAAGCTGCCACTACTACTACTTTACAGCTAATTTTTTTAGCTTTGGCGTAAATATGTTTCACACTGGACTCTTATCACATATAAACACATACAGTATCGGGCTGCTAGGGGATATACTGGAGCATCCAAATAATTTTACAGCACATTGTGCCGTCAGCTTTCCAGGATAGCCCTTACATAACTGTACATTTTATTTTTAATTAGGGATGCACCGAATCCAGGATTTGGTTCGGGATTCGGCCAGTATTCTGCCTATTTCAGCAGAATTCGGATTCGACCGAATCCTTCTGCCCGGCCGAACCGAATCCGAATCCGAATCCTAATTTGCATATGCAAATTAGGGTCAGGAGGGAAATCACGCGACTTTTTGTCACAAAACAAGGAAGTAAAAAATGTTTTACCCTTCCCACCACTAATTTGCATATGCAAATTAGGATTCGGAGTCGGTTCGGTATTCAGCCGAATCTTTCGCAAAGGATTCGGGAGTTTGGCCGAATCCAAAATAGTGGATTCGGTGCATCCCTATTTTTAATTTTCCTGGGACATACTTTTCTTTTTTTAAATTAGATTAATTAAAAGCTATATTTTTAATGGGAACATAAATTGTGGTCAGTTATACTGAATGGGAAGGTACAATTCAATCTTTTCTTAACTGTAATAGCCTTCACGTAATATATATCATAAAGGGGTAGAAATGGAATAGGTTTTAAAAGAGTTTTATAGAAATGCAGAATAAGAGCAGGGAAACAACCTTCCCCATGTTAGCTAAACCATTACAGTATCATGTCCTTAAAGAGACAAACAACATGAAATTGTTTTTAGAAAAGATGTGAATGTGCACAGAAATACAATTTCCTATGTTTAATTTAGAGCGAATTGTTTAACTATAATTATGGCTCATCTAGTGCATCTATTAGCACTTGATTACTGAATTTTTCAGCTTGATCCGTTATTGTAGAATTTTTACCTTCCACACTCGTGGAATCATGAAAAAGTATTTTTCTGTAAAAAAAAAAATTTTTTTGTTCCAACACCTTCCTATCATGTAGCAGAACTGACAATTCTCCTTGGGGAAGGCAATTAATATAGAACAACATTTTATGAAAAAGCTGCTCTTGCAACTATGATTATTAACACATATTTATGAAGCAATACAAGGTTGAATATTAAGCATACAAATTACATACAAATATTGACTGATACAAAGAGGTCCCAGGCCCAGATTTGTGGGCAGACCACATAGACCCAGGCCTAGGGCATTAATGTTCAAGGGGCAGCAGGGTCGGACGGAGCCTTGGTAAAAACTTGTTGGTTCCTGCCAATCCAGACCCGCCCCTGCCTACAGCCCACACTACCCCCTGATTACGTCCCCCTAAGCTCCAATTAAGGCAGCAGCTACTGCTCAGGTAAGAGCGGGGGCCCAGAGGGGGGTAGTGGCTGGGGCAGGGGGGCTGGGAGGCAGCATGCTGCCCACATCTGGAATGGGGAAAAGTGTAAGCAATCAGGGAAACAGCACTGGGAGAGCAAAGGAGAGTAGGTGAGCAAGATGTGAGTGGGATGTGCAAGCAGGGGTGTGAGTGTGTGTGTGTGAGTGGCAAGTGGCCTTGGGACTCACCAGAGTTATATCCATCCCTGAGAGGGACATGTTCATTAAAACTTACAATCTTAGAGGAGAAGGATATAATTGTGTGTGGCTATTTATTTTTCTCTGCTCAGCTCCCCACACCCTCACCCTTCCTCTGTACTGCTAAGTGGGAGAAATGGGTGTTGAATTTTGCCTTCTTTTCACAGCTGAGGTGGGGTTCAAGCTTACCATGTGGAAAGGGGATGGTATTCCCTGCTTAGTTCAGTTCAGTACGTCCTTGGGTATATTGTCCCAGGAGATAGGATTGAGTGAGGCCAGTCTTGTTTTCACTTTTCACAAAGAGTGTGTCAGTACCTGTGTTAGTCTTGTTATTGTGTAAATAAAGTTGTGGCGAAGGTGAAATACAGCTGTGGGGAAAAGCGAAGGGCAGAGACTCTATCCAGTAGAGGCAAAGAGACATGGGTAGTCTTGTGTATCTCATACTTTTACGTTTTAATGGAAATGGAATCATGTGCAGAAACCTTTAATTAAATTATGCACATAAACAGCACTCTAATGTGGAACAAGAAAGGATTTGTGGGGGCAAAGCACTAGCCTCTAAAAGTAACCTTAACTTTAAGTAACAATACTTAAAGTGGACCTGTCACCCAGACACAAAAATCTGTATAATAAAAGTCCTTTTCAAATTAAACATGAAATCCAATTTCTTTTTTTTATTAAAGTATTCATAGCTGTTGTTAGGACATTTAAAAATTTCAGCTGTCAATCAAATATTGTCTGCCCCTCCTCTATGCCATGGGCATAGAGGTGGGGCAGACAATTACTTTCACTTTCCATTCAGCACTTCCTGGATGTCACTGCTCTCCACACATTCCCCCATTCTCTTCATCATTTAATTGTGTAGCCAGGGCATGGGGATGGACATTGTGTCCCCCACTCTGGTGCACAAACAAGATTGTGAGATACAAGACTTGCCTTAATAACAGTGTCCACAAAATGGCTGCTGCCTGCTTGCTATCATTTTGAATTCCCAGACTGAAGGAAACAAGATTCAAATAATTTATATAGTGTAATTAAAGTTCATTTTGCTTGACTAATGTGATAAAATAGGATTTTGAATAATTTTTTTGGGTGACGGGTCCCCTTTAAGAGCAAAATAAAAATAAAAGCACACCTCAATTGTTCCTGAACACATTGCTTTTACATACACGTGTATAATTATTAAGTGCATTGATAAGGAAAGCAAGTCATAACACTTTCTAGCCAATTTTTCAGATTAACCCATGGACTTGCCCCTGAACCCTTCACTCATATTCTGGCAGCCATACTGCCTGGAGGAGACGAGAGATAAAGAGAGTTCTGACTGCTGCACCTCTAGGACTATACTGCAGCCCAATGATTACAGGTACATCAGCCCTATGACATGGCTAAATTTAATATGAAACTGCTTCCTTGGGGCTTTAGGTGCCCTAAGGTCATTCAGTGTCAAAAGCTGCACAGATAACTTCATACATCTACTCATCCAACAAGTTGTGGTGCTTTTAACCTATATGTCAGTGAAGGCCTAAGCATGTCTGTTTACATAAAAGAGAGTTGTCTTCTCTACAAACCTGAAGGAAGGAATGAATGCACATGTATGTACTTGCTATTTCAGCATTACTGCCAAGAGGGTCATGCATTATTTATTTAAACCTACTTAAATAGTTTCGTAAAAATCAGAGCAAACAAATCAAGATTGGACTTATGTTAAAGAAGGAGTAGATCTATATTTTGTTCTATGACATTTCTGTTCTATTTTCCAGACATATGTTGAGGCTGAAATCCAGTTGCTTCGCAGGCTGAAACTAAAGCTTTCATAGTGCCTGACTGCTAGTACTGAATAAAATCCAGGAGGTTAGCATTTTCGGTTCCAAACTGATTTAGTATTTACATAGCATTTATTCATCTGATATTAAATCAGCAATTTCTGATTCAAGGAGCATTTATAGCCACAGGTCCGTTTAAATGTACAAACTCCAAACCAGCTGCTAATAGAAAGTTACAGGTGTGGGAAAGTCTGCCAATAAAGGTTTAAAGGATACCATTATTTGTGCAATAAAAGGGACAGGCATGGCTGGGTGGTTTATACTCAGAGAGAATACCCGCTTTGCAGGAGACATAATGTGTTTATAGCTATGCTCTTCTTCTTAAATACCATCATTAACTCTAATTATATCTTACTGAGATCCTTAACAGGTGTTCAGTTACTACAGCCATGGGCACCAAACCACACAGAAAATGTGTACTACTTCTCCTGAATTTCAAAGGATATTTAAAACTTGAGTTAAAGTAGTTTGTACACAGCTAATTGTTACAGTATGAATTAGTTGGGTAAATGCGCACAATACATAAACATATATATATAAATATTTTTTATATGCTTTATGTGAAATGGAAAGGATACAGAAAACAACATGATATACTGTAGATATGACAAAATCATTAAGGGGGTTATTTATCAAAGTCCAAATGCCAAAACCCAAAAAGTTTTTTTTTACTTATTTTGACCTGCAGAGGTTGTCTATAAGTCAGTGGAAGAGGTCCCTATCCTATTTAGAAGTTTCTGTGGTCTGCGCTGGAATTAGCCCGAAAATCCGATTATTTTGTACTTTTTGGGCAAAAATCAAAAAAATTTGGGCTTTTCCGGAAAAATCACAAAAAAAAAAAAAAAAACGATCCAGGAAAATACGCAGATTTTTTTGTACTTTTTTAGGGTTTTTCCCCAAATTGTACGATTTGTGCTTTTTTAATAATAAATAAGGTCAAATCGTGGAGTTTTTAATTTAAATACTTGGATTTTGATAAATGTTGGCTCTCTGATATAATCACAATTAGGGCCTTAGTAAAATGTTATAGAATTGGAAAAGAATAATCCTTAGGTATATGGCACCCCAGTCATTTTCTCTACCAGTTTTTTTCTGTTGGCTGAAAAAATACACATCACCTCCGGTCCTGCCTACCATTGACTTGAAGGGCAACCTACTGGCAAGCAGTTTGGGCAGAAATTTAGTGGCCGTAAATACACTGCATATGCTATTAGTCTTAACGAGCTTTCCTAGGCCCTATTACCCCAAAATGCTATAAAGAGTCTCAACATTGGAGCAATATTTTATATGGAAAACGAATATTTTTTAGTTTTTTCTATTGGTGTAGGGAGGAAGGATATAGAGCACATACACTCATTCATACTTCATCCACTGGAGATCAATAAGCACAGATGACCCTCACTAAATCTAAAGCTTTTAAGCCTATGGAAGATATTAGCTGCTACAGTCTGAATTGTGCTTGAGGTTGGCTGCACAAAACACAATGGCAGTTTCTAGGGATCGGTCTTGGAATGTTAATGTAGCAGTTTATAATGCCCAGCACATACAGCACTGATAGATCCCTGTGAGGCCAGGTTATATGTTACATGTAGCCTACACAAGGCCTACACAAAGTAATGTCTCAGATATTAAGGCTCTGAACTCCTGAGTTCTACTACTGAGATTGGTAGTCCTGGTGTCAATCCTTGTGACCTTCAACAACACATTTGTGATGGAAAATACTCACATTTTTTTCATATTTACATGTATATTTTTATATATTTCTCATGACATTTCTTAGTTCCAAACTGCAGTGCAGTTGTGCCCTTTTGATTGCTAAGCTTTCTTATATTAGTAATTCTTGATAATTCTCTAATGATCATGTTAAGAGCGATGGCACACAAGACACTTTAATTGCTTCTATCTATTTCACTTTGAAGAGCTGTGAGAGGCCTGTTTTTGGGTAAAAATCACTGCTGTCAATGGGATACGACCAAAGCAAAGTTTTTTTTATTTAAAAAAAAAACAAAAAACTTGAATGTACTCTAAGGCTCATGGCACACATGTAATTTTCTCTGCTGCCATTTCCCTGCTGGTGGAGTAGTGCCAGAAACTGGTTGTGCAGCCACCTGACCTGTTACCAGCCTTGTCCATAGTTTGAAGCTCCTGAAGGCACTAGAAATAGCAGTTTTAATGATGAAAATGTACACAAGAGCTGGGTGTAACTTCAGCTGAATGAAACAGAGAATAACAGAACACTTTTTATTCTAGTGTAAAATATTAAACAGAGTTATAAATGAAAGGATATAATTATGCAATGGCATAATGCCTAATGGTGTGACAGTGTGATTACACTTCTCTGTGCAAGGATAAATATGACTATCATTTTTTAGAATTTTAGTCATCTTATTCACAGCAACACAGGCACAAATGCTGACTTTATTTATGGTATTTCCTGTACACCTCAAGGACCAGATTTAGACTGTAAGGTTTAGGTGACAATTAAATACATTTATTATAACCCCAGAAAGAGGTGCAAGAGTGAGTCACTCAATGCTTGTGTAGAGTGCCTGGGATACGGCTGTGCTCTGCTGGATTTCTTTATTGGGCTTGAGGTGCAGTGCACAAAGTCAGCAGGCCCAGGCCTGCCCAGTCCTTACAGAGTGCATAGGCAGCTGGTAAGTACAGGGCCTCGTTTTGGCTTGCATCTGTCAACGCTCCCTAATTAGGCTTAATACCACCCCTTTCTGCATGTCATGAATACAGCTCTGCCCAACACAGGCAGCTTTGTATTCATTGAAGCAACTGCAGGCAGTGGTGTAACCACAGAGGAAACAGACCCTGTAGTTGAGGGGAGGGCTGTGTACACAAGTCCAGACTGGGATCTGCTTCATCTGTAGTTGGTAAAATCCCCACTCAGTCTCAGGTAAAAGGTGACTGAGCGGTCTAGTAGAGGTGGATATAGGTTTCTGTTTCTCCGAAGAAGTTTTTTTGGGGGTTGGCACTGTGTACATATGTACACCACTGGCTGCAGGTCTCTGTGCCCTACAAGGGAAAACACATTCAAATAGCGTAGTAGTGCTAAAACAATTTCTAGCACCATATTACAATAACAATGACAATAATATTAATATAGTTGTCTGGCATACAATGCCAGCATGTTAGAAAAATTACAAGTATAATGCAAGGGTTAATATAAATACACTGGTAACTTGTCTAATTTGACAAGCTTTGGGGAAAAGCAGAAAGTGAAGTGTTGTGATTCAAACCTTAAATTACATGAAATGAGTTTCTAAATCTAGAAAGGCAGGTTATTTTCAGGTTAAAATGATGCTTGTAAAAAAAAAAATGCAGTGTCAAAGAAGAATGATGCCGGAGAAATGACTAGATGGTATATAGGAGGAGAAGCCTTCACAAGGAAAGCATAAGTTGGTATGTCCATCAGATGCATCCCAACATTTGTAAAATAAAACTCCTAGCATTATCCAAAAGCCCTATCCCTGTTATTTACTGGAGATACAACATGGGTAGTCTAGTTAAAGAACATTTTGTTCCTAAAGTAATGAAGCACTGGCAGACAAAGGCCATTTGATATTTTCTAAATGTACATTTTGCTCTGTAATAGGCTCCCAGCATTCCTTCTGGGAATGTATCCTGTATATATTTTATGTACCAACCTGTGTAATACTGTGGGTTCTGCCAACATTCCATTGGCTTCCAGCTGAAAAAGGCCATATTATTTTTTAACAATCATTTCATCCATCATTAGGAAAATAATGTAAAATGACTGAACTTGAACTTTTTCTAGACTAGGACACAATATATTATATTGAGAGTTTGATGTTCAGGAAGAACATTACAAATACACATGATTAAAAAGTGATTTCTTTGCTTGTGGTTGCCAATAGTTAGGCACCTCCAAGTGATTGTATTTACTCAGCTGACACATTTGGCCGGTGCTTCTGTTAGCAGAAAACTAAAACGACCCGGGGTTTTGCCAGCAAGCACAACTGAGCAATCTTCTCCCTGCTTCTTCTTTTTCCTCTCAGCTGCGCATGTGCAATAGAGCGAAAAGCTGAACTTTAAAGAAAAAGTCGGCAATTTAATTCTACTGTGCAAGTGTCTGCTCCGAGAAATTTGAAGAACTAAGTAAATGATCGCTTCTTGATTCTCGCTGGCAGAACCCTGAATGGGTGCAGTTTTCTGCTGAAAGGAGCACTGGTGTCAGTTAAATAAATGCAACCACTTGGGGGTGCCTACCTTTTAGCACCCCAAGTTGTCAGAAGGTCCTATTTTCAGCCTTGCTCCCCCCCCACATTCCCTCCCTGCAAAGCATACCCCCCATACTGCAAATATTAGACATGACACCTTATTTCCTTATTTGTTTCTGCAGCATCCAGGAGGCAAAACAACCAATGTAGAAATGATATAACTTACTGATCCTCTCTGCCATAAAATATGTCATTCCTTTCAGCTTTAAGACCTACATCACTTAATAATAAAACCACATTTTGAGTAAATGTCGACTCATAATGACCAGTGATGATACATTTACACTGTTCAAACGTTCATCCAATTTAACTTTCATTTATTGCACATTTTGTCCTGCTACATATTGATTAAAGCATACACATCAAAGTGCAGTCAGCAGCAAATGGAAGTGTTCTTGGAAATTAATATACATGCAGTCTACATGAGGAAGCAACTTATAGCAGCTACTGCAAATGTTTTTAAGTTAGCAAAAAGAAATACCTGAATATCCACCAGTTTGGAGTCTGTACAATTATCCTGTAGGTTGATCCCACAAAGTCCTAATTACAAAATTGCCCAGATGAAAAGTAAACATACCAAATTTTTACAATCTGTGCTTCAAGTAGCATTGTGATTGCACAGGTTAAATGGTGTGGGGGAAAGGTCACCGTATGTTACCTGTCCCTATCATATAGTGTTACATACAATTTAGAAGAATGTTGCACAGCTACCACACTGAATTTAGAAAATGTCAGCAGGCATCTCCCATATGTTTCGCTGTTTCTGCTTCTGTTGCACTCTAGAGTTAAATATGCACTGTCGTATATTTGAAAATCAAAGGTGATTTTCTTTTATGCAAATCATTTTCCCAGATAAATTTAAATTAAAGCTTCTCGGAATATGTAGACTAAAATTGCAGATTATGGCTGAAATGCTGTATTATGCATACCACACCTATTGTACCAGTATTCTATCAGTGGCATAACTAAAGTGTGCGGGGCCCCCCTGCAAACAAATCTTCTGAGGGGCCCAGTGCACTCTAATCCCCATCCTCCAGCCCAACTCCACACTGTGCCAATTTATGCTCAGCTTCCCTGCCACAGATAAGAGAGCGCCTGGGGAAATTTCTTGTTAGCTATTGAGGAAGTAGACCTCCTCTATAGTTACACCACTGTATTCTATGTAGGTTGATCAGCAGGACTGATCAACAGTAAAGAAGAAGGGATACTACTGGGGGCATTTCCAGAGGCAAAGCTCTTCAGTGCTAAAGGGGTGGAGTGGGTTTTGAGCTAGTACAGAAGTGTTTTAAAGAAATTAGACATGGTGCCCCAGGGGAGTTTACAATCTAAGGTTATGAATTACAGGGAGGCCAAATAGTTCAGATTTTTTTAAAATAATTTCCTTTTGCTCTGTAACAATAAAACAGAATCCTTTACTTGATCCCAGCTAAGATATAATAGTTAAATAATAATTTATCCTTATTGGAGGGGAACCAATCCATTTGGTTTAATTAACATTTATATGATTTTTTAGTAGACGCAGTATGGAGATCCAAATTACGTAGAGACCCCTTATCCAGAAAACCCCACGTTCCAAGAATTCTGGATATCAGGTCCCATATCTGTACCTTCAATGAATCATTGCATTGCACAGCATACTACACTTTTTGCTTTAAGATATATACATATTTATTATGTAGGGTTTCCATTCTTCAAGCTAAACTTTTATTTCTGAGCTTAAAGGTTATTCCACTCCAGTCATTATCGCATCACTGATAAAGTGGTACTGCAATCACAGATACATAAAGCCATTTTTCAGTAAGTTTTATGTGCTGCAACTTTGGACTAAGCCTGTTTGAAAAATTTCAGACCCCTCGTTTCAGTGAGCTGTAACATATATTTTTTAATAAGATGATGTAGAAACGCTTTAAGCAAATGAGGATTCTGAAGCTGATTCAAGTTTCTGCTTTACTAATGGGAAGAGTAAAATCTTCCCATTATTTTATAAAGCAAATCCCTGGCATAGAAGCCGGTTATACGAGGAGAAGTTATGTACTTAGAATGTTTACCAAACAGGAAGCTAAAACACTGCTATAGTTTTTTCTTTGTTTTATTAGAATGTTCCGACTAAAATTAAAACCACTCCAGCAAATTCTCCATGCTGCGGCAAGCAAGCATTTCTTTGTATATCCATGGATCTCTCAACATTTCCTTAAGACATTTTTTTTTCTGTTTGTCAACAAACATTAAGGGTCAGACAGAGCTATTATTGTGGCTGCATTTTATTCTGGATTTTTTTATGTCTGACCTTAGGGTATGAACAAGTAGAATCATGCATTCCCATTGTCAACCTTTTCTCTCTGTGAGTTCCCTGGAGAGATGTAAGGATTTTTAATCAAGCAAAATTGGAGGGTAAAAACAAAGATTTGGGGGACTGCAATATCTTTGGTGACAGGTTTTCCATCATAGCTCTGATAACATCTTTCCTTTTCTGCTCTGCTGTCCTGTGTTTGGCAGAAAATTGTATTTTAATAAATTTATAGCAGCGCAGAATCATATTTCTGCATTATCCCAACAAACCTGTTTTCTAGACAGGTTATAAAAGTCTGCAGTGCTAATCCTATTTAGTGTGTACATGCTATTCTTTTAAGGCAAAAATGTGAAGCTCACAGCCTTTTGCTTATTGTCTGCTATATATTCCAGCATTCTGCCAGAGATGAAAAGTTTGGGGTCAGGAGGGATGTTGGGAACTGTTCCAATAGCCAGAGAAGCTGAAATGTTGTGGAACCCAGCTTTATGTCGTGTCTACCATGTGCTATTGCCAAAAATACATCAGAATTTGGTGTAAACCGGATTTGCTCTTTATTCCTCCACTGTTCTTTCTAGTTTACAAGCCATTATTATATGAGCATTATTATGATTTTGCTGCTTCCATCAAAATATGGCAGCTAGCCCTGGATCACTGGAGTAAACGAGAAGTGTCACAGATCTTGTAACACCTTTGATTAGTACATGAATATTCTGATGATGGTGGAACTAACTCCTTTTCACTTTTGAGAACAATAACATCTGGGCCAAACATTTCTCACACAGGGATTTGGCCTTGTTTTGACTCAGAGGGGAAAAGTCCTACAAATCGTGACACCTAAATGCATTACAGTCAGTATGATGTCCCTTTAAAAGAAATAAAATAAATGTTCAAGTGTAGAAAATATTATTTAAAAACAGTGTCGGACTGGCCCCCAGACTGGGATACCAGAAAAAAATCCCCTGTAGGCCCCCCTGCTCCTGACCATTTGGCCTATGCCTATTTGTACATGGAAGGCTAAATAGATGGAAGAAGATATTATAGTATGTTAAAAAAAGAGCGTAGGAAAAAAGGGAGGAAAATTTAGTTTGGAGAGTAGGTTTATGGTCTAAGGTTTTCTGGTGATCCCCTGGCTTTTAAGTCCTACACTGCATATAGAGGCCTTAGGAGGCCAGCAGTGCAAGGCAAACGTGCTTCACACTCTGCTGCCCAAGGACCTATTTAGAGATTAAACTGTAGTACATATCAATAAAACTGGCACCTTCCCTGTTTTGGGGTGGTAGATTCTATATAAATAAACATGGTAAACGTATCCACACGATTGTGACTAAACTGATGCTAAAAACTGATAATATTTTTTCACATCAGTACAAAGAGCTAGTTGTCATCCATGCATTTCTCTGACCACCATCCCCCAGGCCAAACCTTACTTTAATTATCAGTTTACTACTCCTCCCCGAAGAATTTTGGGACAAACACAATCAAAGACCTTTTGTGTATTTGGAAATAAAAAGGTGTTATAAAAAACAGAGCCTTTTTCTTTTCAAGGTCCATTTGAAATAGGAGCCTTAATGAGCAGTCTGTTTGTGAGATGCTATATGATGTGGGTTGCTAAATGACCATGATTCAGAGTATTGGCTACCATTTGTTCTTGGTACTGAAATGTGGTATTTAAACATCACATCTGCTACAGCTGTTTATGTGCTTCCAAGCTACAGGTGATAAATTTAAAGGGATTATTAAGTACAGAGCAGCATGCTGAATAGTTGGTGATTCCCGTGAATAGGCTTTACATTTACTTTTCAAAAGAAACTAATTTGAAACATTTTGCATATTAAGAAGGGCATGATGGTGAAAATACCCTTAATAGTCTACCCCAAGAGGAAATGTTTTTCTTATGACAGACACTGGAAATGACAGGGAGACACTGCTCAGGAAGGGCACAGTATGCAGAGATATTTGTGGCCTTCTTGCCTAAATAAAATTATCTTCTTATGCTTAGAATTCCTTTTATGTTCCATCAAGCTTTACAATGGCTTTACAACAATCAATATAACAAATTGACATATTAGAGCTAAGTGCACAAATCACCTTTTTTTTTTAAAAAAAAAAAACTGGTTTGATCTTTTATCTATCTGTTTCCTCTTTTTGGCTCTGCTTTTTGCTGTCTCCATTCTCCCTTATCCAATCTTCTGTTTCATCTTTATGTTCTATTGCTGTTGTTTTTGTCGTCTATCTCACCCTAGTGCCTTGCAGCTATAATTTGCTTCCAGTACTGCACAATGTACCAGTGCTTCACCCACGAGGAAACTTTGGGCGACCTCAAAATTCCAAATCAATGTGTATGCCATCCCGCTGGCGTTTCACATGCATGCCGGTGGAAAGGCATTTCGGGGAGATTAGTTGCCCACAGTAGAGAAGATTTGTCGCTGGGTGACTAATCTCCCCATCTGCCACCTAAAGCAGCAAAATCAACCTCACTATGATTAGAACAGAGTGAATTACACTCAGGTTATTTATAAAGTTCAACAGATAAAAACCAGAGTGCTAAGATTTGGCAGTAACTATGAAGCGAGATCTTATCATACATACCCTACTAATGCTGTGACCTCCTTAACAAACTGAAACATGTCTTAAGATATTATGTATTTTATAGGAATCGTTGTGCTTTTATATCTGCCCTTACAGGAAGACCAAGCCAAGCTGTGTAGCGGGGTTGCTATAGTCATCTTTCACAAGAGACAATATAAATAATTGTTTATATACTGGTAATTGTAACCAAATATATATAAAATATGCCTCAAAATAAGGAGTAATACTAGTGTTGCAAAGTAACATTTTAAAAAAGGATGTCTGTTTTCCTAGATGTGTAAGAATTTGTTTGGAATGAAAATCTTTAAAAAAACCAAAACGAATAATCTTTGTATGTTACGCCTGTAGTAAAGTTCAAATAAAGCTAAGGCAGTAAAGGCACCACACCTTGTATCTTAGTCCAAGAGAATCCCACATTCACTCCAGTCCAAGGGTGTATATAGCAAATATAAAGTAAAGGTATATAGTGGGTTTTCCCAAAAAAAGTGTATTAAAAGCATAATGCCATTTATTATTTATTTAGGACAAAAAAAGAGAATGGCTTAAAGCTTCATAGGTTCATAGGCCTATGAATAAGTGCCCCAACAGGCATGAAAAGTTTCAATTCTGGGGAAAATTCAAATGCTCACATTCACAAGTGATTACATTTTTTTTCCTCCAAATCACTATGATTCACATAAATATCTCAACACATTGATGTCCTCACACTCAGATGATTTCGTTTTTTGATGCATAATACAGGGGGAGGAAGGGTAGCAGGGATTCGTGCATAACCCAGGGCCATGCATAGAAGCATGCATGAGGAACACATGTATTAGGTGCTGTATTGTATATGTATAGGCCTTCAGCATAAAAGGGCTTTTAATGGTCATAACATAAATTACTTTTGGATCATACTGTTTATGTATAGCTAACTTAATATATGTAGAGTTATTAAGGGGAAGGGCTGTAACTATTTGAGTCAACGGCTTCCTACTGACAACAATATAGAGTGATTGGCAACATGTCCCCTGCTGGATGACACTGTTTTCTCTTAGGAATTTCCTTTCAAGTTGGTTGGGAAGAATTCAAAATTAATTCCAAGATTGCCTGATGTGCTTTCAGGCAGTCATTGTCAGTCATCATCTTGTCTGAGCAGGCTGACAGAATTCTAACACTGTGTTAGTATTGTAGAGTTATCTGACCTATGTCCTACTCTAATACTTTCCTTTTAAGAAATGCATGATCATGCCTGTTGCATAGGCCCCGCCAGCAGGTAAACTCTATTGGTCACTTCACTTTCTATGCCCTAGGGGCCCCTGGAAAACAGGCTTGTCCACCAGGGAAGGAGTTACGAAAAGCAATTAAATACAAATTCACTCCTGTATCAGACAAAGGAACTCAGAGTTTTCATTACAAGCTGTATATATTGTATTGAGTGCATACAATATTCTTATGCATGCACTGCATGAACAGGGCATGCAGGTGATTTGAACAGAGGATAATTAGCATTATAATAGCACATAATTACCCTGGGATGAATACCATCTGGCCCTGGACCTTTGTTAATCTTAACATGTTCAAGTCTCTTTTGAATTTCATCATGTGTGAACCATGCATCATTAGTTGTATTACTAGAATTGGGAGTGTTAAGAAGGAAACCTTCACTTACTGGTTCTTCATTTGTGTAGACAGATGAAAAATACGAGTTCAGAATCTGCGCTTTTATTTTGTTTTCATCAACCAGCTGACCCCCCTCTGATAGTAA
The DNA here is from genome assembly GCF_017654675.1 of Xenopus laevis. Taxonomy (NCBI): domain Eukaryota; kingdom Metazoa; phylum Chordata; class Amphibia; order Anura; family Pipidae; genus Xenopus; species Xenopus laevis. Next base: position 50,925,926 of record NC_054376.1, read on the forward strand.
GGGTCCCACCCCTTCCTGCTTCATTTTTTTACTATTGACATATTTAAAAAATAATTTTGGATTATTTTTACTGCTTGCTGCAATATCCTTTTCTATAGCAATTTTAGCTTAGGATATTGCAGCAAGCAGTAAAAATAATCCAAAATTATTTTTTAAATATGTCAATAGTAAAAAAATGAAGCAGGAAGGGGTGGGACGCTTACTATCAGAGGGGGGTCAGCTGGTTGATGAAAACAAAATAAAAGCGCAGATTCTGAACTCGTATTTTTCATCTGTCTACACAAATGAAGAACCAGTAAGTGAAGGTTTCCTTCTTAACACTCCCAATTCTAGTAATACAACTAATGATGCATGGTTCACACATGATGAAATTCAAAAGAGACTTGAACATGTTAAGATTAACAAAGGTCCAGGGCCAGATGGTTTTCATCCCAGGGTAATTAGCGAGCTTAGCTCTGTGATTGCCAAACCTCTTTACTTAATTTTTCAGGATTCATTGAGATCTGGCATTGTGCCGAGAGACTGGCGAATTGCTAATGTGGTGCCTCTATTCAAAAAAGGATCCCGTTCTCAGCCTCAAAACTATAGGCCAGTTAGTCTGACGTCAGTATTAGGAAAGCTTTTCGAAGGGTTAATAAAGGATAAGATACTGGACTTCATAGCAAATCATAATACTATGAGTTTGTGCCAGCATGGTTTTATGAGTAATAGATCCTGCTAGACTAACTTAATTTCTTTTTACGAGAATGTAAGTAGAGACCTAGATTCTGGGATGGCAGTGGATGTGATTTACTTAGACTTTGCTAAAGCATTTGATACAGTGCCACACAAAAGGTTACTGGTTAAATTAAGGAATGTTGGCCTGGAACATAGTATTTGTACCTGGATAAAGAACTGGCTAAAAGATAGACTACAAAGAGTGGTGGTAAATGGAACATTTTCTAATTGGACCAGTGTTGTTAGTGGAGTACCGCAGGGCTCTGTACTAGGTCCCTTGCTTTTCAACTTGTTTATTAATGACCTGGAGGTGGGCATTGAAAGTACTGTTTCTATTTTTGCAGATGATACTAAATTGTGCAGAACTATAGGTTCCATGCAGGATGCTGCCACTTTGCAAAGTGATCTGTCTAAACTGGAAAACTGGGCAGCAAACTGGAAAATGAGGTTCAATGTTGATAAATGCAAGGTTATGCACTTTGGCAAAAATAATATAAATGCAAGTTATACACTAAATAGCAATGTGTTGGGAGTTTCCTTAAATGAAAAGGATCTAGGGTCTTTGTAGATAACACGTTGTCTAATTCTGGGCAGTGTCATTCTGTGGCTACTAAAGCAAATAAAGTTCTGTCTTGCATAAAAAAGGGCATTAACTCAAGGGATGAAAACATAATTATGCCTCTTTATAGGTCCCTGGTAAGGCCTCATCTGGAGTATGCAGTTCAGTTTTGGACTCCAGTCCTTAAGAGGGATATAAATGAGCTGGAGAGAGTGCAGAGACGTGCAACTAAATTGGTTAGAGGGACGGAAGACTTAAATTATGAGGGTAGACTGTCAAGGTTGGGGTTGTTTTCTCTGGAAAAAAGGCGCTTGCGAGGGGACATGATTACACTTTACAAGTACATTAGAGGACATTATAGACAAATGACAGGGGACCTTTTTACCCATAAAGTGGATCACTGTACCAGAGTGGAACAAGGATGAAGCAGAGCACACTCTTCAATTCTGTAAAAGAAGCCCCGGTGCACAGCGTAGAGGGTGCGGCAATCCCCAGACGAATACTTCAGGTAAGAATACACTGGCACACGAGGTACAATGCAATGCAGGGTTACCCCTTGCTTATTTATTTGTACGTCCGCACAAATAAATAAGCAAGGGGTAACCCTGCATTGCATTGTACCTCGTGTGCCAGTGTATTCTTACCTGAAGTATTCACCGTACCAGAGGCCACCCCTTTAGACTAGATGAAAAGAACTTTCATTTGAAGCAACGTAGAGGGTTCTTCACAGTCAGGACAGTGAGGTTGTGGAATGCACTGCCGGGTGATGTTGTGATGGCTGATTCAGTTAATGCCTTTAAGAATGGCTTGGATGATTTTTTGGACAGACATAATATTAAAGGCTATTGTGATACTAAACTCTATAGTTAATATAGGTATGGGTATATAGAATTTTAATTAAAAGTAGGGAGGGGTGTGTGTATGGATGCTGGGTTTTCATTTGGAGGGGTTGAACTTGATGGACTTTGTCTTTTTTCAACCCAATTTAACTATGTAACTATGTAACTATAATTAGCCACAAATGAGCTGGTTATTCAACAATTAGATATAATTAAATTTAAGCCAGAGCCTCACTACATTTTAACTTAAGAGAAATGTGCAGCAAGGTGAAATACATGATGTGCTAAGTATTAACATGTACCAATGCGCTCATGGTGTTGTGAAGTAAAATACATATTGTGCATCACTTTCAACAGCTCTTTCTTTGATACAAGGCACACCAGGAAAATAATAATGCAAACAAGTATTGCCATGAAAACTGAAGCTGCACACCGCAATTGTAGATACATTATTTATTTCCTCTGGGTTTTGATGGCCTTGTATGACTTATTTGTAGCTTGCGATGTCTTTGTTTTGCTGTGTCCAAAACCATCAACAGCTTGGAGATAAATTATTTATAATGATAAAGGTCTATGCTTTTCTCTCTCCTAAAAACACACAGTATACATTTTTTCTTATCAGTTAGAGTTTTGGGAAAAAGTCACTAGTCAATGGATTTGATTTTTTTTAAACTGATGGGACAATTTGCCGCCAGTGCTACCACATAATGCATATGTTTTACCACCATCAAATCCTTTTAATCCCAGTTGGCATGTTTGTTTTTTTTCCATGCTAGAGGTGATTAAGAAAGGGCAACAAAACATCCCCTCTGCCATAGCCCTAAAAGGGTTAAGTGCAATTGCACAAAGGGCATTTGGTCTCCAGTCAAAACTCAACCCACCCACTGCTTTTCACTTCCCACTGACACAAAAGGGTGAGCCTGAGCACTTTGCATTGAAGAAGATCAGGAATTTTTAATATTGCTACAAGTAGTTGTGGTGAAAATGGCCCATGTGCCATTTCCTAGGACCTTTGTACCCCTTTTGTATTTCTATGTATTTTCTTAAAGCAAGTAAGTGTGTCTTTGCAAGTTCCACACACATTTATCAGTTGTATTGCATTGAGCATGTTTGTCACACACACACACACATGCAGCATTTTTCTGCAACGGAATGCGGCTCTGCTAAAACATAGATCTAAACAGTTGTGGGTACAAAATGGAATCATTTTGTTCATGTGCTCATACTTGCATGTTAATTGTACACAAAGAAACTCATGGGGAAGGGCCCTATCAGTTAGTTGCAAAGGGAACTTGTGCCCTTTTATAGTGGTGTCTAAGGGCTCTTACACATCAGCATTTCTCTCTGCCTTCTTTGGGGTTGGATTTTCCTGCGTTCCACTGCAAGGGAGCACAGGAAGAAATGCAGCCTATTCTTCTGTATCAGCCCACCTATGACGTTACGGCCAATAAGGAAGACTAGGCTGCGATTTGTCCTGTCCTCCTCTGTGGTGCAAACGCTTACTTGTAAGAGATCTAAAGCTGTCATCTACTGAAATATTTGCTTGTTTGGCAACTGATATGCCTACCTTGAGGTGGATGTCATTGGCCTGGTCTGATGGTTTGACCCTAAGGGTAAATCTACCCAAGCAATATCTGGCCAATTTTCTGCCGTATTTTGGTTGTGCAGGCCAGCCAGAGAGCCCCATAAGATGCAGATTCGTTCTGAAGGGCTAAATTGGTAATTTAGATCTGCCTGTGTATGGCTACCTTTAGACATGATACCAAAACAAAAATTCAGATATACATGATACTGTTTTAACACAATTAAAATATGACCAGGGCTAATTAGGTATCTAAATGACCTGGTTTGTTACTTTAAGCAGAAAAACAGAAGTATTTGGGCTGATATGCAAGAGGTCTCACAGTAATGAGCTGCATGATACAGACCAGATGTCTGAAAGTAGGTTTTTCTCTTGGGTTTGGGAAGGTACAACATTTTTTGTCCTCTTGACAAGTGTCATAAAATCAACTAAACTCAAAGCAAGGTGTGGGTATTTGCACTAATACTAGAAATAGCTGCTTGGTTAAAGAGAACTTATGCTTCAAGATCCAGATATGACATTTCCTTGTGATTATGGTTGTAAAAATGCAGTTGCGCTTTCAGCTCCTCTTTCAGTAACTGATACCAATGATGATGACAGAGCCCAGGCAAGTACCCTTTTTGCCATTTAGTCACCCTTGGGAAATACAGCCATATCAGCAGTTGTAAGTACAGTATCACTATATTTATTTTTAACATAATGACGTCAACCAGTAAAGTATTGGTAAAACATTGGAAAAACTATTTCTTTTAATAGATATTCAGTCTATACGAGTTAAAATGGAACTGGATTTTCTATAGCGTGCTAATACATATGCAAATGTCCTGCATATTATAAAGAAAGACTTCTGGATTCTCTACAATGAATGATTATCCCTTTGGTAAATAGCCAACCCCAAGGTTCCAAGACAAAGGGAATATGCATATACAAGTCTATAGATTAGTGGCTGAAAGCTCTACACTTTTATGCTCAGACTCTGCAAATATAATGGTTAGTTGCGACCATCCCCTCTACATCACGCAGGAACAAGACAAAACAAACAGAATGTATACACAGCCAACTAAAGGGCCGGGCTGTTAGTGAATGGGGCAAGGCAGGCGAAGAAAGATTGCTCAGTACACAAACACCTAATAGAATGTGGAGGGAAGAGTGAAACAAAAGGAATTACTCATGCCTTCAGGGCTGACACAAGACAATGTGTCACAGGTTCATATCCACAGGGAGGTAAGTTTTGTGTCAACAAAGCCACTCCTTACTCCAGCTGCACCATTTCTGCTGCTGCACGGGTGACCTTGTTGAGACGGGCTACTCCTTTAAACAGAACATAAGGCTTAAAATAGAAAAGGCAGCGTTACTTGAAATAGACTGCTCTCATATTCAGAGCCAGGGATGGTAACCAGTAAGGACACAGCAACGTACACAGACTTAAAAGAAGTAAAAAGTACTGTTATTTGATAGGGTGTATTTGTACAGTTGGGTAAATAATTGCATCTATGCTCTTTATTTGTCTGCTGCTTATTGTACTCACTTATGGATCTATAAAACTTTATAAAATGGTTTATGCTGCAAAAAAAGGCATCAGAATTGTGTAAATTAAACATTTATGTATGTATCAAACTGTATATTTTGTGTGTGTGTAGTTTTCCGTATGCGTGATTTTATGCTTTGCTTCATAATCCCTGAAATCATCAGTCATGTTTACACCATCAGAAGGCTGTCCTTTATGCCATTATTGTATACAATATCACACCTGCTGGAACATATTCAAGTCAATGGCGTAAGAAACTGTAAAAATGGAGTAACAGACAGCAGGGGACTTCAACATCATTACACAGCATTTTTCAAGCGCCCACTTTTATGTAGTGATGCCTGGAATTTAGATGGTGTTATGTGGATATCTGTGCCTTTATAAAAACATATCTTTATAAACAGGCCCCCTAAAATGTCCCCAGTGCGCTGCCAAATGTTATCTGGATTTTACAGTTTTACAGAATGTTCAGTCTCACTGTAGGAAATTACATTTTGTCTAAAGATTTCATTTAATATTTGACTTGGTTTATTAAATTCTACCACAGTGGAAAAAAACCTGTTTCCTTCCCATCATTTCTGTAAACATGTTTGCCATAACTTGCAACTCACTTCCCATGAAGAAATGAATAAATATAAAATAATTATAATCTTCCCTTTGTATACAACAACATACATACAATTAGAGGCCTAATTTCAATTTGTGTAGCGTTAAAGTTTTTTTTTTAACCTCAACAAAACATTTTAAAAGTCTACTTATTTATTAAAAGATCCGAATATAAAGTGCACAAACAAATAAAAATGAGGAACAAATTCAAATAAGAATACGGAAACCTCTGCATTTTTGTTTTCGTAAGAATTTATGTGAGATTACTAATCAAAAAAAAAACCATGAATACCTCTCAAAGCAAATAAGATTTTACAAGTGGAAAAGGACAGATTTGATTCCATTGACTTCTACATGACCTTGCCAGCTTTTACAATTGGGGGGGAAATTTTCTATTTTCTGAAAACCACCCAGAGAAAATTCACATGGAGTTCCCCCTCCATTTATCAATAAATTTTCACAAAAATTTCTTGTGTGGGAAAAGACTCGATAATGTTGTGAAAGAATCCAAACAGTATGATTTTTTAGAATTTGTTGCCTAAAACCTGTGGCTTTTCCATTTTTGACGCCTGATACCATGAAATCTTTGGATTATTGAATGAAACCCAGTGCAGATCAGGATTACTTCAAAATGACAACAGGACATCTGCCGTTGACTTCTACATGAACTTGGCAGGTCCGAGTTGGAGTACTTTTGAATCAAGACTTTTAACACCATCCAGGTTTAATAAATCTGAAAAAAATTATGTTTTTTTAATGAAAAATTGTTTTTCCCCTTTAAAAGTCTGACCAAAAAAATTGGACTTTAATAAATAACCCCTTTAGTTTTGTATTAGAGTTTTTTGTGGTTTGTACACTTTTTGTAGTTTAGAGTAATTATTCTAATTGTTGTACCTAAAGTTTCCTCACTTTTTTTTTTTGGGGGGGAGCATATAAGGGACCGTAATTGCAGCAGTGGCACGCAATGTAGAGATATTACTTCCCCTTTAAAAATGGTTTCGATATCATAAAACATCATTCTGTTGTACTTTATGTTTGATCTTTTTAATTCTACTAAAAGTAGTGGATGTTCAGAGTCCAAGATAGCAAGTTCTAATGAGTTTAATCAGGTATTAAGGAATGTATGTATTGTGTGCATGGGTTATTCAGCTAAATATGGGAATACTGTGTGCTCACAAGATAAGGCTACCTGAAATAGAAAGGTAAATAACTTTTACAATGAAATGTTTCATATGGGAGGGTGTAGCAGATTTTGCCTCATCTACTAAATCTATGTTAAAAGTCAGATACCAGCAATAATAAAGCAATTTACTTAATACAAATAAAAATCAAATACAAATAAAATTAATACTTTCCCAAAATGCTTACAATTCATATTGAATTAAAAAATCTGCAGGTTATTATCTTATTTATGTGATATGTGATGCAAGAAAATTTCTTCTCTTTTCTCTACACCAGTGCAACACAGCTGGCCATACACCTACCCATAATACATGTGGGCCAACAATTCGTGTGTTACTGGTCAATTTGTGGATCAGCCATGGTTGCAAAATCAAATCTGCCAATGTGCCATACAGTATCTGCAAATGTATAGAGCATGAGCAGATCTAAGAGGAACTGCAGGTGATATCCCCTTCCTGTTGTTACCATCATTCAGGCTGTCTGCCCAAACAATCAGAACAATAAAAAGGCAGCCATGCTGTTTATGGCCCCTCGTTGGATGCCTACAAGTTTCAGCC